>NW_024746227.1:125000-189864 GCF_018991925.1 Homarus americanus
AATAGTTTAATCTTGAACAACGTTAACAGAATAGAAATTAACGTTAAAACCATAATATATTCCCTGACACGGGTTATAGAATCTGATAAACTTAAGAGAAATCTAGTTGTCATCCTTTTTTTTCTGTTAGGTTTATTAATATGATCAAAGTCAAATAACGTGAGTGTTATTTTTACCGTCGTGATGTCACTTTATCCAGCAGTGAATAAGCGCCAGTGTGTGTATGCGGGGAGGTTGACCACGAAGACTCGGATGCCTTTACTTCGTGGTCAGTGTCTGTTAATTCGTCAACTGCGCGCTGAAGGATTGAGAAGACATACCTGGCTGGGACCTATACACATAATACCAGAGTGTAAAACAGTGTGTGGTGACGAAACAAACAACGCACTACAGCATCAACATTCCTTACACACACTCTCCTCAACTACACCTAAGATGAAAGTTTATGAGTCACATACACTACTGTGAGATAATGGCCTAATGCAAAAATCAGTCCGGAATTCCAACGTCCCTGTTATTATTATTATTTCTTTCTTTCTCCATCAAACCTCGCATGCTCACAGACCTAAGTATCACCTAGAGGTCACGTCATGCACGACATTATGGAATCTTCCCCACAAATAATCTGGTAATAGAAAAATGACGAGGAAAAAGTCTTCCAAAACACGCGAGGTACGAGTATGTCGCCCTGGGGGTGGTGAGGCGGCGGAGAGTAGCCCACGCCACGCTGCTTGAGCCTCCCTGCCCACCGGCCATGGCACGGTATATCATCACATTACCACTCTTACCTGTGGCTGCTACACGGTGGAAATTTCTCTCCTGCTGCACGACCAATGAGTCACAGTGTTAGTACCTAAGGCTCCGAGTAGCGGATATTGCCACAAATGGATAGGAGCAGAGTTTTGCCGAGAGCACAAACGTGAGACGGGCGTGGCGGGCGGCCAGACATGGTGCCCTATGCTGGCTGGCTCCACAACTACTGCCATTTGGCCAGATTTCAGTGCTACCTGTGATGGGGTCTTAATTTAATTCTTTACCCATGGTTTCCCTCCCCCCAAACCCCAGCTCCCCTTAGCCACGAAAAAGAATCTTGTGCTACAATAACCTCACAGTAAAAATAAGAGTGTGTTATAAAGTTAGTACTTATGTGTAATGATAATAACAATATTACAGTATCACTTCTCGACATAGAATATGCATATAACATTGTAACTTCTTCAGTAAACAACTTATCACTCTAATCTAAACGGCCAAACAAGCCAAGTAAACATCCTTTGTATGAAAAAAAGAAAAAAGTTTAAAACAACGTCACTGTTTAAACAAGTAAATATACTGCATTGTGAAAACCCAAATGGTCCAAACTGACGAGTCACGCTCAGGTTAGCAGTACAAGAGCGCTGGGTGACGTCAGAAGAGAGTAATCCAGGAGCTCTGTTTTCCACGTCACTTTATACCTCTTGTGTTTGGGGGGGGGGGGGAGGGGGAGGGATTCTTTATTACCCCACTCTTCATTATATCAAGTCCTATGTCCTGCTTGACAGCCTGTCCGGCCTGCCAGGATATTATAATGACAAGATGGCCAGCTTTTCCTCCGTGCTGTGATTATCCTGTCAGTCTCTTTGTAGGGGGACATAGGCACACTGCTAATCGACTTGGCCTGTAAATGGGGATCCTGTCCACAGATATCGTATTAAGGATATAAATAACATGGAACTGAGAAGAAAATAAATATAGTTGTTTTGGTGAAGTTTATGTAGTGGATAATAGTCGTTGATGTTGGTGATTTAATAGATGTAGTGAACAGTTTATGTAGTGGATAATAGTCGTTGATGTTGGTGATTTAATTGATGTAGTGAACAGTTTATGTAGTGGATAATAGTCGTTGATGTTGGTGATTTAATAGACGTAGTGAACAGTTTATGTAGTGGATAATAGTCGTTGATGTTGGTGATTTAATTGATGTAGTGAACAGTTTATGTAGTGGATAATAGTCGTTGATGTTGGTGATTTAATAGACGTAGTGAACAGTTTATGTAGTGGATAATAGTCGTTGATGTTGGTGATTTAATAGACGTAGTGAACAGTTTATGTAGTGGATAATAGTCGTTGATGTTGGTGATTTAATAGACGTAGTGAACAGTTTATGTAGTGGATAATAGTCGTTGATGTTGGTGATTTAATAGACGTAGAGAACAGTTTATGTAGTGGATAATAGTCGTTGATGTTGGTGATTTAATAGACGTAGTGAACAGTTTATGTAGTGGATAATAGACGTTGATGTTGGTGATTTAATAGATGTAGTGAACAGTTTATGTAGTGGATAATAGTCGTTGATGTTGGTGATTTAATAGATGTAATGAACAGTTTATGTAGTGGATAATAGTCGTTGATGTTGGTGATTTAATAGATGTAATGAACAGTTTATGTAGTGGATAATAGTCGTTGATGTTGGTGATTTAATAGATGTAATGAACAGTTTATGTAGTGGATAATAGTCGTTGATGTTGGTAATTTAATAGACGTAGTGAACAGTTTATGTAGTGGATAATAGTCGTTGATGTTGGTGATTTAATAGACGTAGTGAACAGTTTATGTAGTTGTTAATGTTGGTGATTTAAGAGGAGGAATGTGTTAAAAATAATGTAGTGAAGATCCGGTTGTGAGGTAGAGTGAGACAGGTGACGTAAGGAGACTTCACTGCCCTGGCCGAGCTTGTGTTCATCATCCGCGCTGACTCAACATTTCTCTCTCAGGATAATCATGTATTCACAGAATTTATCATCAGTTTCACGTTATTCTTTTGGCTTTAATTCGAACTGATGCATATTTAAGCCTTAATGGTTGTATGTGTCAGGACGAGTGTGTGTGTGTGGGGGAGAGTCAGTGTGTGTGGGGAGTGTGTGTGGGGGAGAGTCAGTGTGTGTGGGGGGGTCAGTGTGTGTGGGGAGAGTCAGTGTGTGTGGGGTGGGGTCAGTGTGGTGTGTGTGGGGGGGGTGTGTGGGGGGGTAGGTCAGTGTGTGGGGGGAGAGTGTGTGTGGGGGAGAGTCAGTGTGTGGGGGGTGGTGTGTGTGTGTGTGGGGAGAGTGGTGTGTGTGTGTGTGGGGGGGTCAGTGTGTGTGGGGGGGGTCAGTGTGTGTGGGGAAGGGGTCAGTGTGTGTGGGGAGAGTCAGTGTGTGGGGGAAAGGGTCCAGTGTGTGGGGGAGAGTCAGTGTGTGTGGGGGAAGGGTCAGTGAGTGTGGGGGAGTGTGTGTGTGGGGGAAGAGGTCAGTGTGTGTGGGGGAGGTCAGGTCAGTGTGGGGGAGAGTCAGTGTGTGGGGGAAGGGTCAGTGTGTGTGGGGGAGAGTCAGTGTGTAGGTGTCAGTGTGTGTGTGTGTGTGTGGGGGAGAGTCAGTGTGTGTGGGGGAGAGTCAGTGTGTGTGGGGGAAGGGTCAGTGTGTGTGTGTCAGTGTGTGGGGAAGGGTGTGAGTGTGGGGGAGAGTCAGTGTGTGTGGGGGAAGGGTCAGTGTGTGGGGGGAGAGTCAGTGTGTGTGGGGGGAAGGGGAGTGTGGGGGGAGTCAGTGTGTGTCAGGGGTGTGTGTGTGGGGGGGGTCAGTGTGGTGTGTGGGGAGAGTCAGTGTGTGTGGGGGGAAGGGTCAGTGAGTGTGGGAGGAAGTCAGGTGTGTGTGTGGGGGGAGAGTCAGTGTGTGGGGAAGGGTCAGTGAGTGTGTGGAAAGGGTCAGTGTGTGTGGGGGAGAGTCAGTGTGTGTGGGGGAAGGGTCAGTGTGGGGGGGGTGTGTGTGTGTGGGGGAGGTCAGTGTGTGTATGTGGAGGGGGGTCAGTGTGGGTGTGTGTGTGTGCGTGTCAGGATGAGTGTGTGTGTGGGGGTCAGTGTGTGTGTGGGGGGGGGGTCAGTGTGTGTGGTGTCAGGTGAGTGTGTGTGTCAGGATGTGTGTGTGGGGGTGTGTGTGTGTGAGGGTGTGTGTGTGTCAGGATGAGTGTGTGTGTCAGGATGAGTGTGTGTGGGGGGGGGTGGGGTGAAGACTGAAAGAGATCGAGACTTATCCGAGTGGGCGTTGCTAGGTAATACTGAGGGCACAGTTAGTCACCTTGGTGGCACAGTAAACAACAAGTGTTCCTGGGTGTTGTAGCAGCTGGTACAAGTGGCTGTCATCCCTTAAGTGTTGTTAAAAGCCAAACACACACTGACACCCTACACACACACACACACACTGACCCCCCACCACACACACACACTGACACCCTCCCCCACACACACACACACACTGACACTCCCCCACACACACACTGACACTCCCCACACCACCCACCACACCCCCCACACACACACACTGACACCCTCCCCACACACACACACTGACCCCCACCACACACCTCCCCCACCACACACACACTGACACCCCCCCCACACACACCACACCACACACACACTGACCCCCCCCACACACACACACACTGACCCCCCCACCACACACACTGACACACACCCTCCCCACACACACACTGACACCCCCACCACACACACACTGACCCCCCCACACACACACACACTGCACACACCACACCCCACACACACTGACACCCCCACCACACACACACACCCCCCACACACACACACTGACACCCCTCACACACCCACACAGCACCACACACACACACACACACCCCCCCCCCACCACACACACCAGCACCCCCCCCACACACACACGGGAACGCCAAGTGCTGTACATAAGTGTAGCTAAACATTTATCCTATCTTCTTCTTAATAAACACAAAAATAAAGATGAGTGTTATAATGAACTGAGTAGCGAGCCACATACCCAACTAACTGACATACCCAACTCACATACCCAACCAACTAACAGACCCAACCAACTCACATACCCAACAGATTTACATACCCATCCAACATACACAACCAACTAACAAACCCAACCAATTACCCACACACACACACACGCACACACACACATACACACACACAAGAATTCCCTCCATCCTGTCCTCATCATTTCTCCACGAATTCTTAATTAAGTCAATCTGGCCGGTAAGATGCCCAAGTAGTGAGAAATGCCAGAACTCTTGGGATCTTTTTTGTCCAGGTGAAGAAAAACTGTAATGTGTAGGTTCTCGTCGACAGCAGTGAGAGGCAGTAAGGGAGGAATTGATGGTGATGATGGTGCACGTGTTGGTGGGTGTGGGGGGGTGGTGACGTGGTGTAGTGTGTGGAGGTGGGGGGGTGACGTGGTGTGTGTGGAGGTGTGGGGGAGGGTTAGACGTGGTAGTGTTTGGAGGTGTGGGGAGGGGGTGGTGACGCGGTGGTAGTGTGTGGAGGTGTGGGAGAGGGTTGTGACGTGGTGGTAGTGTGTGGGGGTTATACACAGATTGTATTGTTATCGTTGTTGTTAGGGATGGTAGTGGTAGTGTTGTTGTTGCTCGTGTTGTTGTTGTTGTTGTTGTTGTTGTAGGTAATGTTGTTGCTGCTGATAGTTATTTGCTTTTGGTGTTGAAGATGTTGTTGTTATAATTGGTGTAGCTGGTAGTGGCATTGTTGTTGTTGTTGTTGTTCTTGTTGATATTATTGCTTTTTCTGTTTGGCAGCTGGCGGTGGCTAGTTTATTGTGCACTCCATACAATCCTGTGAGCAGTAGGTGACGCAACACGATCACAGATCCACTTTACATACTGGTTAACTTATCAATATGGTGCAACACGTGGATACCATCTCACGATACTGACCCAATTATAAGAAAATCAAACACTTACTCTTATAATTCAAATATTTAATTGGTGTAAATATAAATCCAAAGAGTTATAAGTTAGAAAGAGCTTAAAACAAGAGTTAATTACCAAAAAGTATTCACACATTCGACAACATCACAGTCCTTTAGACCACAGAGGCTCTTGTAGTTGTTCAGCTCCTACTAGTCGCAGCGTCAATGTTGTAATGTTATCCATCTTTTGTATCTTCGTGTTACTCGGCATATTAGCTACAGTATAGTGCTCTGGGGCAAAAACATCGTACCTGGCGACTTAAACTGTAGTCATAATGTTCACACAAGAGTCGAGTAAATAAGAGTTAGGCATAGTAGAGAAGGTAATAATTTATATTATTGTCGTGTATAAGATTAAAACGACGATATCCACAGATTAACATAGATTTCCAACCAAGGCGACATTAAGAAAGGAAATTAAACCAAATCAGATGTGACTAATTTGAACTCCAGTTAGGAAGTAAATAAAGTCAGTCTTGCATCACAATACGAGATTGTTTTTAAATCAATGTGAGGGAATTATAAGTATGTAGTGAAGATGATGAGTCACTGAGGTTGTCTCTAGCAGTGACTTCTACGGGTGTGAAAGCAGTGAGTATGGTAAAGAAAATTATTGGTGTTAAGTGAATAATTCCTTCCTACATGTTAAGGGATATATTGATTATAAAGAACTATGTAGAGTCAGTTTGTTTAGCCAAGTACAGGTGTGTGGGTGAGTACAGGTGTGTGGGTGAGTACAGGTGTGTTGAGTACAGGTGTGTGGGTGAGTACAGGTGTGTGGGTGAGTACAGGTGTGTGAGTGAGTACAGGTGTGTGGGTGAGTACAGGTGTGTGGGTGAGTACAGGTATGTGAGTGAGTAAAGGTGTGTCGGTGAGTACAGGTGTGTGGGTGAGTACAGGTGTGTGGGTGAGTACAGGTGTGTGGACGAGTACAGGTGTGTGGGTGAGTACAGGTGTGTGAGTGAGTACAGGTGTGTGGGTGAGTACAGGTGTGTGGGTGAGTACAGGTGTGTGAGTGAGTACAGGTGTGTGGGTGAGTACAGGTGTGTGGGTGAGTACAGGTATGTGAGTGAGTAAAGGTGTGTCGGTGAGTACAGGTGTGTGGGTGAGTACAGGTGAGTGTGGGTGAGTACAGGTGTCTGGGTGAGTACAGGTGTGTGGGTGACTACAGGTGTGAGGGTGAAAGAGATATCGAAGGAAATAATCTATCAGGGTAGTAGGGAGCGTTATTGTATCTTATAACTTTGACCACATTATCTTGTCCAAACACCATTATAATGTGTAGCTGTAGTTTAGGTTCAGCTGTACCATGAACACAATGTTGTCTGGATCACCACGGAGCCTCGGGGTTACCATGAGGTTAATAGCAATTATTCTATTTTTAACACAGGGTTATTTCCAGTTCTTCTCTTGACTTAACTAAATTGTTCATGGATTGTTGTAGTTTGCATTGGTGGTGGTGGTGGTGATGTTCTTGTTGTAGTTGGTGGTGATAGACGTGGAGCTTGTGTATTTGTTGTAATTGTTGAGTTTGGTGTTGTATAGATGTTAGTTGTAATTGTTGTTCTTGTTGCTGGTGGTGATGTGAAGGTGTTATTGTTTGGTGGTGTGTTGTTGTTTATGGTGTTGGTATGGTGTTGCTGTTGTTAGTGGTGGTGTGGTGGTGGTGGTGGGGGTAGGGGAGAGAGGTGGTGGTGGTGATGATGTAGTGTGGCGGTTTTAGGATTAGTGGTGGTGATGGTGGTAGTGCTAGTAGTGATGGTGGTATTCGTGCTAGTAGTGGTAGTGATGGTGGTATTCGTAATAGTTGTGGTAGTGATGGTGGTATTGCTAGTAGTGGTAGTGATGGTGGTATTCGTGCTAGTAGTGGTAGTGATGGTGGTATTCGTGCTAGTAGTGGTAGTGATGGTGGTATTCGTGCTAGTAGTGGTAGTGATGGTGGTATTCGTGCTAGTAGTGGTAGTGGTGGTGGTATTCGTGCTAGTAGTGGTAGTGATGGTGGTATTCGTGCTAGTAGTGGTAGTGATGGTGGTGCTAGTATTCGTGCTAGTAGTGGTAGTGATGGTGGTATTCGTGCTAGTAGTGGTAGTGATGGTGGTATTCGTGCTAGTAGTGGTAGTGATGGTGGTATTCGTGCTAGTAGTGGTAGTGATGGTGGTATTCGTGCTAGTAGTGGTAGTGATGGTGGTAGTAGTGTTAGTGTTGGTGGTAGAGGTAGCAACCACAAGAGTGTAAGTGCAGGTATATTTATGACAGGTAATTATGGCCCCAGGTAGTACAGGTAGGAGGCAGAGATAGGGGTCATACACTCTATACTTTATTGATTCCCTTTCATCCCACTTATAGATACATCACAGGGGATACATTCACTGAACAGGAAGGTGACTCGTGAACACCTCTAGTCAAGAGCTGTGTCTGGTACCCTCTGGGCCTCAATACCTGAGTATAATTCTTCAGTCCTCAAGGTTCGTTTTTGTACCCACGTGAGTTGACCAGGTCACTGTGCCACACTTTGTCATAGTTCACTCTTGACTCGCCCGCCCGGGTTGTGCTGTGTTTAAGACTCTTTTCTAACTTTAAACTAAGACTATAACGAACATTTTCTTAACGGAGTAAAACTTTATTGACTAAAATGAGTACCCAAGAGGTAGCAGAGGGAAGCTATTAACCTGGAGCAAGACATGTACGTGGTTGTTCAGAGTAGTTAGTGGACTGATCATCACACTCATCAGAGGTACTTTAGGTGTCCACACACAACCGGCCAGAGCGGGACCGCCCGTCAAGACCGCTCCGGTGCTGGCCTGTTCACCTCTCCTTAGCGATGACTCAAGGTCCGCCAGAGACAAAACCTACACTTACACATATTGTTGACTCCAGCCTCCCTTAGATACTGCCAGGGTTTCTTGCTTTAAGTTAATCCCTTAAGTTACAAGAGTTCTGAGTAACATGGAGCAGAGAAAACCAGTTTGAGTCTACCTACGCATAGTTTTTAGTACATCCTCCATCACTGAGTCTTTTTAGATGCAAATTTCTCTAATTTCATGTTTGGATACTTTAATCAGTATCCACGAGAATATGAACAATCTCTTTTCTTGCACGTCTAGTAATGGAGAACATCCATCAGCACAAATCTGGTTGCTGATACAAGAATACAACAATTTTCAGCTTTCAGACCCTTGACCAGTCCTGAAAAAACACCATTAACATTCTCAGTTTCAGAACCAAAGGTATCGAGACTTGGCTGACAGCAAGCTTGCCCACAACCAGGCTCACATGGTCACCACCGCCACTACTAATTTTTTTTATGAAGTTGATCCAACGTAGATTGAAACCTGAAACTTGAAATGAATCACCTCTTTTCTCCACAGGCAGTTACTACCAAGAAAATACTGAAACTCACGAGCACTATCGCCTCATCAGCATGTATAACCATAGTGAGCGAGGCGGGGAGGCGACCAGACCCTGTCCCGGCAACAGCTGGGGAGCGTCCACACCGCCACCCCGGTAATACACGTAAACGCTCACTGGTCCAGCCAGGGTTGCTGCGTCGTGTCTCTCAGCTTTGCCACACACACACCTAACACACCAGCTCCCTCTGTTGTTGCTGATATGTAATAATCTTCTTACTATTTAAGGCAGATCTATATAAAGCTGCTGAGTTATTATTTCCGTTCGAATTTCTTGTCTAAATTTGGAAAAATCGCAAGATTAACCATGCAAAATGCTTGTTCATCGTCACGTCAACCTCTGGACATCTTTCAATACCTACAGTACAGTTTTCACTTTAGCATCGTAGATGACAACAACCTCACGTGTACAAGTTACCAACAAGGCACTTCGAATTGTGGACAAAGTTCTTCTTGAACAAAGTAAGTAAATTTGCCAATAACAATTTCGTTTGGAGACTCAGGTACAGCCACATTATTACTGACAGCAACAAGCGGAAGAAAGTAGTGTACTGTAACGTACTTTAATCATATACAGAAAGGAAGAAAGACATTGTAAGAGATTGTGAGCACTAAATTATTGGTCAGTTTATGATCAAAAAGAGACAGATAACGGAAGGCGGAAAAATACTACCAGTGAATTGTTATCTCCGGGTATTACTATGATGAATTCAAATACTGTATCTGTGGTCGGGAGATACTGTGTACGATGCAGCTGTAGTGTCTGTGTAACTGAGGAACATAACTTCACTTAAAAAAAATTCAAACAGGGAACTATGATCCGCACATGTCTCGCAGCCCATGAGTCTCACAGCCCACGAGACCCACTGCCCACGACTCCCACAACCTACCCCTTATATAGTGTGTGACCTTCATGACCTTGCTTAAGTGACGTATATAAAGGTCAAGATCAAAACAAAATAATTATCACATATCTCCTGTACTCTTCCTGTCCATAGTACAGATGACCTCTGATGCTAGTCTACTGGGTGCTCCACGGACAGTTCTACCCAGCGTAATGACACACGGATAGAGTGAGGGACAGACGAACAGCCCAGAAACAACAACTACCCCCCCACTCCCTTCCCCTCCCATAGTACCGCGCTGGAAATCAAAACAAAAACAAAAAAGCATCAATTCATAAACTCTGGTGACGTTGTTCTGTTTCTGTGTTTGTATAAGGAGTTCAATATCATCCCTTGAACTTTTTTTTCAACCTAATCTAATCTAATGTAACCTAACCTAAGCACATATTGTAGTGATGGTTTGGTTTTATTGTTTACATGTATCTAAGGTAAAATATTAACATCGACCATGACAATAATCTAAGTATTATTGACCTCTTGAGATAATTTCGTCTCTTATGTCGGTCTTAAACACAATATACTGTACGTTGTAAAAAGTGAACATCCAGACATCACCTAGAGGTTACGTTCCTGAGAAGCGCCTTCTTTTTTTTTTCCTTACTTCTTTTTGTATTTCTTTTGTTTAACACTGAGTTGAACCTGCAGTCAACTCGTCAAATATTGAACTACTCTGGAAATCAATCGTTCTTCAATAGTGATACGAAGAGACATTTCATATTTCCCAGTGAGTGAGTATGGTTGTAGGTAAGCGATGTATAGAGCTGCTGGCGCAACTCTGCTAATAATAGTATGGCCTCCGCGTAGCTTCATATTCCTGCAAGTTGTGGGGCTGCCCGGCGGTGCTCCAGACCAGACCAGTCTCTGTTTTCAGATTTATATACACATTTTTTTTTTTAGGGAGGGGAGGTTGGAGGGAGAGAGGTGGGGAGGATGGGGAGAGAGAGGTGGGGAGGAGGAAGGGAGGTGGGTAAGGAAGGCGTACAAGAAATTCTGCGTTGAGAACATTCTTTACTTGATAATTAAATTAATTTTCTATCGTGTTTCTTATAAGATATGATATTAAAAAAAATTACCTCTCCGGACTGGAAGCAGAACATCAACTTATCGAGAATGAAGATTAAGAAAGGTGGATATTTTTAGTGCGGGTCGTTTATTATTTCAAGGGTTATGGCGGGAAGACTGCAGGTGCCATTTAACATATTATGAGTAATTAATGAAGCATGACTGGTGCAGGGAGGAGCCGGGGGGTGGAGGCTGCGCGTCCCCACACCTGCATATTTCATCCACGGTCTTGCTGCCCCCCCCCCTCCTCCTTCACACACCAAAACCCAACGGGGAAAATCCCACCAGACACTTTGCCACCGGACAAAATTATACCATCAGAATAACACGGTGGAAAAATCCCAACAGTTCAATTTTGTTTGTATCAGTCCTAGTGCCCTGTTGTATCAAGGTTAGGTTAGGTTAGATACAATCTATTTGGCGTCGTACCTGAGAGACGCGTTAACCCTAAGACCAAAGTGTCACACCAAGCTGCTTAGTACACAATACAGGCCACACGAGGCAGCCCAAGTGTTCACATATTGAATGTTAAAACAGTGGTTCATCATAAGCAATACGAGGGTCACTTAAAAAAAAATTCAATTCAGGGATAAAACAGTAAGGTAAGGGCTCTAGTTGTTTGATGGAATAATTTGACTAAAGTAATATATTTTATCGGTTCTGAGACAATATCAATTTAGGCAAAACTGAGCATCAATGTGTCATAAAATTCCCAACAAAAGAAAGTTCCTCAGTAATAAGAAGTGATGGGCACATGGTGGGAGTGTGTGACGCAGATGACCCTCGTATGACACCGTAACAAGGTGGGTCAAGGAGTTCAAGTATAGGAGTGAGCGCCTTGACGATGACCCCGGCCAGGACGGCCTTCAGATGCCGCTGACGAGGTAACTGTAGCCAGAGTCAAGAGCTTCAGTATGGCGGACCTCAGTCGATGATACAAGTTTTGAGGTTGACATTTTACATGGAAGTGTTGTGACCATCAGCCGCGAACACTTGGGGATGTCTAAGATTTCTACAAGAAGGTTCCCCGAAACCTCAGTGCTCAGGATCGATACCAGAGGATGGCATCAAGTCACAAGCTCCTTGAACTGTACGAAGCTGACCCAACCAAGTTTCTTTCCCGTCTGGTGTCGTGGATGAGACTGGCGTCATCACTGGAACCCTGAGTCACGAAGGAATCCATCCAGTGGGAGCACCCAAAATTTCTGACCTTCAAGAAGTTCAGAGGTTAACTCTCTTCCGGAAATATCATGGCCGCCTTGATTCTCTTAGAGGGTAAAGGGATTCCAGTAATCGAGTATCTGCCACATAAAACAATAATCACTGGTGGCTATTATCCTGACCTACAACGATACCTACATCACATCATCCGAGAGAAACGACAGGGAACGCGACTAAGAGGTGTGCTCCAGCTCCACGACAATGAGCCCATCAAGGAAACTGCGTCGCAAAGATGTTTATTCACGACTGTGGTTTCAGCACTCAACCAGGCTACCTATAGTACAGATGTGACCTCAAATGTTTATTATCTCCAAGAGTGTAGCTTTCAGGATGACGATGAGGTTAAGGAGGCCACTGGTGCGAGGAACAATCACAACACTTCTAGAGGATGACAAAGTAAGTTAGAAGACTAAGTGAAATAAATGCATTAAATTCAAGGTGATGAGATATAGTTCTGTCTATTATATTCCCAGTTTACACAGTGTTATGACTCTCTAGTACCATGTCTCAACACACACACACACACACACACACACACACACACACACACACAGGAACCACTTATAGTGTGTCGCATCTCTGGGTTAATGAAGTAAAGTATAAGCAATAATTTAACAAACCATTAAGGAAATTACTGCAGTGAGAAGGGTAGAGCTGAGACCTAGATATTCCCTGCACGTTCACACCGTACCAATGTTCTAGCAGGTACTTAATACTGCACGGGAAATTTTCATGTGAGGTAAAATGTCCTCACCACCACAACACTCACTGAATACAAACGATTATACCACACTACTACCACTCAGGTGTATAGAGGTAACCAATAATTATCTTTTCATAAATAAACCACAAGAGGATAAATGTATATGTAAAGAAGAAGCTATGAACATTACTAAAGGGGTTAATTTAGGTTTTCAGTGTCGGGTTTGAAGGTTATGTGTGTACAGTAGATATTATTTCTGTGTCTATAGGTTAAAACAGCTTGTAGCATTTCGGCTGTGAACCACAATAGGTGCATGACCACTGGTACAAATATTCATGAGGGTTTGGAAAAATATGTTCTCAATACTCATGAATTTTTTTGTAAACTGCTTAGGGCTCATATTAAACACACACACACACACACACACACACACACACACACACACACACACACACACACACACACACACACACACACACACACACACACACACACAGAATCTTGCCCGACTTTGAACCCCTGAAGTGACTGCTTGCTGAATAAGAGCAATCAACCAGTCATTAGGTATGGTAATAAGGATCATTAATGTCATGACTAAGATGCGGTGGTCGAGAGGATATACCGCTCGACTCCTGTCCTAAGGGTCACTGGTTTGATCCCAGAGCACTCCCACTCCACCCAACTGTTGGGGAAAGTGTATGTGGTCAAGTGCAGTGCTGCCCAGTACCTAAGACGTAGAATACAGTGTGTTGTACCAGTCACTTAACGGGTAGTCATACAAGGTACAACATCTATGGTACGTCAACTACTATGGTACAACAACTTCCAGTGTAACCTCAAATGGTACGTTTATATCTACCTTAAAAAATAAGATAAAAATTTTATATTGTTAGGAAACGAAAATCAGAAAAAATGGTAAAAAAAAAATGTTATCCAGGTTATGGTTGGAGAAGAATGCGACCAGAAGCAGTGTGTTGGCTGCCCTAGTCACGCTCCCTGCACCGGTGTTTTTCCACCAGCCTATCTTCTGTGGGGACCCAGACGCACGCCCTCACATACACACACTGTACACAACACCTCACACGCATACACACATACACACACTGTACACCAACACCTCACACACACGTATGAACACACTGTACACAACACCTAACACGCACACACACACATACCACCTCGCACACACGTAAACGCACATACATAACTACACACGAGCATATAAAATAACCTAATGTAACTTAATCTAATTTACTGTAACTTAAAGGCACTTATCCTAACCTATCTTAACCCAGCAGAAATAAACCAAACATAATAGAGATGTGTGTGTGTGTGTGTGTGTGTTACAATTTCATGCACTGGTTGTGACAAATATAAAAATACGATGGGGTGTTACTGATGTGTGATGTTGGGGGTCTTTGATGAGTGATGTTGGGGGTCTTTGATGAGTGATGTTGGGGCCTTTGATGTGTGATGTTGGGGGTCTTTGATATGTGATGATGGGGGTCTTTGATGTGTGATGTTGGGGTGTCTTATAAAGTGACAGAGGATTAGCCTGATAGACGTCTCTGGGGGAACCTTGTTGTGGAAGGGGAACACCATAGCCAAACACATCTGGTAAGGGAGAAAGAATGAGAGTATCCGAGGGAAGTGTTTGTTTTGCTTTTGACTTCAACCACCCAAGGTTTAGTGGGGAAGTGCTTGCATGATATATAAACACAAACAAACAAACGAACACAAGCTAGGAAATTACACCTCATAAGTCTGCAGTGTACTGTATCCACCCTGCCTCTTATTGGATCGTAAAGCGAACGGGCTACTCTTTTCACGTACATATAGATGCGAATATATACACGTACATACACACCGACACACGCAAACACACACACACACACACTCAAACATACGCATCACAAGAGTGTGTTAGAGGCGTATAAGGTCACATCAGCTGCATTACCAGTGACGATCCACGACTGGCATTTCCGGAGGCAGCCACCCGTCGCCTGGTCTGTATGTGTGTGTGTGTGTGCGCGTGAGTGCGTGCGTGTGTGCGTGCGTCACACCTCCGCGTTATGTGGACTGATGCTCAAAGCGACACTCTCTTGTTTGTTTACATGTTCGAGTTACAGACCAGATGACGTTAGATCCGTCACGTTGGCTTCTCCGTCTGCCTTGTTTATGTTGTGTAGTGAGGCAGGTGTGGTGATAGGGTGGTGGTGTGGTGGTGTAATGAAGGTGATTTTGTGGTGTGTTGTGATGATGGTGGTGGTGGTAGTGAGTGTGATGATGGGTGAAGGTGAGTGTGATGATGGGTGAGGGTGAGTGTGATGATGGGTGAGGGTGAGTGTGATGATGGGTGAGGGTGAGTGTGATGATGGGTGAGGGTGAGTGTGATGATGGGTGAGGGTGAGTGTGATGATGGGAGGGTGAGTGTGATGATGGGTGAGGGTGAGTGTGATGATGGGTGAGGGTGAGTGTGATGATGGGTGAGGGTGAGTGTGATGATGGGTGAGGGTGAGTGTGATGATGGGTGAGGGTGAGTGTGGTGATGGGTGATGTGTGTTTGGATGTTAGTGTGACGGGATAGGGGTACAGTACAATGTTTTACACACACACACACACACACACACACACACTTATCTTGCTATGTTATTACTATAAAATACAGCCGTGTGTGTGTGTGTGTGTGTGTGTGTGTGTGTGTTTATTACTATCAGTACGTGTGTTGTGTGAACCTGAGGTAATTACATACATACAATAATATATACATTAGCACTCAGGTATAGTAAACGTGTTAGGCTGAGGACTACATAATCCTGAATTTACCTAACCTAACCTAACCTAACCTAACCTAACCTAACCTAACCTAACCTAACCTAACCTCACCTAACCTAACCTAACCTAACCTAACCTAACCTAACCAACACACTTCACATCTCCTACACTCTCCTTTACTTTCCATTCTCCATTCTTCATCTCTTATTATTTATGAAATTTTGTTAATCCATCTATCAAGTTATTTTTGTTCCTTGGCCCTGAGAAAGATGTCATAATAGAAGATATGTTAAAAATATTACCCCTTTGAAGTACACCTGCCTGATTGCCATGGGACACGAAGCTTTCATGGTATATTGTATAGATGAGTAATCCCAGCACAGTAGTTAATGCTAGTTTATGAGTGGCTGGATCCTTGTTGTTGCTGTCTCCTGGGGGATTTCCCAAGGATATTACCACATTCAGATTGTTTTTTTGCTTGTGTGATTTTTTTTTTACCTGTCGATCAAACCTTTTCTCATTAACACGTTAACAGTGGTAAAAAGAATTCTTACAGGATTTAATATTTATTTTCTACCACATAATTAAAATTCTTTCGGGTATTAGTGTTTTGATATTTATATTGCATACATATTAATATTAACCTTAGTTATTTTTAAATTTAATTATCTTTATATCTTTTTCAGGTAATCAGGTATTCGTTAATAACAACTCTCCTTATTATTCAATTCCCTAACTATACATTCCTCCCCGTCTTCTTTCCAACCTTCCCAGCTCCCACCTGCACGGAATCCCCAACCATGGCCTGCTCTAACTTAAAAAAGCCTTCAGTTCCCAAATAACCATAACTTTACCATTCGCATCTGTCGCGCCATCAGTCACGCCCCACTCTCTGATTTCCCTCTTCTCCTCCAATCACTCTCTTCAAATTACTATCCTTGGGTCGACTTCACAATATTCCCTGGTTCACCCCTCCATACTTCTCAAACAGATGGGGACAGACTCGATACAAGAATCCCTGCTTATGTGAATGACCTTATCCAGCCAGTCGATGACCCAACACAAATCCTTGGCCATCCTGTTGACTAAGCAAACACTCTGCATGCATTCTTCACTACCCATCCCAATTCTGGTATTGATAGTGAGTCATTTCAAGTATATGTTCTTCTAACCACTGTCTCATTTCTTACATTCTTCCCTCCTCTGCACGGTTCTCCTCTCCCAGAAAAACACACATGCACACTAAACCTCACAATATAATTACAATTTCACTGGGATGACTTATAAGATTTTTTTTTTTTACTACAAACCCATCTGGAATTTTCAATAAAGACACACATCCTCTTTTGGTGACGAGAGTTCATAAATAATTCCCCCTTTGGTATGGAGGTCCCTAACGCCTCATTCTACCCTTACAGAGGAACAAGTGTCATCTCAGTAAGAGGTAACTGTATTCACCTAAGTATCCCGGAAGCAAGAAAGTTAGGAACCTTGTATTATGTTAGAGGCTCACTGGGAAGCTGTCGAGGGAGGTTTGATCTGTTGGTTAAGATGTCAGGAGAGTCAGGAGGGCTGTCTGTCAGGAAGGGCTGTCTGTCAGGAGAGTGGTGAAGGCTGACTGTCAATAGGGTGGTGGAAGGGGTGATCGGAAAGAAAGTAACAAGATAAAAAGTAACGGAAAAAGTAAACAAATTTGGCGAGGAAAAAAAGTATCAGGGAAAAAAGTATCAATGGTAGTATCAAGTTACTGCCCCCGAAAAAGTAACAGCATATACATGAAATAAAATATGACTAAAAACATATATACTAAGAACTTTATTGATAAAAGATACATTATTATATTACACTATTAGTCGCCTGAGGTGGTTAGGTTAGGTTAGATTACGTTAGGTTACGTTAGGTTAGGTTAGGTTAGTGTGGAAAAAACCATCTACTTACTGATACTTTATTTCCTGTTACTTTTTAGCCGTAACTTTTTTCCTGGTTCTTTTTTCCGTTACTTTTTTCCTGCTACTTTCTTTTCTACATTCAGTGAAGGGAAGGGGCAGACAGCCAGGAGGGTGGGGGTGAAGGGTGACTGCTCAGGAGGGTGGTGAAGGGTGACTGTGGGGAGGGGTGGTGAAGGGTGACTGTCAGGAGAGTGGGCATGTGAGTGGCTGTAGGTGGTGAAGGTGACCTGCCAGGAAGGTGGTGAAGGGTGACTGTCAGAGGGTGGGTGAAGGGTGACATGTCAGAGGTAGTGAAGGGCAGACGGCCAGGAGGGTGGTGAAGGTGAGTGTCAGAAGGGGTAGTGAAGAGTGACTGGGCTGTGAGGGGTGGTGAAGGGAAGAGGCCAGGAGGGTGGTGGGGGTGGACTGTCAGGAGGGTGGGTGAAGGTGACCACAGAGGGTAGGGAAGGGGTGAGTGTCAGGAAGGGTGTGAAGGGTGACTGGGTCAGGAGGGGTAGTGGAAGGGGTGAGTGGGTTGGGAGGGTGGTGAAGGGGTGACTGGCCAGGAGGGTGGTGAAGGTGAGGCCAGAAGGGTAGTGAAGGGTGACCATTGTGAGGGTGGTGAAGGGGTGAGTGTCAGGAAGGTAGTGAAGGGGTGACTGTCAGGAGGGTGGGTGAAGGGTGACTGTCAGAGGGTAGGAAGGGGTGACTGTCAAGAGGGTAGCGAAGGGGTGACTGTCAGGGGAGGGTGGTGAAGGTGAGGGCCAAGGTAGTGAAGGGGTGACGGCCAGGAGGGGTAGTGAAGGGTGACTCCAGAGGGTGGGTGAAGGTGATCACTGGAGGGTAGGCATGGGTGACTGCTCAGGAGTGGTGGTGAAGGGTGACTGTCAGGAGGAGGGTGAAGATTGAGTGTCAGGAGGTGGTGAAGGCTGGCTGTCAGGAGGGTAGTGAAGGTTGAATGTCAGGAGGGTGGTGAAGGTTGAATGTCAGGAGAGTAGTGAAGGGTAACTGTCAGGAGGAGGGTGAAGGTTGAGTGTCAGGAGGTGGTGAAGGTTGACTGTCAGGAGGGTAGTGAAGGCTATCTGTCAGGAGGAGTGAAGGTGACTGTCAGGAGGAGGTGAAGGTTGAATGTCAGGAGGTGGTGAGGCTGGCTGTCAGGAGGGTAGTGAAGGGTGACTGTCAGGAGGTGGTGAGGTGACTGTCAGTAGTGGTGGTGAAGGGGTGACTGTCAAGTGGTGGTGAAGGGTGACTGTCAGGAGGGTAGTGAAGGGTGACTGTCAGTGAGTGGTGGTGAGGTGACTACTGTCAGGAGGGTGGTGAGGTGACTATCAGGAGGATGGTGAAGGTGACTGTCAGGAGGTAGTGGTGACTGTCAGGAGGTGAAGGTTGAATGTCAGGAGGTGGTGAAGGCTGGCTGTCAGGAGGGTAGTGAAGGGTGACTTTCAGGAGGTGGTGAAAGGTGAGGTGTCAGAAGGGTGGTGAAGGTGACTGTCAGGAGGGTA
Source organism: Homarus americanus (assembly GCF_018991925.1). Taxonomy (NCBI): domain Eukaryota; kingdom Metazoa; phylum Arthropoda; class Malacostraca; order Decapoda; family Nephropidae; genus Homarus; species Homarus americanus. Next base: position 144,275 of record NW_024746227.1, read on the forward strand.
GTGAAGGGTGAGTGTCAGGAGGTGGTGAAGGGTGACTGTCAGGAGGTGGTGAGGTGGAGTGTCAGAAGGGTAGTGAAGGGTGACTGTCAGGAGGTGGTGAAGGTGAGTGTCAGAAGAGGGTAGTGAAGGTGACTGTCAGGAGGGTGGTGAAGGTGACTGTCAGGAGGGTAGTGAAGGTGACTGTCAGGAGGGTGGTGAAGGGTGACTGTCAAGAGGTATGAAGGGTGACTGTCAGGAGGGTGGTGAAGGGTGAGTGTCAGAAGGGTAGTGAAGGGGTGACAGTCAGGGAGGTAGTGAAGGGTGACTCAGGAGGTGGTGGAAGGTGGTGACTGTCTGGAGGTAGTGAAGGGTGACTGTCAGGAGGTGGTGGTGAAGGGTGACTGTCAGGAGGGTAGTGAGGTGACTGTCAGTGGTGGTGGTGAAGGGTTGTATGGGAGGGTGGTGAAGGTGACTGTCAGGAGGATGGTGGGGGTGACTGTCAGGAGGTAGTGAAGGTGACTGTCAGGAGGGTGAAGGTTGAATGTCAGGAGTGGTGAAGGCTGGCTGTCAGGAGGGTAGTGAGGTGACTGTCAGGAGGGTGGTGAGTGACTGTCAGTGAGTGGTGGTGAAGGTGACTGTCAGGAGTGGTGGTGAAGGGTGACTGTCAGGAGGGTAGTGAGGTGACTGTCAGTAGTGGTGGTGAAGGGTGACTGTCAGGAGGTGGGTGAGGTGACTATCAGGAGGATGGTGAGAGGTGACTGTCAGGAGGGTAGTGAAAGTGACTGTCAGGAGGTGGGAGTTGAATGTCAGGAGGTGGTGAAGGCTGGCTGTCAGGAGGGTAGTGAAGGTGACTTTCAGGAGGTGGTGAAGGGGGTGACTGTCAGGAGGATGGTGAAGGGTGACTGTCAGGAGGGTAGTGAAGGGTGACTGTCAGGAGGAGGTGAGGTTGAATGTCAGGGAGGTGGTGAAGGCTGGCTGTCAGGAGGTAGTGAAGGGTGACTGTCAGGGGAGGGTGAAGGTTGAATGTCAGGAGGGTAGTGAAGGTTGAATGTCAGGAGGTGGTGAAGGTTGAATGTCAGGAGGGTGGTGAAGGGTGACTGTCAGGAGGGGGTGGTGAGGTGACTGTCAGGAGGGTGGTGAGGTGACTGTCAGGAGGATGGTGAAGGGTGACTGTCAGGAGGGTAGTGAAGGGTGACTGTCAGGAGGAGGTGAAGGTTGAATGTCAGGAGGTGGTGAAGGCTGGCTGTCAGGAGGGTAGTGAAGGTACTGTCAGGAGGGTGGTGAGGTGACTGTCAGGAGGGTGGTGAAGGTGACTGTCAGGAGGGTGGTGAAGGGTAGTGTCAGAAGGGTAGTGAAGGTGACTGTCAGGAGGGTAGTGAAGGTGACTGTCAGGAGGGTAGTGAAGGGTGACTGTCAGGAGGGTGGTGAAGGATGACTGTCAGGGAGGTGGTGAAGGTTGACTGTCAGGAGGGATGGTGAAGGGTGACTGTCAGGGGTGGTGGTGAAGGGCGACTGTCAGGAGGGTGGTGAAGGGTGACTGTCAGGAGGTGGTGAAGGCTGACTGTCAGGAGGTGGTGAAGGTTGACTGTCAGGGGGGTAATGAAGGTGACTGTCAGGAGGAGGGTGAAGGTTGAATGTCAGGAGGTGGTGAAGGCTGGCTGTCAGGAGGGTAGTGAAAGTTGATGTCAGGAGGGTGGTGAAGGTTGAATGTCAGGAGGTAGTGAAGGTTGAATGTCAGGAGGGTGGTGAAGGTTGGATGTCAGGAGGGTAGTGAAGGTGACTGTCAGGAGGTGGTGAAGGCTGACTGTCAGGATGTGGTGAAGGGTGACTCTCAGGAGGTGGTGAGGCTGACTGTCAGGAGTGGTGAGCTGGCTGTCAGGAGGTGGTGAAGCTAACTGTCAGGTGGTGGTGAATGTCAGGAGGGTAGTGAAGGGTGACTGTCAGAGGTGGTGAAGGGTGACTGTCAGGAGGATGGTGAAGGGTGACTGTCGGAGGGTGAGAGTGACTGTCGTGAAGTGGTGGTGAAGGGTGACTGTCAGGAGGGTGGTGAAGGGTGACTGTCAGGAGGGGTGAAGGGTGACTGTCAGGAGGTGGTGAAGGGTGACTGTCAGGAGGGTGGTGAAGGGTGACTGTCAGGAGTGGTGAAGGGTGACTGTCAGTAGGGTGGTGAAGGGTGACTGTCAGGAGGGTGGTGAAGGGTGACTGTCAGGAGGGTGAGTGAAGGGTGACTGTCAGGAGGGTGGTGAAGGGTGACTGTCAGGAGGTGGTGAGGTGACTGTCAGGAGGGTGGTGAAGGTGACTGTCAGGAGGTGGTGAAGGGTGACTGTCAGGAGGTGGTGAAGGGTGACTGTCAGGAGGGTAGTGAAGGGTGACTGTCAGGGAGGTGGTGAAGGGTGACTGTCAGGAGGGTAGTGAAGGGACTGTCAGGAGGTGGTGAAGGTGACTGTCAGGAGGTGGTGAAGGGTGACTGTCAGGAGGTGGTGAAGGGTCATTGTCAGGAGGTGGTGAAGGGTCACTGTCAGGAGGGTGGTGAAGGGTGACTGTCAAGAGGGTGGTGAAGGTGTGACTGTCAGGAGGTGGTGAAGGCTGACTGTCAGGAGGGGTGAGTGAAGTTGACTGTCAGGAGGGTAGTGAAGGGTGATGTCCAATAGGAGGTGAGGTTGGAGTGTCAGGAGGTGGTGAAGGCTGGGCTGTCAGGAGGGTAGTGAAGGTTGAATGTCAGGGGGGTGGTGAAGGTTGAATGTCAGGAGGATAGTGAAGGTGGCTGTCAGGAGGAGGGTGAAGGTGAGTGTCAGGAGGTGGTGAAGGGGCTGGCTGTCAGGAGGGTGGTGAAGGCTAACTGTCAGGTGGTGGTGAAGGCTGATTGTCAGGAGGGTAGTGAAGGTTGAATGTCAGGAGGGTGGTGAAGGTTGAATGTCAGGAGGGTAGTGAAGGGTAACTGTCAGGAGGAGGTGAAGGTTGGAGTGTCAGGAGGTGGTGAAGGTTGACTGTCAGGAGGGTAGTGAAGGCTAGCTGTCAGAAGCAGGAAGCAACCACACATCCGTCAGGAGGGTGTCAGTGGTGGTAGCCGGGTCTCAGCAATGGTGGCCGGGTGTCATGGTGGTGGCAGGTGTCAGCGGTGGTGGCCGGGTGTCAGCAGTGGTGGCCGGGTGTCAGCGGTGGTGGCAGGTGTGTCAGCAGTGGTGGCCAGGTGTCAGGGTGGTGGCCGGGTGTCAGGGTGGTGGACATGTGTCAGTGGTGGTGGCCGGGTGTCATGGTGGTGCCGAGTGTCAGCGGTGGTGGCCGGGCGTCAGGGTGGTGGCCGGGTGTCAGGGTGGGGTGTCAGGGTTGGTGGCCGGGTGTCAGCGGTGGTGGCTGGTGTCAGCGGTGGTGGCAGGTGTCAGCGGTGGTGGCCGGTGTCAGCGATGGTGGCAGGTGTCGCTGGTGGCCGGGTGTCAGCAGTGGTGGCCGGTGTCAGCGGTGGTGGCCGGTGTCAGCGGTGGTGGCCGGGTGTCAGCGGTGGTGGCCGGTGTCAGCGGTGGTGGCCGGTGTCAGCGGTGGTGGCCGGGTGTCAGCGGTGGTGGCCGGGTGTCGCGGTGGTGGCCGGGTGTCAGTGGTGGCCGGGTGTCGGCAGTGGTAGCCGGTGTCAGCGGTGGTGGCCGGGCGTCAGGGTGGTGGCCAGGTGTCAGGGGGGTGGTGGCCGGGTGTCAGCGGTGGTGGCCGGTGTCAGCGGTGGTGGCCGGTGTCAGCGGTGGTGGCCGGGTGTCAGCGGTGGTGGCCGGGTGTCAGCGGTGGTGGCCGGTGTGTCAGCGGTGGTGGGTGTGGTGGGCGGGTGTCAGCGGTGGTAGCCGATGTCAGCGGTGGTGGCCGGGCGTCAGGGGTGGTGGCCAGGTGTCAGGGTGGGGTGTCAGGTTGGGCGGGTGTCAGCAGTGGTGGCCGGGTGTCAGCGGTGGTGGCCGGGTGTCAGCGGTGGTGGCCGGGTGTCAGCGGTGGTGGCCAGGTCGCAGGTGACATTGACCCTGCAGGGAAAGCTAACACTAAATACTTTTCTAAAAGTGTCACCCTGTGAAGTCTTCCCTCGTATTAGCGCCAGCACGAGCTACCATCAACGCCTGGCGACTTTCCCTTCCACCCAGCAATGACACGCTTCTGAAATCGTTAATCTGGACGATGATTCGCCTGTTTTCTGCCCACACTGGCGTTTAATTATTTAAACTGTATTGGACCTGGGACGGATATAATAGACGCTCATAAAAGAACCATTGGACACTGAGTTAGTTCATTCGTTCGTTCTTTCGTTCGTTTGTTTGTTCGTTCATTCGTTCTTTCGTTTATTCGTTCTTTCGTTCGTTTGTTCGTTCTTTCGTTTTGTTCGTTCGTTCGTTCGTTTGTTCGTTCGTTAGTTTGTTCTTTCGTTCGTTCGTTCGTTTGTTCGTTCGTTCTGTTCGTTCTTTCGTTCGTTCGTTTGTAAGTTGTGAGTTAGTTGTTGTAATTTTCCAAGTTAATATACACTTCACCTAATCTAACATGACGTTCACCTCACCTAATGTAAGAAGGAAAGATCATCACATAACATCAAAACGTAGCGGAGGGTCACTATCCCATCATCATCATCGACCACATCATCATCATCATCATCCACATCATCATCATCATCATCATCCATCATCATCATCAACCACATCATCATCATCATCATCACATCATCATCATCATCATCATCATCATCCACACAGCTTTCACCTTCATCCATAACATCCCGTGCCCCCCTCCTCCTACCTCACTGCATCATCCATCACATTAAACATTACAACATCTTTATTCACATTCTCGAACATAAACTGTGAAATTGTCGTGGAAACCTCAAACTGTCTCTCTCAGATGGGAATAGGTTAGGTTAGGTTAGGTTAGGTTAGGTTAGGTTAGGTTAGGTTGTCAGGTTATGGTATCTAATCTTCAGGTGATCTACGGTATTCCCCTTACAGTTATGTCAAGAGAAAAAGTTTGGTCGGCTTACATTATTACAACTAAACACTTAACATTCTTCTTCCGTTCACCTATAAGCTCTATACGTTCTACCCCCCAAAACTCTATACGTTCTACCCCCCGACACAGTTGACCCTGGTCAGGTTAGTTTGGTAGTCCTGGCCATCAGAGAGGGAGTAGTGGTAGCAGTGGATGGTCGGCCTATCCTGGTAGTCGTACTGATACAAGGAGTGTCCCTCTAGTCCCTGGTATATACAGGTGTTAAAGGTCTATGGTCGGTCTAGTCTGGTAGCCCTGTGAGTTCTAGCTAGTGGGTATGGTAACCCTGTTAGAACTAGCTAGTGGGTCTGGGACGATTTCATTACTAGCTCGTGGGTCGGGTAGTCTGTTAGAACAAGCTAGCGAGTCTGGTAGCCCCGTCAGTACTAGCTAGGGAGTCTGGTAGCTCTGTCAGTACTAGTTAGTGGGTCTGATATTCCTGTCGGTACCAACTAGTGGGTCTGGTAGGCCCATCAGTACAGTACTACCTAGTGGGTCTGGTAGGCATGTCAATACCAGCTAGTAGGGTCTGGTAGCCCCGTCAGTACTAGCTAGTGGGTCTGGTAGGCATGTCAATACCAGCTAGTAGGGTCTGGTAGCCCCGTCAGTACTAGCTAGTGGGTCTGGTAGGCATGTCAATACCAGCTAGTAGGGTCAGGTAGTCCCGTCAGTACTAGCTAGCAGGCATGGGGCAATTAATTAACTTAATCGTTAACTTCTACAATTTGACGATTAATTTAAATTAACTTTGCTTAACTAGTTAACTTTTGAAATAACAGTTTAACTTAATCGAAATTTGGGCAAATTAAATAACTTCGATTAATTATCAATTAACTCCTTAGAAAAAAATATCAAATAATATACAACACACCAGCCCTTGTGCTAGTGAGTACCCAATATATTTAGCATGATAAAGTGTAATACGTATGTGATGAAAAAGTTAAGTTTAAACCTTCAGTGATTATTATTTATTTAATATACAGAATTCTTATCTTATCATGATATCAGATTTCAAGTAAGAAAGTCTAACTTGGTTTTGTATATTGAAATACTAAAATTATTTACATGTGAAAAACTTTTGAGTAAACAATAAAAAAGTCAAGAATTTATAATTATTTTATTTCAAGACTTATTCATACCAAGGTAGTGTGCCAGACTGCCTCACTATTCAGGTATTCAAACTACAGTATTCATTGACTCTTCTGGAAAATATTTACAGGATATTAAGTTATTTAATCCACATGAAAATTCCCATAAGCAAATTTGACACAGACTGGTTAACAACAACAAAAAATCTTAACTTAATTAGTTTATGTTAAAACAATCAGGTTAACTTAAGTGGAAAATAATAAAATTAACTTAACTAGTTAATTTTGAAATATCGCCCCATGCCTGTAAAATAAGTCAGATAGCCCCGTCAGTAGTAGCTAGTGGGTCTGGTAGCCCTGTTACAACTAGTTAAAGGATCTGGTAGCCATGTCGGTACTAGCTCGTGGATCTGGTAGCTCTGTCGGTACTAGCTAGTGGATCTGGTAGCCATGTCATTACTAGCTAGTGTGTTTGGTATTCCTATCAGTACTAGCTAGTGGGTCTGGTAGGCATATCAGCACTAGCTAGTGGGTCTGGTAGGCATATCAGTACTAGCTAGTGGGTCTGGTAAGCATATCAGTACTAGCTAGTGGGTCTGAATAGGCATTTCAGTAGCTAGTGGGTCTGGTAGGCATATCAGTACTAGCTAGTGGGTCTGATAGGCATTTTCAGTACTAGCTAGTGGGTCTGGTAGGCATATCAGACTACCTGGAGTGGGTCTGGTAGGCATATCAGTACTAGCTAGTGGGTCTGGTAGGCATATCAGTATAGCTAGTGGTCTGGTAGGCATATCAGTGCCAGCTAGTGGGTCTGGTAGGCATATCAGCACTAGCTAGTGGGTCTGGTAGGCATATCAGCACTAGCTAGTGGGTCTGGTAGGCATATCAGCACTAGCTAGTGGGTCGTGGGCATATCAGTACTAGCTAGTGGGTCTGTAGGCATATCAGTGCTAGTGGGTCTGATAGGCATTTCGTACTATCTCAAAGTGGGTCTGGTAGGCATATCAGTAATGCTAGTGGGTCTGGTAGGCATATCAGTACTAGCTAGTGGGTCTGGTGGGCATATCAGCACCTAGCTAGTGGGTTTGGTAGGCATATCAGTACTAGCTAGTGGGTCTGGTAGGCATATCAACACTAGCTAGTGGGTCTGGTAGGCATATCAGTACTAGCTAGTGGGTCTGGTAGGCATATCAGCACTAGCTAGTGGGTTTTAGGGCATATCAGCACTAGCTGGTGGGTCTGGTAGCATATCAGTACTAGCTAGTGGGTCTCGTAGGCATATCAGTACTAGCTAGTGGGTCTCGTAGGCATATCAGTACTACTAGTGGGTCTGGTAGGCATATCAGCACTACCTAGTGTGGGTCTGGTAAGCATATCAGTACTAGCTAGTGGGTCTCAAACATATCAGTACTAGCTAGTGGGTCTCGTAGGCATATCAGCACTAGCTAGTGGGTCTGTGCTTATATCAGTACTAGCTAGTGGGTCTGGTGGGCATATCAGCACTAGCTAGTGGGTCTGGTAGGCATATTAGTACTAGCTAGTGGGTTTGGTGAGCATATCAGCACTAGCTAGTGGGTCTGGAAGCATATCAGTACTAGCTAGTGGGTTTGGTAGGCATATCAGCACAGCTAGTGGGTCTGGTAAGCATATCAGTACTAGCTAGTGGGTCTGGTAGGCATATCAGCACTACAGTGGGTCAGGCATATTAGTACTAGCTAGTGGGTTTGGTAGGCATATCAGCACCAGCTAGTGGGTCTGTAGGCATATCAGTACTAGCTAGTGGGTTTGTAGGCATATCAGCACTAGCTAGTGGTCTGGTGGCATATCAGTACTAGCTAGTGGGTTTGCAGGCATATCAGCACTAGCTAGTGGGTCTGGTAAGCAATATCAGTACTAGCTAGTGGGTCTGGTAGGCATATCAGCACTAGCTAGTGGGTCTGGTAGGCATATCAGCACTAGCTAGTGGGTCTGGTAAGCAGATCAGTACTAGCTAGTGGGTTTGGTAGGCATATCAGCACTAGCTAGTGGGTCTGGTAACATATCAGTACTAGCTAGTGGGTCTGGTAGGGATATCAGCACTAGCTGTGGGTCTGGTAGGCATATCAGCACTAGCTAGTGGGTCTGGAGCATATCAGTACTAGCTAGTGGGTCTGGTAGGCATATCAGCACTCAGCTAGTGGGTCTGGTAGGCATATCAGCACTAGCTAGTGGGTCTGGTAGGCATATCAGCACTCAGCTAGTGGGTCTGGTAGTCATGTCAGTACTAGCTAGTGGGTCTGGTAGTCATGTCAGTACTAGCTAGTGGGTCTGGTAGGCATATGAGTACTAGCTAGTGGTCTGGTAGGCGTATGAGTACTAGCTAGTCACGCTAGTGGGTCTCGTAGGCATATCAGCACTAGCTAGTGGTCTGGTAGGCATATCAGCACTAGCTAGTGGGTCTGGCAGTGATCATGTCAGTACTAGCTAGTGGGTCTGGTAGTCATGTCGCACCAGCTAGTGGGTCTGGTAGGCGTATGAGCACTAGCTAGTACGCTAGTGGGTCTCGTAGGCATATCAGCACTAGCTAGTGGGTCTGTAGGCATATCAGCACTAGCCAGTGGGTCGTAGTCATGTCAGTACTAGCTAGTGGGTCTGTAGTCATGTCAGTACTACAGTGGGTCTGGTAGGCGTATGGCATCATAGGTCACGCTGGTCTCGTAGGCATATCAGCACTAGCTAGTGGGTCTGGTAGGCATATCAGCACTAGCTAGTGGGTCTGGGTGGCATATGTGTACTAGCTAGTGGGTCTGGTAGGCATATCAGTACTAGCTAGTGGGTCTGGTAGGCATATCAGCACTAGCTAGTGGGTCTGGTAGGCATATCAGCACTAGATAGTGGGTCTGGTAGGCATATCAGGACTAGCTAGTGGGTCTGGTAGGCATATCAGGACTAGCTAGTGGGTGTGGCAGCCATATCAGTACTCGCTAGTGAGTCTAATAGCCATATTAGTACTACCTAGTGGGTATAGTAGCCATATCAGGACTAGCTAGTGGGTGTGGCAGCCATATCAGTACTCGCTAGTGAGTCTAATAGCCATATTAGTACCAGCTAGTGGGTGTAGTAGCCATATTAGTACCAGCTAGTGGGTATAGTAGCCATATCAGTACTCGCTAGTGAGTCTAATAGCCATATTAGTACCAGCTAGTGGGTGTGGCAGCCATATTAGTACCAGCTAGTGGGTGTGGCTGTCTTCATCAAGATATCGCGGCGTGGTAACCCTTCTAACATCAGCCTGGCGCCATACATAACAAGGGAGGCGAGAGACTGATTCCATCATTCCCAGCGACATGAAAAACACCACAACATGACATTAACATAGGAATTCCAGTGTGGTAGGCCTAGTGAGGTGGTGCCAGTGCGTCGCGGGGGGGCGGGGCGGGAGCTGTCTGCCGCCCACACACTCTCTGGCCAACACGGAACACCTTGGCAACTTTTCTTTGTTTATTTTGGATTAAAGAAACGAGACTTTTATACCGTACGTGGTTGTGCTCGTGATTAACCAGACGTGTATAGAAGAATTAATATAGATTTAAGTTTGGATTCATATTTCTTTACGGTAATTGATCCGTGTGGGCCGAGGCAAATTCCACCTCTTAAAGTATCGCTTCATACTAACACCCACTCAGCAGGATCCGGGACAGCACTAGTATAAGTTGTGTTTACTTTGATACAAATATTTCCGTGTTTATATCCTGTTCCATTTATAACATTCTTTAGAAATGAGGAAGACTGGTATAATACATGTAGCCTTTGTGTGTGTGTGTGTGTGTGTGTGTGTGTGTGTGTGTCTGTGTGTGTAACTCGTATTCCAATATAAATGATAAACAACACAATTCTTACATTAAAATCCTCCTCCTCATATTTAAATACCTCACCAAATATGTTATATATAATAGTAGTGAACATATCAAGATGATCAGGTTAGTATAGTAGTAAACTAAACTCGGTGTTAGCTCAGACTAAATACTTTACGAGGTTTCATTTTACACCTTCTTGGAAACGACAAACGAGTCCTTCCTGTCCCCGTCCAGTGCTTTCTGAGGACACCACTGATCTTTCCTACTCACAACACTAATTATATTCTCTTTTACATAACTAACATTTCCTTAGTGTGGATCTATTTGGAGTTTTCCTTCACCTAGATTGTCTTGGAAGATACGCTGTCACACACACACACACACACACACACACACACACACACACACACACACACACACACACACACACACACACACACACACACACACCATCTTGTTCACTGCTGTTTCTTAGAGTCACCACCAGGGGGCAGCACCGTACGATACTTTAATAATTGTATGTTTAGTTGGACTTCATGTAATACTGCGTGTGTGTGTGTGGAGGGAGCCAGACAGAGGTATGTGGACTAGGGCGCCAAGGAGCGTCCGTACAAGGAAGGCTTCACCGTGGGAGAATTGTTATAAGGAGAGGAGAGGATAGAGTCACCCTCCTCTAACTCCTCCCTTGTCGCTTTGTTGATTGGATTTTTATCTTTTTCACATTATTATCAGTCCGCTTGATGCCGGTTTTGTCTCACGTACAGGCTTCTTTACTCAACATTTTGGTACTTGTGTTTACCTCATTCTCAAAAATGTTCATGAATGTTTTGTCTTCATTCTCAAAATTTTATTGCTTGCCTTCACATCATTCTAAAAAAAAAATCATCTTCTCAATCTGAAAATGTTCACTCTAGCTATTTTGTCATTCTCTAAAATTTTCTCATTAGAATTCACATCACTCTCAAAATGGTCTAATTTCCCCCATCGTACATTGCATACTTCCTTTACCTATTACACATGCTGACTGAATGTAAATTTATATGATACACTCTCTCTCTCTCTCTCTCTCTCTCTCTCTCTCTCTCTCTCTCTCTCTCTCTCTCTTCATCCATCCATCTAACGAAACAAAAAAATAAACATATTTTTCCTCTATAATTATATCAAGTCGTGTTTACCTTTCAATTTAATGTTATTCTATTAACATTACACCTATCTAACATTACAGGTAGAGACAATAATAACATCCCAATCTACTTCCACCTTGAGTCTACCTGACCACTTAACCCCACAGGTGATCTTAAGCCACTGTCATAATAATAAGTTCCTCTTTAACAGTAACTCACTCGTGTCCTGGAGGAGATGCCTACTGCTGCCTGTGTTGAGGTCACCTTCTCCCCATCACCTGTTGTGGGTCTAAGTCATCCCATATTTTTCATCTGTCAATTAATATTTTCCTCAATTATCAATCCTGTTTTTATGTTGATTTGTCATAGATTGTGGTGACGATTGATTGATTGAGTGTAAGTGAGGCAACTGGATGGATGGATTGATGGTAAGCAGATATATAGACAGGTGTTCAAATAGATAGATAGATAGATAGAGTTGTATTTAGTAAAATGGCCATACGACTTTACATTGAATTCAGTGTGTCTATGGGCAATACTACAGGGAAACAATGTACACACAGTAAGCACAAGAAAACCATTTACGTTGACAGTGCAGGTATACAAACGATTTATACACAGTTGCAGGTATACAATGTAAAAGTGTAGCCATACAGAAATAAGTCGTGTTACACTCGCCGTCCCTTATGTTCTGAAACCCACGATGAAGAATCTGGGTAAAGTGTCCCCGTGAATGTCAATGAAGCTTCGAGGTTTGAGTCTGAATCACCAAAATTAGTCTTTTTCCTTATCAACAGATCTGTTCCATTTCCCCTGTCGTCACCTCACCACCCTTTCCCTCTTACCCTTCCCTCTCACCCCTCCCTCACCCTCTCACTCTTCCCTCACCCTCCCATCACCCCCTCATCCTCTCACCCCTCCCTAAGCATTAACCTGTATATGAGAACAAGTTGACAACAATATTTTATACAAAAATATTACGTATATAAAAACCATAATAAGATGGTCTATTAACTTAAGTCCTATGAATTAAAACAGGAACTGCTGCCGGCTGACTTATCATCGTCATTCACACATTAATGTTATTTACAACATGTTTTATTGAAAATTACATGTACATAATATTAATAATTTGATGCTTATGTAAATAGAAATAACATCCGCCATAAAAGAACAGCATACTGAGACTCCAGCCCCTCATTATATTATGTGAGAGTTGCATGAAAAAAATAAATAAATACTTAACCTTAACTCTCTCCCATCCCTCCAGCCCTGAACACCCTCCTCCACCCTGCCACCCACTCACACACCGGACCCTGTGATCCCCCGGACCAGCCTCTCGTGAATGCTTCGGATTCACGAGTCGATATTCTCGGGGTGTATTGACAAGGCTGAGTGTACCAGGTAAAAGCATAGAAGTGTGAACCTGAATGAGACTCTTCGACTTGAGTTGCTTGCCAACCTGATATGAAGAGTGATTGAGAACAGGAAGGTAGTGTCGTCTTCTCAAGATGTTGACACAATAAAGCAAATTACCGCAGAGACAGTTGTTGTTCATGCACAGTTGCATTGGTTCTCCTTCCACGCTCTGGCCGGCTTGGGACGTGTTCAAACAACATAATGAGCTCCTCCAACCAGCGATGCTTTGTCGTACAACACACAGCTCTGTTACCACCAATCATCAGTCCGGCGGCAAGCAAGGAAGGAAAGAGGAAAGTTGATGTCCCACCTCATGTCTTTGTCTCCTGTCCTGCCTACAGGAACTGGTGCTGTACAGCTGTACAGAAAGATACTAGAGTTTACACTGCAGCCTGCCAGTGTGGTGAGACCAATGACCGCTGCCAATGTTTCAAGCACTGGAGCTGTCCAACTATAGTGTACCATATAATAATTAATTTATCAGTTATAAGAGGAATTACATACATTAAGAAATTTATGGTGATAGCCAGCGACTCTCTGCACTCTGACCACTCGGCCACCGCACTTTTACGCTTGGCAGTAATGGTGACTAAAAGTTGACTTACGGTCTGACGGACAGATTTGCGGGCTCATCGACTGATTTACAGATTAACTAACTAATTTACGGACTGCCCAGTATGGTCCAATAGGCCCGCTGCAGTTTCCTCAATTCTTATGTTCTTATGTTTACGAACTAACTGACTGACTGACTGACTGACTCACTCACTCACTCACTAACCCACCAACAGTAGCATTTACGTACTCCACTCACTCACTCAAGGATAAAAACTGACTACTACACTGGCGGAGTCTACCCATACTTGATTTATTTCTCATATTCACTGATCTCTTAATAATATATCATAAATACACCTTGTCAACATATTACCATAGTTTACCTGTATATGTAAATAACCAAAATGGGCAAACACAAACACAAGAGAGTGACTGGTAAAAAAAAAAAAACTTTACCTGGGATTGGAAATGCTCAATAAAACACTAGATATCAAGTTAGAATTCACGAGAGGTTGTTTTTCACAGATTTTTTTTTTAACCCAGAGAAATGTATGAACTATCAGTTATCAGTTCCAATGTATTTTTCGATGGTAATGTCAATGGGATTTTATTTATTTTTGTACTGAAATTCTCACCGGAAGTTGCTAATACGTGAATCCGGGACCTTCACTAATTCTAATTTTGATGTAATTTAACCTAATTTAACTTAATCCTATGTCTAACGCAGCTTAATTTACCTTTAGCCAAGGCCGCGTGATTTACTAATCCGTGGATCCAGGAACTAACCTAACCTAACCTAACCTAACCTAACCTAACCTAACTTTACGCAGCCAAGTCCACCGTATTACTATGGGAAATGTCACAGCTGTTCCGTCATACCTGTGTTACCTGTCCCATCATACCTGTGTTACCTGTTCCTTCATACCTGTGTTACCTGTCCCTTCATACCTGTGTTACCTGTTCCTTCATACCTGTGCTACCTGTCCCATCATACCTGTGTTACCTGTTCATTCATACCTGTGTTACCTGTACCTTCATACCTGTGTTACCTGTTCCTTCATACCTGTGTTACCTGTCCCTTCATACCTGTGTTACCTGTACCTTCATACCTGTGTTACCTGTACCTTCATACCTGTGTTACCTGTCCCATCATACCTGTGTTACCTGTACCTTCATACCTGTGTTACCTGTCCCTTCATACCTGTGTTACCTGTTCCTTCATACCTGTGCTACCTGTCCCATCATACCTGTGTTACCTGTTCCTTCATACCTGTGCTACCTGTCCCATCATACCTGTGTTACCTGTTCCTTCATACCTGTGTTACCTGTTCCTTCATACCTGTGTTACCTGTTCCTTCATACCTGTGTTACCTGTCCCTTCATACCTGTGTTACCTGTCCCATCATACCTGTGTTACCTGTTCCTTCATACCTGTGTTACCTGTTCCTTCATACCTGTGTTACCTGTCCCTTCATACCTGTGTTACCTGTACCTTCATACCTGTGTTACCTGTCCCTTCATACCTGTGTTACCTGTTCCTTCATACCTGTGTTACCTGTCCCCTTCATACCTGTGTTACCTGTGTTACCTGTTCCTTCATACCTGTGTTACCTGTCCCATCATACCTGTGTTACCTGTCCCATCATACCTGTGTTACCTGTTCCTTCATACCTGTGTTACCTGTTCCTTCATACCTGTGTTACCTGTTCCTTCATACCTGTGTTACCTGTTCCTTCATACCTGTGTTACCTGTTCCTTCATACCTGTGTTACTTGTCCCCTCATACCTGTGTTACCTGTTCCTTCATACCTGTGTTACCTGTCCCATCATACCTGTGTTACCTGTCCCTTCATACCTGTGTTACCTGTACCTTCATACCTGTGTTACCTGTCCCTTCATACCTGTGTTACCTGTCCCATCATACCTGTGTTACCTGTTCCTTCATACCTGTGTTACCTGTACCTTCATACCTGTGTTACCTGTCCCTTCATACCTGTGTTACCTGTCCCTTCATACCTGTGTTACCTGTCCCTTCATACCTGTGTTACCTGTACCTTCATACCTGTGTTACCTGTTCCTTCATACCTGTGTTACCTGTCCCATCATACCTGTGTTACTTGTTCCTTCATACCTGTGCTACCTGTCCTATAATACCTGTGTCAGCATGAATTTTGAGGTAAATATGCTACTCTGTATCTATACGAAACTTATCAACGGTTTATAAAGACAGTCAACAGTTTATAGGACAGTCTAATAAGCGAGTTGTGTTACGTAATGTTTACCTGAGTGGTGTTAATGAATCAAGGTCAGAATGGCACAGTAACATTCATCTATCATTCATCTTTTCCCTCACATCACACATAACAGCACCTTGGTTGATGCAATGTTAAAGAAGTATACAAGGTCGTGGTTTCCGTACTTTTAAATACTTCCTCTACTGTAACTAACTTCTGCTTGCATTACGAACAAACCATTGAATCTCGCCTTAAGTTCACATCCTTACATTACGGTAAACGTATTAGTGAAGCTCTAGAAGTTAATAACAAACCATACATATAGCCTCTTCACTACAGGGACGCCAGACGAGTTTATTCAGCTCAGTGGGGAGCCCCGTACACAAGGGGATAAGGGAGACAACGTAGAACATACCTTAGTTAAATAATTATGAAGAGTAGAATAGATTTGAAGGAACTAGTGGGGTGGGGTGGGGCAGAGGTGGGGTTAGGGGTAGGGGTGTGGGGTGTGTGTGTTAGAGGTAAGAGGGGTGTTAGGTGTGTTTAGTGGGTTAGGTGGTGTTAGGTGTGTGTGTGTGTGTGTGGGGTGGGGTGGGGTGGGGTTATCCCTCCATTATTGCTTGACAGGAAACATTTTTATTTTTTATTTTTATTTTTTTTTAAGGTTCGTCTCAATAGTCATGGACGCCAGGTTGTTATTCGTTTCTGCTGTGTCACGCTGGAGTCATATAATCAGATGTTCTAGTCCACGTATTTCAGTATTATAATAAGACGAATAATTCAGCCCTAGAACAAGTTTTTACTGTCAAGAAATAATAATCAAAGAGGATGACGACCAGGGAAGGGGAAGAAGCCATTTGACGGTGATTATATATTGAGATTCTTAATGTCACAGGAAAGATCACACACACACACACACTTGGTAATGACATGTTAGATGGAACCCGGAATTAATAAGAGATCATACCAGAGAAAATACGGGTTCCTCTGTAATTGAGACGGGATAAGTTACCTGTTTGTTTCTGTTCCTCAGGTTTATTTACTTTTTTATTACATTAAGTCAATATTTTCCTAGTAAAGATGGGATTAACCTGGAGATAAGCCTTAAGTTTATTACCTGATGATTAGGTTAGGTTAGGTTAGGTTAGGTTAGGTTACGTTAGGTTAGGTCAATCAGTTAGTCACTCATTTACTCACTCATTCATTAATTCACTCACTAATTCATTCATTCATTGACTCACTCACTAACTCACTCGCTCACTCACCTGCCTACACTCATCCAGCTCGATGGATCAGTTGAGAGTCTAACCTTAGCCTTCACAACAGATCATTTCAATTCACCTTGACTCATATCCCTCCCTACCACCAGACAGTCCCCTCTCCTCACACCACACCAGCACTCCTCCTCGCCACCACAGAAAATTTCCCTCCCCACCACCACACACAGTAATTCCTCTCTCCCTCACCACCTGCCATTTACACTCTCCTCACCACCACAGTACCCCTCACCACCACAGTACCCCACCACCACAGCACCTCCCTCACCACCACAGTCCCCCTCCCTCCTCACCACCACAGTACTCCTCCCTCACCACCACAGTACCTCACCACCACAGTCCCTCCCTCCTCACCACCACAGTACCCCCCTCACCACCACAGTACCCCCCCACCACCACAGTACCCTCTCCCCCCACCGCCTCCGACAAGTTATGTTATTTAGATACGTAAATTTGTTTAGAAAATGAGAAAAGTTAAGTTAGGTTGATAAATAAACTAATTACAAAAAGTTGCTTAAGAATTAAACGTTGATGAAGGTGTTATTATTAGGTGGATGTGTTGTATAGAGTTCACTAAAGGAGTTAGGAATATCTAGATGAGTTAACTATGGTAATTAGTCTGGATGAGTTAACTATGGTAATTAGAGGTTAAATATGTTGTGGGTGAGTTAAATTATTATTATTCTCAAATGCCTGAAAACTTTATGTCAATAACCTGAAACGTCACATTCATAAGTTGTCGTTACCTGATTATGAAAGGTTATTGATAAAAAATGATCCCCCGGTCCTATAATGTCTAAATTAGGTTTTAGAATTGAAGTCGTGTTCCGATTGGTTCTTGTCCTTATGAAACTCTAAGCCAGTGACCTCCAACCAAGATGGAATGGACGGCGAGGTGGAGGATGACAGGAGTGACTTGACTGACTGACTGTCTCTGAGTCCTGTCTGTCATCCCACTCACAGCACGATGAAAGGTGACAACTGTTCTCTCTGTCACTCTTCCTCGCCCTCTCTAGACAGCGTTTTGCACACACACACACACACACACACACACACACACACACACACACACACACACACACACACAGTTGCCATTACCCCCATACTCAGTCTACTTTGTGAGGACTTTGTTTTTTCGTGGGCATTTGCCAGAATCTATCAGTCAATTGATCCACAGCAATTTGACAATATGAGGAACTCCTCTACATCACACTGCTTGGTGAGCTTTCTGGATTTTCTGCACAAAAAACTTGCAGAAACGTAAGACATCACTGGCCGTTGCCCTTGTTGACTTCAGGAAGACCTTTGACCGTGTTGATCACTGCACTGTTATCAACAAGGCTATTGCACCAGGGCTGCCCACCAACCTGGTCTCATGGGTCACTGATTTCTTGAGTGGACGTCGCCAGGCAGTGAGGTATCAGGGCTCGGTCTCCACATTCCAACACCTCACCTGCGGTGTTCCCCAGGGGACCAAGATGGGACCACTGTGCTTCCTCATCCTGATCAACGACGCTCTATCAGACACTCCTCACAGGTGGAAGTACGTGGATGACTGCACTGTGGGGGTTTCAGTGGACAACACCGCACCAGACTACTCATCGCTACAAGGCACCCTGGACAGGCTACAGGCATGGACTACGGAGAACAAGGTCACCATCAACCACACCATAACCGTAGTCATGCACATCAATACTGCCACCACTCCATTGCAAGTCCCAGCAGTCACAGTGGGTGCCCATCCTCTCCAGCTGGTGCAGTCTGCCAAACTCCTGGGTGTTACTATAGACAACAAACTTGACTGGAAGGCCCATGTAAATAACACAGTCAAGGCAGCCTCGTACCGTCTCTACATGCTACGACGACTTAGGTCACTTGGGACACCCACGCCAGAGCTGAGGACCATCTACAACGCCTTTATTCTCCCCAAACTAATGAATGCGTCACCAGCCTGGTCGTCTTCTGTCAACTCCACCCAACAACGTCAGCTAGAGAAGGTACAGAAAAGGGCCTGCAGAATCATGCTCGGCGCAGAATACTCCGGCTACACCAACGCTCTCTCCACCCTGGAAATACCATCTCTCAGTGACCACCACCACCAAGCACTGGAAAGGTTTGGCAACCAACTAATGCACCACCCTCGTCATCGCCACCTCCTGCAACCAGTAACCCCCACCCACCTCGCGCTGTCTGCCACTACAACAAAATTCAGCCCATAAGAGCCTGCACCGATAGATATAAGAATAGCACCATCCCATCTAATAAACAACATCTGATTTATGTACTGTACAGCCCTGTAAATGTATTCAATGCATATTATATCATTATGTCTAAATAAAATGTAAGTCTGTATATTTTCAGCCACCGGCTGCAACTCTATTAATAAACCGTTTATTATTATTATAATTTATTATTTTACACACACACACACACACACACACACATCCGCCAGGGAATGCATGAGGCGGATCTCGAGCATTAAGAAAAAAAAAATAACACTTCCTGTTACTAACGACATAAACAGACCGGAATTTTTACATACAAATCCGTGATTATGAGGGAGACGCCGGCAGGGTCCGGGTGGCACGATGGGGGGTGGAGGAGGGGAGGGTGGAGGGAAGGGTAAATGGAGAGAGGTGAAAAGAGAAGTGAGAGGGGGAGGAAGGGAGAGGTGGGGGAGTAAAGAGGTAGGGGGCGGAGAGGAAGAGAGGTGGGGGGAGTGAGAGGAGGTGGGTGAGGGGAGGTTTGAGGGTGTACACAAAAGGAGGTAATCATGGTGTGGGTGGGGCGGGGTTCCGGTGAGGTCCCTGGTCTAACACAATGCTCACCCCAAACACCCACACACACACACACACACACACACACACACACACACACACACACACACACACACACACACACACACACACACCATCAGTGTTGCCAGAAGGTGTAGTCTAAAATTTCCCAAATCCAGAAGCCAAAATTCCGATATGTTTCTTAGCATTTCAGTAAAAAATCGGTAAGTCATTATTTAATAAAGCGAACAATATGTGGTACGGTAACAGTAAATATAAAATAACAGTATGGTCAAAGTTTGTTAATGTGAATAAGACTAGAAGAACTATTTTTTTACATTAGTAATTAATTTATAAATACAATAGCCTAAAAATTGATTTAAGGTCGATTTTTAAAAGAAACATTAAGATAATAATCGACAAATTACATCCCTTATACATATGAGTTCATCTTGTCCAATAGTTTATCACGAACTGAGAAACTGAAACAAGGATAACATCTAGATGGACCATTCTAACTAGTGTCTTGGATAATATTCTCTTTTTAGATTATCTGATTTATTTACCATATTCGCCACTCATCAGCTTACTAGGCGTTTGAGCTGTTTATCCAGTGTTAGCACAAGAGGAAACCGGGCAACTTGTGGTGTCTGGTAGGGTCACACTGGATAACACCCTTCTCACGTGTGTCCAGGACGAGGCTCGAACCCTTGACATATTAGTGTAAGATACGGGTGTTACCGCTCCACCACTAGAGTCGGGAAGGCGTAATAGGAAACACAAGGATATCATCGCCACTTGTTATCTCGGATCTTCCACAACACTTCAATAAATAGGAATAAAATTTTGATTCAGTGCGGAAATTCCCCAAATTGAGATCGAAAATTCCCCATTTCCCCATCGATGATCCAAATTCCCCATGTCTGCTACACTGCCCCCCCCACACACACACCACCAACACACATACCTCCCTTCCCCCACCCACGCACCTCCCTCCCCCCCTTAAACAAACGCACACCTTCTCATGGGATTAAAAGATTATCTGAGTAATTTTTGTTTTAGGGAACTCCACCACGTGAATTACCACACACACAAAGATGGCTGACCAAATTAACCCTCAGTACTGTAAGTCATTATTTCAAGGAAGTTTTAACCTAACCTAATCTCACTTAAACTAACCTAAACTATCATAACCTAAACTAACCTGTGTGTGTGTGTGTTATACAGCTGATGACCTAGACGCCAACCTGTACACAGAGGAATGTTAAAAGACTGCTATATTATTAAAAAATTTAAAAAATTATACATTAATATTATTTTTGTTAATTGATACAATATATATATATATATATATATATATATATATATATGGGAAAATTTGTTCACATTATCTGCTGCTCGAAGATGTTCCAGAATAAAGACGAAAGCTAGCAATTCGTTGTTTCCATTTTCCCGTGTGATTTTATCATTAAGATTTATCTTATCCACGTTTTCATTGTGGGATTTACATGACATATATATATATATATATATATATATATATATATATATATATATATATATATATATATATATATATATATATATATTAAAAAAAAATCCTCACAAAATCTTGAGTTAATTGATACTTAAAAATAAAATGTCATTGAGAAAAATAAGTCAAGTAATTTATTAGGATTTATTATGTATGTATGTATGTATGTATGTATGTATGTATGTATGTATGTATGTCCCTCTAGATGAACGAAAATATTAGATTACAATTAATTATTTTCCTCTACTTTTTCAATTATTTTTCATTCACAAATTTATTTTTCTGATTTACAGACTCATATATGCTTAAGCTAGCCCTATGACTACATATCCTGACTGACTTAACTCACTGACCTCTTGACCTAGCTAATGACCCATCTTGGAATAATGGGTCATCACTCTTTCCCTCTAGTCAATCGCCATCAATAAGTGATCGACTGTAACTCTAGTTTATATTATTTGTACAATGTTGTTATTCTTCTTCGTCTTTGTTATGACTTAATTTTATTTAGTTGTTTTTCGTTATAAATCATTAGTGTGTTTTAATCGGTCCTACTTTTTTACTATTGCTTCACCTAAAATGATCTTATTTTCTTGATTTTCTTTATTCACCTTATTCTTATTTTATCAATTTGTTTGTTTTATTGTTTTTACTCTTACGTTTTATTTATTTGCTTCTTCGGGTTTAACTTTATTTTCATTTACCAGCTACGAGTGAGAGAGCTTCAGACATGATGACTTCCCTGTGGCTTCCTTTATCACACTGATGCCCTGCTGAGGCTAAACCCATGGCTTCACTAACACCACCAAAACCACACACTCAAATAAACCAACATTCTTCACATTTTCTACATTCCAACATACACTCCCCATCCACCACCTTTATTCCACATTACCCTATCTCCTCATTTTTTCCTCTCCTTCTCTCTTACATTTTACTATCAACATATCCAGTACAGTATGTAGGTTGGTGGTCTTATGCTTTGAAAAAAAAAAAACCCCACCTATGCTGGTATAAGGTATAGAGACACACAGGTAAACTCAGGTGCTTGATAGTAGAAGAACCTGAATGACACAGTAAAACGCATAGGGAGGTTGTCCAATCATTCAACAGGTAAGTGGGTGGATGTTGGTTGCTGTCTCCGAGGGGGCATTTCCCAAGGACATTAATGTATTCCTATTTTTTTTTTTTAGCTGCTAGACAGATCCTGGATTGTTTTTTTTTTTCTTTTTTATCACAAATCTTTTCATCAATACAAGTTCATGATGACAGTGAATCAGGGTAGGAAAAAAAATAATTAATCTCACTGTAACTAATAATCATCTTCAGTCACCCAGGTCTTGACTATTACAGGTACAGTGTTACACATGAGAGCAGCTACACTAAACTCTAACTTTGTCCATGTTTTACCCCTCAATCATCATGTCTGTGTTCTTATCTCTTTACAGAAACTCTAATTCCACCCCCCCACCGGCAAATGACCCACGCTAATTATTATGCTGTACTTCCTTCTTAACTATGTAGTCATCCTTCCCGTGTCCTATCATGGAGGAAGAAGCATTTGTCTCTCCATCCGTTCTCATTTTTTACCCCATTCCCCTTGACCTCTCTGGCTTAAGCTTGAACTTACCCCTCAGCCATGATTCCCCCCTCAGCCATGACCTTCTCTGGCTTAAGCTTGAACTTACCCCCTCAGCCATGACCTTCTGGCTTAAGCTTGAACTTACCCCCTCTTAGCCATGACCTTCTCTGGGCTTGAATTACCCCCTCAGCCATGACCTTCTCTGGCTTAAGCACTTCCCCCTCAGCCATGACCTTCTCTGGCTTAAGCTTGAACTTACCCCCTCAGCCATGACCTTCTCTGGCTTAAGCTTGAACTTCCTCCAGCCATGACCTCTGGCTTAAGCTTGATTCTGGCTACCCCCTCAGCCATGACCTCTGGCTTAAGCTTGAACTTACCCCCTCAGCCATGACCTTCTGGCTTAAGCTTGAACTTACCCCCTCAGCCATGAGAACTTACCCCCTCAGCCATGACCTTCTCTGGCTTAAGCTTGAACTTCCCCCTCAGCCATGACCTTCTGGCTTAAGCTTGAACTTCCCCCCTCAGCCATGACCTTCTCTGGCTTGCTTGCCAACTTCCCCCTCAGCCATGACCTTCTCTGGCTTAACGAACTCTCCTCAACCATGACCTCTCTGGCTTAAGCTTGAACTTACCCCCTCAGCCATGCTTAAGTTGAAGCCATGACCCTCTGGCTTAAGTTGAACTTCCCCTCAGCCATGACCTCTGGCTTAAGCTTGAACTTACCCCCTCAGCCATGACCTCTCTGGCTTAAGCTTGAACTTCCCCCCTCAGCCATGACCTTCTCTGGCTTAAGCTTGAACTTACCCCTCAGCCATGACTTCTCTGCCATCCCTCAGCCATGAGCTTAAGCTTGAACTTACCCCCCTCAGCCATGACCTTCTCTGGCTTAAGCTTGAACTTACCCACCCTCCAAAAAAAAAACAATTATTTTTATCTGTTGTATTTACCACCTCATCTCACCCCCTCACCACGCCCCCTCACTCGGTTAAAATTATCATTCTAGCTCACTCACTTTTCTCGGTCTCAGAACACAAACTTGGATCGATAGTGTGTGTGTCTCTCACTTACATCTTCCCAGCTATATAGCGAGTCACCGACACACACACACACACACACACACACACACACACACACACACACACACACACACACACACACACTACACTACCCTTTGCTGTCACTCATAATCAAGTATGACAATCACTCAACGATGAGACAATGATACAAATTATTAATGATGTTACCTTCGTTGGTGAGCTCTGAGGTGGACCTAACCTAATGTAACCTAACCTATGGTCACTATATTTCAATCAACCCAACCCAACGTAAACCCAACCAAACCCAACCAAACCTAACCAAAAGAAGCTAAAACGTCGAATGAGGAAAATAAATAAAAAATCATATCTAACACCAAAAAAATTATCATAGGTACCGTAGTATATAATAAAATCGTCCCTTGTGTAATATATATTAGCACAAGTATAAAATTAATGAGCTTGACGGATCTATTTAGTATACACGGTAAGTATTAGAACTGCTGCATAATCAATATGGAAATCCAACGTTCACTCTGTATGCTGTATAGATGCAAGATGAGGGTGTGAAGAAATATATGTCGAGTGGTTTTAGTTTTCTGGTTTTTTTTTTCCTAATTGTAATATATTGGTTTTTTTTTATATCGTGTATAGTTTTTCATGTAATATTTCTCCTTATTAGGTTAGGTTAGGTTAGTAAAATAAACAAGCCATAAACCATTAGGTATTGAAAAAAAGATAAATAAATACTCTCTTCGGTATGGACAAGAAAAGTTGCTCCTGTAAACAAACTTAAAATGAGATTCTTGTGAAGATATTGATGAGGACAAAAAATGTTGTATGTCTCTTGTTTATATGTTACTCTTATACTACCTCACCTCCCCCTCACTTCACCCCCCTAACCATTCCCCCTCACTTCACCCCCCCCTCACCATTCCCCCTCACTTCACCGCTTATCATTTCCCCTCAATTCTTCCCTCACCACCATCACCTCCTTAACTCTTCCCTCACCCTCTCATCATCCCCCTCACCACCCCTCATCTATTCCGTCTCTCGGTGTCGCATGAAGTGAGAGATGAATATTGAACGTACCACCACTTGTATTACTGTTGTTGTTCATTTATTCATAACCAAACTGACCTTAAACCTCGAAAAAAACCCACTTCAAGATCTTTCACAGAAAGAAAAACTTACCCCCAGATTTGGACCCCCTGTACCTTGGTAATACAGTCTTAAAACGCGAACAAAATACTAAATTCCTCGGAGTTATTGTTGATGAGAAACTTAGCTGGAGAAACCACATACAAGCCATTCTCAGTAAAGTCAATAAACAGTGCGGTATCATGTATCACACTCGACAGTCACTCACTCTTACAGCAATGAAAGAAATCTATTATGATCTTGTTTACCAACACCTGATACACTGCCATACACTATGGGGGGCCTCTGGCTCTTCAAAAACACAATCCCTGGTTACTGCACAAAAGAGAGTTGTACGGAAAATGACCCACTAGAAAAAAAATCACACAAACGAACAATTTGCAAAATTGAAAATGTTAAAATTCGAAGATATTAACACCTACTGCTGTGTCCTATTTGTTTACAAATCTGTCAATCACTTGCTTGACAATAATTATTTCCAGCTCCGCAATAATCAGAGATACAACTTAAGGCACCCAGAGCTACTAAGACCATCTCCCATGCGCTCCTCTCAGTCCCAGACCTCCATAAAATATCACGGTGTGAAGGTGTGGAACAACTTACCCCCACCCATCCGAGCAAAGACTACGCTCCCTTCCTTTATATCATCTCTTAAAAAATATCTATTATCTAAATATTAATATTTTTTTGTAATACCTACATTATATACCTGCTTTTATTGTTCCACCAAAACTGTTTTATCAGAAATTATCATGTAGACAGATAAAAATTACCATTGCAAGAAATATATTTGCCAACAAGACATAATCCTGACAGCTCTGTCCTCTTGGTCCACCTTAATACAACCCATGTTGTACTGCTTCCCTCCCTTATCATATTTATGTTTATCAATTCCACTGTAAATTATGTATATACTTATAATATAAATGTAAAAAAAATGAATAAAATAAAAATCAAATAAATAAATATCGAAGTGATAACCGTGGTAACATTATGAGATGCTCTTATTACCACCATGCTATTGTGCTATTCCAGATGATACTAAATGTTACATAATACTTCCTTGAGATAAATGTACAGTATATATCAGGTGCCTACAGGAGAGCTCAGGCTTCCAACTGGCTCAGCCATGTTAATATTATGATTTTTAATTGACTCTATCTGTGTTCTTCTGGCTAAATAAACTGTTTCAATATCAATAACCTAATTTAACCTAACCTAACCTAACTTAACCTAATTCGATCTTATCCAATATAAAAGCAGCATTCCATATGAAGGTGAACAGGTACGAGGATGGTGTACAGGTGAGAGGGTGTACAGGTGAGAGGGTGTACAGGTGAGAGGGTGTACAGTTGAGAGGGTGTACAGGTGAGAGGGTGTACAGGTGAGAGGGTGTACAGGTGAGAGGGTGTACAGATGAAAGGATGGCCATGTAAGGTGGACAGCTGAGAGGGTGGACAGGTGAGAGGGGTGTACAGGTGAGAGGGTGTACAGGTGAGAGGGTGTACAGATGAAAGGATGACAGGTGAGAGGGTGTACAGGTGAGAGGGTGTACAGGTGAGAGGGTGTACAGGTGAGAGGGTGTACAGATGAAAGGATGGACAGGTGAGAGGGTGTACAGGTGTACAGGTGAGAGGGTGGAGGGTGAGAGGGTGGGCAGGTGAGAGGGTGGACAGGTGAGAGGGTGGGACAGAGACAGGTGAGAGGTGAGAGGGTGGACAGGTGAGAGGGTGGACAGGTGAGAGGGTGGGAGAGAGGATGTACAGGTGAGAGGTGGACAGGTGAGAGGGTGGACAGGGGAGAGGGGGTGGACAGGTGAGAGGGTGGACAGGTGAGAGGGTGGACAGGTGAGGAGGGTGGACAGTGAGACAGGTGAGGGTGTACAGGTGAGAGGGTGTACAGGTGAGAGGGTGTACAGGTGAGAGGGTGTACAGGTGAGAGAGGGGTGAGAGGGTGTACAGGTGAGAGGGTGTACAGGTGAGAGGGTGGACAGGGTGAGAGGGGTGGACAGGTGAGAGGGTGACAGGTGAGAGGTGGACAGGGTGAGAGGGTGTACAGGTGAGAGGGTGTACAGGTGAGAGGGTGGACAGGTGAGAGGGTGGACAGCTGGAGACAGGTGAGAGGGTGTACAGGTGAGTGGGTATATAGGTGAGAGGGTGTACAGATGAGAGGGTGTACAGCTGAGAGGGTGGACAGGTGAGACAGGTGAGAGGGTGGACAGGTGACAGGTGAGAGGGTGGACACAGAGAGAGGGTGGACAGGTGAGAGGGTGGACAGGTGAGAGGGTGGACAGGTGAGAGGGGTGGACAGGTGAGAGGGTGGACAGTGAGAGGTGGACCAGGTGGGAGCTGACAGGTGAGAGGGTGTACAGGTGAGTGGGTATATAGGTGAGAGGGTGTACAGATGAGAGGTGGACAGCTGAGAGGTTGGACAGGTGAGAGGGTGGACAGGTGAGAGGGTGGACAGGTGAGTGGGTGGACAGGTGAGAGGGTGGACAGTGAGAGGGTGGACAGGTGGGAGAAGGTGGACAGAGACAGGTGAGAGGGTGTACAGGTGAGAGGGTGGACATGGACAGGTGAGAGGGTGGACAGGTGAGGGTGGACAGTGAGGGTATACAGGTGAGAGGGTGTACAGGATGGACAGGTGAGAGGGTGGACAGGTGAGGCTGAGAGGGTGGACAGGTGAGACAGGTGAGAGGGTGTACAGGTGAGTGGGTATATAGGTGAGAGGGTGTACAGATGAAAGGATGGACAGGTGAGAGGGTGGACAGGTGAGAAGGTGGACAGCTGAGACAGGTGAGAGGGTGTACAGGTGAGAGGGGTGGACAGGTGAGAGGGTGGACAGGTGAGAGGGTGGACAGGTGGAGGTGTGGTGTACAGGTGTGGACAGGTGAGAGGGTGGACAGGTGAGAGGGTGGACAGGTGAGGTGGACAGGTGAGAGGGTGGACAGGTGAGAGGGTGGACAGGTGAGAGGGTGGACAGGTGAGAGGGTGTACAGGTGAGAGGGTGGACAGGTGAGAGGGTGGACAGGTGGGTGAGAGGGACGGGTGAGAGAGGGTGTACAGGTGGTGGACAGGTGAGAGGGTGGACAGGTGAGAGGGTGGACAGGTGGGAGAGGGTGGACAGGTGAGAGGGTGGACAGGTGAGAGGGTGGACAGGTGAGAGGGTGGGTGGAGGGTGGAGGTGTACAGGTGAGAGGGTGTACAGGTGAGAGGGTGGACACTGGACAGGTGAGAGGTGGACAGGTGAGAGGGTGTACAGGTGAGAGGGTGGACAGGTGAGAGGGTGTACAGGTGAGAGTGTGGACAGGTGAAAGAGAGACCTATACTGGGGGCTAGAACAAATTATTCTAAAACAGACTTGGTTAATGTCCAGAGGAACTTGAGGGGGGGGGGGGGACCTCAACCACAGACACACGGGAAGACAAGAGGTCAAACTGGGTCAAGGAACAAGTATGCATTATCCTTGAGAGACGAAAACAAGGATGAGTGTATACTTAAAGAGACTTAGGTAGTTATTAAAGTCATTGTGGATGAGAAAAGACCTGATGATATGAAAATGACAGCTTATAGAAATTATAATGCCAAGGATGACCTAATCAAACCACTAATACCAGACTAATAACAGACTTTGGAGGGGGAGAGGAGGAGGGTGGTTGAAGGTAGTGTTGGCCTGGTGACTGAGCGAGTTTCATTTTTTTTCTCTCTCTTTTATGTTATTAGAGTTAACTGATGAAAAGCCGTAGGATAAAAAGAGGTACATCCAGGTGCTAGATCAATGGATAAAAACAGACAAATCCTGAGACAGTGGCCTTGGGGGGGGGATGGGGGGGTCCCTTTAAGACCCAGGGACAAGGATCTATCCAAACGCTATCTGGGGGTTATGACTATACTAGGATGTTGCCTCTACGGATTTTGACGGTCTTCCTATGTATCTACCTATGTATCTACCTATGTATCTACCTATGTATCTTCCTATGTGTCTTCCTATGTGTTGCTACTCGTGTCATTCTCTCTGCCTTCACAGCTAAAAATTGTCAGAACCAAATAACTCCACATATTAGAGAACTGGGTCGAAATGTTGGGATACACCCCCTCTCCCCCCTCTGTAGAGTCGATGTGATGAATGTTGGTGAAGTTTGAGGTGTGCTGTGGTGGTGTAGATGGAATGGTGAGGGTTGAAGTGAAGGGGAATGGTGAGGGGTGAAGTGAAGGGGAATGGTGAGGGTTGAAGTGAAGGGGAATGGTGAGGGTTTAAGTGAAGGGGAATGGTGAGGGTTGAAGTGAAGGGGAATGGTGAGGGGTGAAGTGAAGGGGAATGGTGAGGGTTGAAGTGAAGAGGAATGGTGAGGGTTGAAGTGAAGGGGAATGGTGAGGGGTGAAATGAAGGAGAGGTGAGGTAGCATAGGAGTAACAAATGAACAAGAAACACAGAAGTCATCAGCGGTTAGTAAGGTGACCAAACAGAGGTGATTTCTTTAAGACAACAATATATTTGGTCTCTCTGGGGTTAACACACACGTCTACCTAATATTATAAAAGAAAAAAAAATATGTAAAAAAAAAATCCTTCTAAATCTATATTAATTCCAATGATTTTTTAGTATTATGGGTGGATGGTTGTCGTCATACTCACAAACTCAGTGACGTCATACTCACAAACCCACAGCGACGTTATACTCACAAGCCCACAGTGACGTCATACTCACAAACCCACGGCGACGTCATACAAACCCACGCAGACTAAACTCAATATTGAGAGGTTTTTATCCATGCGGTTAGAGGGAGGACAAGGGTGTATCAATAACATCTATGGCAGCTCCCGTGTGTGTGTGTGTGTTCAGAGGAGGAGCTTGGGTCATAATAAGAACATGAAGGAAATAATTACCACCATCAGCCACTAGTTAAGACAGCAACGCACCCGGCGGCAGTCTTGGCTACAGGCGACGTCAGGTTTCAGAATGGACACCTGTGACAGAACGACGCTCCAAGTGACACAGGTGAGCTAACACTAATTAAATGTAAATATATAAGTGCGTAAGATATTTTGGATGATTATAATGAGTGTTTAAGAATAAAAAGAGGTATTTATCTTACCTACACACACACACACACACACACAGTCAGACAGACAGACACACACACACACACACACACACACACACAGACAGACACAAACTAAGAACCAACCATCTAAATTTATAACACAATAGAGTATCAATGAAAATGGTAAATATTACGTTATAAATCTGTTTCATCTGGCCAGAGATATGACCAGGCATTATCACTCTATCCTCACAGGGGTTGGGTGTTATCAAGGTCAGAGTCTCATGAAAATTTACCCTCATGACTGTAGGTATATTTCTCCGTACGAGTTATTCCGCCTCATGCTCCGAGTGGTCATTGTATATAGTGTGGTGAAAAGACATGTAATAGAACCCGTATCTGATAGGTTAGACTACCCAAGACGCGGTAACCTAACCTTAACTTTAGCCTAACCTAACCTAACCTTAACCTTATCTTAACCTTAACCTAACCTAACCTAACCTAACCTAACCTTAAACTAAACTAAACTAAAACTAACCTAACCTAATTCAACCATTAGAATTGGGGCACATACATACATACATACATATATACATATATAGATTTTTTCATATATATATATATATATATATATATATATATATATATATATATATATATATATATATATATATATATATACATATACATATATATAACAAAGAAGTATGTCTGTGTGTCCGCACGAGAATCTCGGAAACTACTTTACCGATCTGTAGTGATGATGGATGATGTTATATGTAGTGATGATGGGTGGTGTTATATGTAGTGATGATGGATGGTGTTATATGTAGTGTTTGATGGATGGTGTTATATGTAGTGATGATGGATGATGTTATATGCAGTGATGATGGGTGGTATATGTAGTGATGATGGATGGTGTTATATGTAGTGATGATGGGTGGTGTTATATGTAGTGATAATGGATGGTGTTACATGTAGTGATGATGGATGATGTTATATGTAGTGATGATAGGTGGTGTTATATGTAGTGATGATGGGTGGTGTTATATGTAGTGATGATGGATGGTGTTATATGTAGTGATGATGGGTGGTGTTATATGTAGTGATGATGGGTGGTGTTATATGTAGTGATGATGGATGGCATTATATGTAGTGATGATGGAAGGTGTTATATGTAGTGATGATGGATGATGTTATATGTAGTGATGATTAGACAATAAAATAATAACAGTTTAATTCTAAAAAAATATACTTTGCTGTACCGTTGTAGTGAAAAACATGGTGGAACTTACATACACCGCTGATGCACTATTGATGGAAGAAGAAGTTTTGGGGACTGAACAGTGAGACAATGTGGAGCCTCCCGGAGGGTCGCGTCCTACCGTGGCCTAGCGGATGAGCCGCCCGGAGCGGACAGTCGGTCCCAGGAAACAGATCAGGAAAAGGAATCCCGTCTTAATGCTGACAGATAGCAAACAGCAGAAAGGCCTTCTCTAGAAAATGATCAAGCACATGAAATTCGTTTGAATGCTAATAGATAGAGAGCTGCAGGATCCAGAATTCTAAGAAAGAATACACAGTGGCATCCACTTGTAAGAGCAGCATTTAACTATGACAATGAGATAGAATATGAAAAGTATCCCTCTGTTGTCATTGGCAACAAGGATAAGAAATGTGAACACTGCGGTGCAAAGAAGTATAACGGAAAATCTGCTGAACTGTGCTGCTCTCATGGGAAAGTACGACTGCCAAATTTGGAAAAACCACCACAACTACTGAAGACTCTCATGCTGGGAACAACACCAGAGTCAAAACACTTCTTGGAAAATATACTGAAGTACAATTCATACTTACAGATGACATCTTTTGGAGCTACCAGAGTAGTTCGTGAGCACGGATACATATCAACATTCAAAGTCCAAGGTCAAGTCTATCACAAAGCAGGATCCCTCTTACCATTGGAAGATGAGCAGGCAAAGTTCCTCCAAATCTACTTCATGGAAGATCATGAAAAGCAGACCACTATCAGGTGTGGCAATATTCAAGGTGTCAGACATGACATTGTCCTATCTATCCAAGAAATGCTGCATGAGCGCAGCACGTATGTACAGTCATTTAAAAATGCCCTGGAAAACATGCCTTCTGACGAGTACAAAGTCAGGATCAAAGCAGACACGACCCCTAAGGGGAACATGAAAGAAGATTCAATGCTCCTGTAGTTGATGAAGTAGCCATCCTGTTTGTCTGTCAAGAGTTTGAGAAACGAGACATCATACTCAAAATGAGAGACGAGTCGCTCACAAGAAGAACATGATGCCACATGTACTGGAAGCTACAATACTGACAGGAAAAGCTAAAGGAGAGGACGTTTTTATACCAAGGATACCTCTCATCACCACTGACCTGCCATTTGAGTTCAAGCGACTTCAGTTCCCGGTTAAAGTGAGCTTTGCCATGACCATCTACAAAAGCCAGGGACAGTCCCTAAAGATGGTTGGCCTAAACCTGGTGTTTCCTTGCTTCTCTCATGGACAGTTCTATGTTGGATGCTCCAGAGTGGGAACTGGCAAAAATCTGTACATACTTGCTGCTAATGGCAAAACCAAAAATGTGGTCTACCTTAATGCACTACAGTGAGACAATGTGGAGCCTCCCGGAAGGTGGCGTCCTACCGTGGCCTAGCGAAAGAGCCGCCCAGAGGGCGGCGATTCCGCTAGTGTGTGTATATATATATATATATATATATATATATATATATATATATATATATATATATATATATATATATATATATAGGCGGACAATAAAATATTAAGAAATGAATATCAGGTTGTGATAACATGATCGCGTGGCCCGGCGGCGTGGCCCCGTAGGTGGCCACCGTGATGTTGTGGCCCCAGGCACAGGCAAGCCCCAGGCCACCTCATCATTATCATAACGGTCAACACCGCCACACACACACACAGACACACGATGTCCCACTTACTTGACAAAGGACTCGTGGTGTGGCTGACAGTGGTACGTGTCACTTGACTACCATACATACATGCTACTTCGCTGAGAGAGAGAGAGAGAGAGAGTAATTACATTTTCTATATTTCACCAACTCAGGTGTGTGCATTTCATAAGTCACTCTCCTGGTCACCTAACACCCAGCAGACGAGAGGACTCTCAAACTGTGCTCCAATAAATCATTAAAGAACTCATAAACGTCAAGGTGTGGAGTCAACGTGGGTAGAATTATGCAACCTGAGCTGATCCGAGCACAGCTGTTTCTGGCCACAAGCGTCAGCACTCAATATTTCGTCAACAGTCTTTCAACTGAAGAAGTAAACAAACACTCACAGCAGCGGCGCTCGGTGGTACAAAGTGGTTTGGTAACTGACGATCAGGTGCAGCTGTGGTACTCAGAAGGCCAGTGCATGAGATGAAGTTTGGTGGATGTACAGTCACGCTTACAAAAGGATTTAAATGTTGGGAGAAGCATTTTGACAGAACTGACTCACACTGACGGGTACAGGAGACGCTTCATCAACCCTGAGGCACGAGCAAAACGCTAACTTAGCCCTGCAGTGACCGGTACAGCAACGCGTTAAAAATGATTCCGTTTTACCACTTGTTTAACTTCTTTATGTTTTTGTTACATATAACTGCGTTCAGAAAGCCCCATGGCCTCAAGGCAATCTAGGCAGGGGTGATCTTATTCTGTATGTTATCAAGACAACAGAAAAATATAACCTGCCGGGTGTGTGGAGGACCTGCCGTGGATAACGTGTAACGAGGCACTAGACAAGAGCCAAGTCGTTGTTGTGGGGAAGACTCGAACGTCAGGTGTGGCAGACTTGATTATAATGAACGATCACTACCAGGTTCCTCCCCCCACCCTACCTACGTCTTCAGTAAGTGACAGGTATGGTCAGGACCTTCATGGGTGATTAGGTAGTACCACGTAATGTCCCTGCCAGTCATTAAAAGAGCATGTTCAGCGGTCATTCTGTGGATACACTACAGTTAAACATATTAACACAGTATCAAAACATCACTCTCGAATCATTCATATTTGACCGATTAACTTTAATACAGTTTACACGTAATATAATAAGTCAACTGGGTATACTTATTAAGAAGTCAGGTGTACTCTGGAAAATGGTTGCCTCTTAACAGCACAGGGTACGTGTGAACTATTCAATGTCTCATGTTAAATTCACCGCGAGGAAGTGAGTGAGTGAGCTTTGGTTGATGAATGTTAGGAGTGTAATTCTGTTATGGTCGTGACGTAGTGCTTTAGAAAATTGTTCATTCTTGTGGCTGTTGGGTTAATGATGCACCAGTTGTTGGCATGATCCCCGTGACACTGTATCAAGGTCTTATACTTAGTACTTCAAATGGCCGCCATATTGCATACGGTTATGAGAAATAAAAGCAATTATGCCGAGGATTTGTGTTGGCAGGATTTAACAGTAATATAATTTATAAAAGAAAATCATGTTCTATCGTTTGTCACTTAATAGTTTAGTGTATTCCCTCTACGGTGTTAATGGATGACTGGTGCAGCGGCTGAGTGCATACAGCCCTCACCGCCTGTCCTAAAGGTCACTGGTTCCATCCAAAAGTACTCCCAGGCCGTCCTGTCTAGCTTTAAGAGTTGGAGGAAGAGAAGGCTTATAGTATACAGTGTACTGTATCCACACTCCCCCTAATAGGCCACCGGGCCTATGGGATCCAGTATACTGGAAAGCTAAGTGTTATGCAAGAATAACTGACGCATCTACACATGCAGGTAGACTGAAGGGACTACTATGAGAGAGAGAGAGAGAGAGAGAGAGAGAGAGAGAGAGAGAGAGAGAGAGAGAGAGGAGACTGTCACTTGTTTTCTTCATGGTAAAAACGAAGTATTTCAACTAGACTCAGGATATAATAACTCGCCAATATTAAATAACAGCTTTACTACACCACTGAAATTATCGTTTAACTTAACCTCTTAATAACAACATCAAAAGCAAATTGATTTAAAACCAAAACATCATCTTTTCAAAGCCTTCTGTGGACCAGCCGTGTCTGCGGATGGAAATGTCCCGTACAGATACAAAAAAGTTACCTCAAAATGGAGTCAAGTCTCTCGTCTCACCAGGTGCAGTGACAACAGACTGGAAGGTGACTATTAATTACTCCTGTCTACTTCTGGTTGATAGTTAAGAGGTCGTTCAAATATAAGAAAGTAAAATATATCTTGTGCTGTATTTCTGATGCCTCTCTCTCTCTCTCTCTCTCTCTCTCTCTCTCTCAAGGTATAACTATCTCCAAATCATCAATGAAGTTCATAGTTATTTATCCTGGTGTTTCGTTTACAATATATCATTAACCACGTATAAAAAAAAAGAAGTTATAGAAAGATCTCTGTCTGGTTCATCAATAAGTTCACGTTTTAAGTCAACAAGGTAACACAGGTCCAAAAATTAAGATCAGTTTGATATAAATATTTAAAAAGGCGACCATGAATATTTTTCTTCAGTAATATCCAGGAAATTTATCGTCATTAAATCATATAAACACAAACCAATAAAATGTTTCTTACGTATAAAACCTGAATATATAATTACAGGTAAGTTAATTAAAAAAAGGTGTGTTAGTTATATGTCTTATAAGAATATATAAAATAATAACTATATTATAACCACTTTTGAAATTTAACAGACACTAAAAGTTAATAATTAGTAAAAGAATTATTTCAGTGAGTTATTAAAGAAGTAGATTTGAAAGAAAATAATGAAGTGTTTCAAGTATACTAGTTGAGGTTGGTGGTAGTGTTGATGGTGGTGGTAGTGATGGTGGTAATGGTAGTAGTGGTGTTGGTAGTGGTAGTAGTGGTGTTGGTAGTGGTGGGGATGGGCTGTATTAGACGCTTCAGGCCAATCCTCACACGTGTTGCCTTCTCTTACTGCTCCCCGCTGCCAATAACGCACCTTTTAATACGACATCTCAAGCACCTCTTACTGACCACATGGCTCGAGAGCACTGTGAGCTTGTATACCTGATCTTGTAATGATACGTGTTTAAGTTTTGATATATTGAAGGTGTTGTTGTGGGTATCTGTGAGGAAGGTGGTAAATGTATGTGACTCGCCTACCCGCCCACCAGCCAACCCGCCCGCCCACAAACCCACCCACCCACCACCCCCTCGTCCGCCCCCTCCTGCCCCCAAGGCATTATGACCCAAGGCGCTTCTGACGGCCACACCACCACCACACTCACTCACTCTTCCGCCACACCAATACACTCACTCACTCACTCACACACTTTTGACGGCCACACTACCACGCTCACTCTCCTGACGGCCACACTACCACACTCACTCACTCTCCTGCCACACCAATGCATTCACTCACTCCCCTGCCACACCACCACACACATATCCTCCTTTCGTGTCACAGTACCACATTCGTTCCTGACCTACCACACCACACTATCCCGCCTCGTATTATACAAAGGAAGAAATTGAGGTTCTGTGTGTGTGTGTGTGTGTGTGTGTGTGTGTGTGTAAATTAAACATCAATATAAAAAAATTCTATCTAAAACAGGAGAATAAACGCCTCACTTTTAGGAAAATTCCCCAGTTATTTAAATATTATCAAGTAAAAACATTACATCCGGGTGTTATCCTGGACTGCCGCTCTTCCTCGCGTGGGTCGTCATGTCCAACTCACTCCTGCAGGCTATGACCGAGACAGGAACCGCCGCTGGGGGACACACGTAAAAATATATACTGTACAACGCCTGTTTTTGTTGGCGGGAAGAATGGTTATACCCCTTGATATTCCCGCGCCAGGGAGGGTGTTACTACGGCTCCTTCTACATCTTACGTCTAGGAACCATCACTAGAAGGATTTTTTTACATTCGTTACTATAGGATAATATATGTAGTGTCTAAAGCTGTAAAATATATAAATATATACCCTTAACCATTTCACTACAGGGACGCCACTTTTAATATTACATTTGCTTAACGCCAGACGATTTTATTCAGCAGAGAGAGAGACCCCTGTACACAAAGGGTTTAATTAAATGTATATTGGTACAAGTTCCAAGTATCAGTTCGACATCATATTACACTCTATTCCTCACAAGAAGGCGACTAAGTACAGCCTGTGTTAGATGTCTGTGTAATTCTCGCATGTACTGCCCCCACCTGATCAGCCTCGACCAACAACACTCTCAAGAAACAGCAGCGACGAACTTACTTACACCCTCGACACAAGGATGACATCAACGACACGTGACGAGTCTAGGATGACATCAACGACACGTGACGAGTCTAGGATGACATCAACGACACGTGACGAGTCTAGGATGACATCAACGACACATGACAAGTCTAGGATGACATCAACGACACATGACAAGTCTAGGATGACATCAACGACACATGACAAGTCTAGGATGACATCAACGACACATGACAAGTCTAGGATGACATCAACGACACGTGACGAGTCTAGGATGACATCAACGACGTGACGAGTCGGATGACATCATGACAAAGGATGACATCAACGACACATGACAAGTCTGGGATGACATCAACGACACATGACAAGTCTGGGATGACATCAACGACACATGACAGAGTCTGGGATGACATCAACGACACATGACAAGTCTGGGATGACATCAACGACACATGACGAGTCTGGATTACATCAACGACACGTGACGAGTCTAGGATGACATCAACGACACATGACAAGTCTGGGATGACATCAACGACATGACAAGTCTAGGATGACATCAACGACACATGACAAGTCTAGGATGACATCAACGACACACGACAAGTCTGGGATGACATCAACGACACATGACGACTCTAGGATGACATCAACGACACATGACAAGTCTAGGATGACATCAACGACACATGACAAGTCTAGGATGACATCAACGACACATGACGAGTCTAGGATGACATCAACGACACAAGACGAGTCTAGGATGACATCAACGACACATGACAAGTCTAGGATGACATCAACGACACATGACAAGTCTAGGATGACATCAACGACACATGACAAGTCTAGGATGACATCAACGACACATGACGAGTCTAGGATGACATCAACGACACGTGACAAGTCTAGCATGACATCAACGACACATGACAAGTCTAGGATGACATCAACGACACGTGACGAGTCTAGGATGACATCAACGACACATGACAAGTCTAGGAAGACATCAACGACACATGACAAGTCTAGGATGACATCAACGACACATGACAAGTCTAGGATGACATTAACGACACATGACACTCGGATGACATCAACGACACATGACAAGTCTAGGATGACATCAACGACACATGACAAGTCTAGAAGACATCAACGACACAAATGGGATGACATCAACGACACATGACAAGTCTAGGATGACATTAACGACACATGACACTCTAGGATGACATCAACGACACGACATTGGGATGACATCAACGACACATGACACTCTAGGATGACATCAACACACTGACACTCTAGGATGACATCAACGACACATGACAGTCTAGGATGACATCAACGACACGACTCTAGGATGACATCAACGACGCACTCTAGGATGACATCAACGACACATGACACTCTAGAATGACATCAACACATGCGGCCCTAGGATGACATCAACGACACATGACACTCTAGGATGACATCAACGACACGTGCTCTAGGATGACATCAACGACACTGACACTCTAGGGATGACATCAACGACACATGACAAGTCTAGGATGACATCAACGACACATGACACTCTAGGATGACATCAACGACACATGACCTCTAGGATGACATCAACGACACGACACTCTAGGATGACATCAACGACACGACACTCTAGGTGACATCAACACATGCGACTCTAGGAAGACATCAACGACACGCGACCTCTAGGATGATCAACGACACGACCTCAGGATGACATCAACGACACATGACACTCTAGGATGACATTAACGACACGACACTCTAGGATGACATCAACGACACGACACTCTAGGATGACATTAACGACACATGACACTCTAGGATGACATCAACGACACATGACACTCTAGGATGACATCAACGACACATGACACTCTAGGATGACATCAACGACACGACACTCTAGGATGACATCAACGACACACGACACTCTAGGATGACATCAACGACACTGACACTCGGATGACATCAACGACATGACAGTCTGTTTGTGTTGTCTGGGGTAACTTATTAATATTTTACAAGACCAGATGAAATGTTTCCTCTCTCTCTCTCTCTCTCTCTCTCTCTCCTCTCTCTCTCTCTACTCTCTCTCTCTCTCTCTCTCATACCTTAAGAGACGCTACATAAACAAGTTATTTTCTCACCTCTCACAGTATGATAATAACGTAATTGCAAACATTTCCCCGGAGACTCATGACGAATATGACAGAGAAACAGACAGACAGTATAAATTACATTACATAATTTAAATAAAACTGTTTAAATTACGATCGTTCTTTTAATCAATGTTATTATGTTATGGGTTGGGTTGAGGTGCAGGTTCTCCAGGTGATGTTTAATTAATTACTTTCATAAATGTAGTAGTGGTTCACCAGGAACTACTACGGTACTGCCTTAGTTAGTGGTTCTGGGGACTATGGTACTACCCCCTGGATTAGTGGTTCACAGGGACTACTGGTACTGCCTTAGTTGGTTCTGGGGGCTACTGGTACTACTGCTAGTTAGTGGTTCTGGAGACTACTGGTGTTTGCCTTAGTTAGTGGTTCTGGGGACTACTGGTACTACCTTAGTTAGTGGTTCTGAGGGACTACTGGTACTACCTTAGTTAGTGGTTCTGGGGACTACTTTGGTACTACTGTAGTTAGTGGTTCTGGGGACTACTGGTACTGTCTTAGTTAGTGGTTCTGGGACTACTGGGTGCTACCTTAGTTAGTGGTTCTGGGGACTACTGGTGCTACCTTGATTTAGTTGTTCTGGGGACTACTGGGTACTGCCTTAGTTAGTGGGTTCTGGGGACTACTGGTACTACCTGGATTAGTGGTTCTGGGCACTACTGGTACTACCTTAGTTAGTGGTTCTGGGGACACTGGTACTGCCTTAGTTAGTGGTTCTGGGGACTACTAGTACTGCCTTAGTTAGTGGTCACGGGACACCTGGGCTGCCTTAGTTAGTGGTTCTGGGGACTACTAGTACTGCCTTAGTGGTTCTGGGGACTACTGGTACTTGCTACCTTAGTTAGTGGTTCTGGGACTCCTGTTTACTGCCTTAATTAGTGGTTCTGGGGACTACTGGTTGCTGCCTTAGTTAGTGGTTCTGAGGGACTACTGGTACTGCCTTAGTTAGTGGTTCAAGACTACTGGTACTGCCTTAATTAGTGGTTCTGGGGACTACTAGTACTTGCCTTGGTTAGTGGTCCTAGGGACTACTGGTACTGCTGGTTGGTGGTTCTGGGGGACTACTGGTACTGCCTTAGTTAGTGGTTCTGGGAACTACTGGTACTACTTATAGTTAGTGGTTCTGGGGACTACTAGTACTGCCTTGGTTAATTATAGGGGACTACTGGTACTGCTAGTTAGTGGTTCTGGGACTACTAGTGCTGCCTTAGTGGTTCTGGGGACTACTGGTACTACCTTAGTTAGTGGTTCTGGGACTCCTGTTACTACCTTGAGTGAGTGGTTCTGGGGACTACTGGTACTGCCTTGATTTGGTGGTTCTGGGGACTACTGGTACTGCCTTAGTTAGTGGTTCTGGGGCACTGGTACTGCCTTAATTAGTGGTTCAGGGGACTACTGGTACTTTGCCTTAATTAGTGGTTCTGGGGACTACTGGTACTGCCTTAGTTAGTGGTTCTGGGACTACTGGTGCTACTTAACAGTTAGTGGTTCTGGGACTACTGGTACTCCCCTTAGTGAGTGGTTCTAGGGACTACTGGTACTACTTGTAGTTAGTGGTTCTGAGACTACTGGTACTGCCTTAGTTAGTGGTTCTGGGGACTACTGGTACTGCTGAGTAGTGGTTCTGGGGACTACTGGTGCTGCCTTAATTAGTGGTTCTGGGACTACTGGTGCCTTAGTTAGTGGTTCTGGGGACTCCTGGTACTACCTTAATTAGTGGTTCTGGGGACTACTGTTTGTAGTTAGTGGTTCTCCGGGACAACTGAATTTTCTGTAATTAGTGGTTCTGGGGACTACTGGTACTGCCTTAATTAGTGGTTCTGGGGACCTGGTACTGCATAGTTAGTGGTTCTAGGGACTCCTGGTGCCTATGAGTGGAAGGTGCCTTGGTTAGTGGTTCTGGGGACTCCTGGGTACCAATTAGTGGTTCTGGGGACTATAGTACTGCCTTAGTTGGTGGTTCTCGGGACAACAGGTGCTGCCTTAATTAGTGGTTCTGGGGACTACTGTGTTGCTGCCTTAATTAGTGGTTCTGGGGACTACTGGTACTGCCTTAGTTAGTGGTTCTAGGGACTCCTGGTACTACCTTAATTGAGTGGTTCTGGGGACTACTGGTGTTGCTGCCTTAGTTAGTGGTTCTGGGGACTACTGGTGCTGCCTTAGTTAGTGGTTCTGGGGACTACTGGTACTACCTTAGTTAGTGGTTCTGGGGACTACTGGTACTGCGCATGGTTAGTGGTTCTTGGGACTACTGGTGCTGCCTTGCCAAGTGGTCCTGGGGACTACCAGTGCTGCCAGTTATGGTTCTGGGGACTACTGGTACTACTGCTAGTTAGCCAGTTCTGAGGACTACTGGTGCTGCCTTAACAGTTAGTGGTTCTGGGGACTACTGGCACTACCTTAGTTGAGTGGTTCTGGAATTTCAATTTTGCTGCCTTAGTGGTTCTGGGGACTACTGGTACTGCCTTAGTTAGTGGTTCTGGGGACTACTGGTACTACTGCTGGATTAGTGGTTCTGGGGACTACTGGTACTGCCTTAGTTAGTGGTTCTGGGGACTACTGGTGCTATGGATTAATGGTTCTGGGGACTACTGGTGCTACCTTAGTTAGTGGTTCTGGGGACTACTGGTACTACACCGTTTAGTGGTTCTGGGGACTACTGGTGCTGCCTTAGTTAGTGGTTCTGGGGACTACTGGTACTGTAGTTAGTGGTTCTGGGGACTACTGGTACTACCATAGTTAGTGGTTCTGCAGACATACTGGTACTGCCTTAGTTAGTGGTTCTGGGGACTACTGAATTTACTACCTTAGTTAGTGGTTCTGGGGACTACTGGTACTGCCTTAGTTAGTGGTTCTGGGAACTACTGGTACTGCCTTAGTTAGTGGTTCACAGGGGACTACTGGTACTACTGTAGTTAGTGGTTCTGGGGACTACTGGTACTGCCTTAGTTAAGTGGTTCTGGGGACTACTGGTACTGCCTTAGTTGGTGGTTCTGGGGACTACTAGTACTGCCTTAGTTAGTGGTTCTGGGGACTACTGGTACTACCTTAGTTAGTGGTTCTGGGGACTACTGAATTTTCTGTAGTTAGTGGTTCTGGGAACTACTGGTACTGCCTTAGTTATTGGTTCTGAGGACTACTGGTACTGACTTAGTTAGTGGTTCTGGGGACTACTGGTACTGCCTTAGTTAGTGGTTCAGGGGACTACTGGTACTGCTTAGTTAGTGGTTCTGGGGACTACTGGTACTGCCTTAGTTAGTGGTTCTGGGGACTACTGGTGCCTTAGTTAGTGGTTCTGGGGACTACTGGTACTACCTTAGTTAGTGGTTCTGGGGACTACTTGTACTGACTTAGTTAGTTCTAGGGACTACTGGTACTACCTTAGTTGAGTGGTTCTGGGGACTACTGGTACTGCCTTAGTTAGTGGTTCTGGGGACTACTGGTACACTACCTTGTAGTTGGTTCCTGGGGATACTGGTACTGCTGGTTAGTGGTTCTGGGGACTACTGGTGCATAGTTATTGGTTCTGGGGACTACTTGTGCTGACTTAGTTAGTGGTTCTAGGGGACTACTGGTGCTACTTAGTTGGTTCTGGGGACTACTTGTACTGACTTAGTTAGTGGTTCTAGGGGACTACTGGTGCTACCTTAGTTAGTGGTTCATAGGGACACTGGTACTGCCTTGGTTAGTGGTTCTGGGACTACTGGTACTGACTTAGTTAGTGGTTCTGAGGGACTACTGGTACTGACTTAGTTAGTGAGTTCTGGGGACTACTGGGTACTGCCTTAGTTAGTGGTTCTGGGGACTACTGGTACTGCCTTAGTTAGTGGTTCTAGGGACTACTGGTACTGCCTTAGTTAGTGGTTCTGGGATACTGGTACTGCTTTTAG
Organism: Homarus americanus; assembly: GCF_018991925.1. Classification (NCBI taxonomy): domain Eukaryota; kingdom Metazoa; phylum Arthropoda; class Malacostraca; order Decapoda; family Nephropidae; genus Homarus; species Homarus americanus. Next base: position 187,255 of record NW_024746227.1, read on the forward strand.
TTAGTGGTTCTAGGGGACTACTTGGTACTACCTTAGTTAGTGTGGTTCTGGGGACTACTGGTACTACCTTAGTTAGAGTGGATCTGGGGACTACTAGTACCTTAGTTAGTAGTGGTTCTGGGGACTACTGGTACTGCCTTAGTTATTGGTTCTGGGGACTACTTGTACTGACTTAGTTAGTGGTTCTAGGGACTACTGGTACTACCTTAGTTGGTGGTTCTGGGGACTACTGGTACTGCCTTAGTTAGTGGTTCTGGGGACTACTGGTACTGACTTAGTTAGTGGTTCTGGGGACTACTGGTACTGCCTTAGTTAGTGGTTCTGGGGACTACTGGTACTGCCTTAGTTAGTGGTTCTGGGACTACTGGTACTACCTTAGTTGAGTGGTTCTGCGCAGGGGACTACTGGTGTTCTTGTAGTTAGTGGTTCTGGGGACTACTGGTACTGCCTTAGTTAGTGGTTCTGGGGACTACTGGTACTGTAGTTAGTGGTTCTGGGGACTACTGGGCCACTGCCTTGGTTAGTGGTTCTGGGGACTACTGGTACTACCTTAGTTAGTGGTTCTGGGGACTGCTGTTTTCCACCCAGTTGGTGGTTCTGGGGACTACTGGTACTGCCTTAGTTAGTGGTTCTGGGGACTACTGGTACTGTCTTGGTTAGTGGTTCTGGGGACTACTGGTGCACTGCCTTAGTTAGTGGTTCTGGGGACTACTGGTACTGCTTAGTTAGTGGTTCTGGGGACTACTGGGTACTGCCTTAGTTGAGTGGTTCTGGGGACTACTGATACTGCCTTAGTTAGTGGTTCTGGGGACACTTGTACTGCCTTAGTGGTTCTACCAGGGACTACTGGTACTGCCTTAGTTAGTGGTTCTGGGGACTACTGGTACTACCTTAGTTAGTGGTTCTGGGGACTACTGGTGCTACGCTTAGTTGGTGGTTCCTGGGACCACTGGTACTGCCTTAGTTAGTGGTTTAGGGACTACTGGTACGCACTTGTAGTTAGTGGTTCTGGGACTACTGGTACTGCCTTAGTTAGTGGTTCTGGGGACTACTGGTACTGCCTTAGTTAGTGGTTCTGGGGACTGGTACTGCCTTAGTTAGTGGTTCTGGGGACTGCTGGGCTGCTAGTTAGTGGTTCTGGGGACTACTGGGTACTGCCTTAGTTAGTGGTTCTGGGGACTACTAATTTGCTGCCTTAGTTGGTGGTTCTGGGGGACTACTGGTACTACCTTAGTTAGTGGTTCTGGGGACTACTGGTACTACCTTAGTTAGTGGTTCTGGGGACTACTGGTACTACATGGTTAGTGGTTCTGGGGACTACTGGGTACTACCTTAGTTAGTGGTTCTGGGGACTACTGGTACTACCTTAGTTAGTGGTTCTGGGGACTACTGGTACTGTCTTAGTTAGTGGTTCTGGGGACTACTGGTACTACCTTAGTAAGCTGGTTCTGGGGACTACTGGTACTACCTTAGTTAGTTGTTCTGGGGACTACTGGTACTGCCTTAGTTAGTGGTTCTGGGACTACTGGTACTACCTTAGTTAGTGGTTCTGGGGACTACTGGTACTGCCTTAGTTAGTGGTTCTACCAGGGGACTACTGGTACTGCCTTAGTTAGTGGTTCTGGGGACTACTGGTGCTACCTTAGTTAGTGGTTCTGGGGACTACTGGTACTGCCTTAGTTAGTGGTTCTGGGGACTACTGGTACTTGTAGTTAGTGGTTCAGCAGACTCCTGGTACTACCTTGTTGGTGGTTCACCAGGGGGACTACTGGTACTGCCTTAGTTAATGGTTCGCAGGGGACTGGTACTGCCTTGTTAGTGGTTCTGAGGCTACTGGTACTGCCTTAGTTAGTGGTTCTTGGGACTACTGGTACTACATAGTTAATTGGTTCTGGGGACTACTGGTTGCTTAGTTGAGTGGTTCTGGGGACTACTGGTACTACCTTAGTTAGTGGTTCACAGGGACTACTGGTACTGCCTTAGTTAGTGGTTCTGAGATACTAATTTTCTGTAGTTAGTGGTTCTGGGGACTACTGGTACTACTTAGTTAGTGGTTCTGGGGACTACTGAATTGCACTACCTTAGTTAGTGGTTCTGGGGGACTACTGGTACTGCCTTAGTTAGTGGTTCTGGGGACTACTGGTACTACTGTAGTTAGTGGTTCTGGGGACTACTGGTACTACCTTAGTTAGTGGTTCTGGGGACTATTGGTACTGCTTGTAGTTAGTGGTTCTGGGGACTACGGGTACTGCCTTAGTGGTTCTGGGGACTACTGGTACTGCCCTTAGTTAGTGGTTCTGGGGACTACTGGTGTGCTGCCTTGTTAGTGGTTCAGGGGACTACTGGTACTACCTTAGTTAGTGGTTCAAGGGATACTGAATTTACTGCCTTAATTTGTTGGTTCTGGGGACTACTGGTGTACTGCCTTGTTGGTGGTTCTGGGGACTACTGGTACTACCTTGGTTAGTGGTTCTGGGGACTCCTGGTACTGCCTTAGTGGTTCTGGGGGACTACTGGTACCGCCTTAGTGGTTCTGGGGACTACTGGTTACTGCCTTAGTTAGTGGTTCTGGGGACTACTGGTACTACCTTAGTTAGTGGTTCTGGGGAC
>NW_024746228.1:0-7500 GCF_018991925.1 Homarus americanus
TCAAAGGCATCATCCATCTCCAGTATCATGATTACTAATTTTATCTGTCGGTTTTTCTATATCTGAGGACAAGAGGAAGAGAGAGGGGAGAAGAGAGGAGGAGGAGAAGAGGGGAGGAAGAGGAAGAGGAGGTGGAGGAGAAGAAGAGGAGAAGAGGAGGATGAAAGAGGGGGATGAATATATAAGAAGATATAGGAGATGAAGTAATAAGGAGTAAATAGAGATGTAAGTAAGAGAGAAGAGAAAAGGAGGAGGAGGAAGAAGAAGCGAGCAAGACAGGGAGTGAAGAGAGGAAAGAGTGGAGAAGGACAGGAATGGGAGGAAAAAGAGGAAGAAATAAGGAAGAGGAGGAGGGAGGAGGTCAAGAGAAAGAGGAAGAAGAAGGAGAGAAGAAGAAAAGTGATGACTATGAAGAGAAAGAAAAGGCAAAAGGAGGAGGAGGAAAGGGAGAGAGAGAGAGAGAGAGAGAGAGAGAGAGAGAGAGAGAGAGAGAGAGAGAGAGAGAGAGAGAGAGAGAGAGAGAGAGATAATAAAGTAAATGGAAATATAAGTAAGGTTATTTTTTAATGACTAAAAACTACATTATTTTGGAGAAATGATTGATTTTAATGAGTTTAGGTAAGTTTTAAGATGACACTGGAAACATGATTGTAGATGAAAGGTCAACAGAGACGAGTGATCAGCAGTAAACATGCATGTATGGTGAATATATTGGTGGCAGTGTTAGTGGGTGGTGAAAGTTAGTGTTAGTGGTAGGGCAAGTTGTTGTAGTGCGGGTGTTAGCGATGGGGTGGTGTGTTAGTGGTAGTGGTGCTGGGGTTAGGGGTGCAGGTGGCAGGGTGGTTAGGTGGTGAGTGTTAGTGTTAGTGGCAGTGTTGGCGGTAGCAGTGTGGGGGTGTTGAGTGGAAGTGTTGGTCAGTGCAGTGTCAGGCGGAAGTGGCAGTGTTAGTGGCAGTGGCGTGGAAGTGCTGGGGTGGCGTGTTAGCGTTAGTGGCAGCGTTTGTGTTAGCGGCAGCGTTTGAGGTTAGGTGGCAGGGTGTGGCGGAAGTGGTTGGTGCGTTTAGGCGGCAGTGTTTGTGGGCGTTAGGCGGCAGTGGGGGTTGCGGCAGTGTTGAAGTGGCGGCGGCGTTGAAGTGGCAGTGCTGGTGGCGTGGCAGTGGCAGTGCTGGGGGGTTTAGTGGCAGTGGCAGCGTTAGTGGCAGTGCTGGTGTTAGGCGGTGCAGTGTAGTGAGAGAGTGGTTGCAGCGGCAGTGGCAGTGTTGCGTGGTGGCAAGCTAGTGGCAGTGGTGGTAGTGGTAGTGCAGTGTTAGCTAGTGGCAGTGTTCAGCGTTTAGTGGTAGTGTTGCGGTAGCGTTAGCGCAAGCTTAGCGGCAGCGATAGCGTCAGTGGCAGTGTTAGTGGCGGTTGATACCAGTGCTGGCGTCAGTGGCAGCGCATTAGCAGTGGCAGCGTTAGCGGAAGCGAGCGGCGGTGGCGGCGGCGGCAGGGCAGCGTCAGGCGGCGAAAGTGCTGGCGGCGGCGGCAGCAGGGCGTTTAGCGCAGAGCGTCGAAGTGCAGGATAGCAGCGGCCTGAAGCGTTAGCGGCAGCGGCAGCGGCAGCGGCAGCGGGTTAGCGTTGAAGTGCGGATGCCAGTGGCGCAGCGTCAGCGCTGAAGCTGGCAGGCGAAAGTGCAGCAGCGTGCCAGGGGCGATTTGCGGCAGCAGCCAGTGCGCTGCAGCAGCAGCGGTTAGGGCGGCGTCAGCGGCAGCGGCAGTGGCAGCGTCAGCGTCAGCGTTCAGTGGCAGTGCAGTGGCAGCGGCAGTGCTGGCGGCAGGTTAGCGGCAGTGCTGAAAGTGCCAGGCGGCAGTGTGTAGCGTTGAAGTGCTGCGGCAGCCAGCGGCAGTGGCGCGGCGAGCAGCGTTGGCGTCAGCGCAGTAAGCAGGCAGTGCCAGTGGCAGCGGCAGTGCTTAGCGTCAGGTCGGCAGCGGCAGCAGTGGCGGCAGCGGCAGCGTTTCGCTGCAGTGGCAGCGTCATGCGAGTGGCGTTTATGGCGGTTAGCGTTGAGAGTGTTGAGCGTTAGCGTTGAAGTGGCAGCGGTAGCGTTGAAGCGGCAGGTTGGTGGCAGCGTTGGTGCGCGTGTAAGTGGCAGTGTCAGCCGCAGCGTTGAAGCGTTGGGGTGGCAGCGTTAGCGGCAGTGGTAGTGCAGAAAGGCTGGTGGCAGGTGGTGCAGTGGCAGCGTTAGGTGACAGTGATGAAGTGCAGCGTTAGGTGTTAGGCGTTAGCAGCAAGTAGTGGTAGTGCTGCGTTAGTGGCAGTGAGCTAGGTGGCAGTGGCAGTGGCAGTGGCAGCGTTTGTTAGTGCCAGGCAGTGTCAGTTAGCGTTAGTGGTGGTGGAGTGATAAGTGTTAGTGCAGCGGCAGTGTTAGCAAGCCAGCGAGTGCAGAAAGCGGCAGCGGCAGCGTTGGCGGCAGCGCAGCCAGGCGTTAGCGAGCGGCAGTGGCAGCAGGCCAGCGGGCAGCGTTGAAGCAGCGGCAGCGGCAGTGGCAGCGTTAGGCGGCGGCAGTGGCAGCGTTGGCAGTGGCAGCGGCAGCGTTAGTGCAGGAAGAAAGCAGTTATGGTGAAAGTGTCAGGTGGCAGTGGCAGTGACAGCGATAAAGGATAGTGGCAAGGCCGGCGTTAGAGTGCTGGTGGCAGTGGCAGTGCTCAGCGTTAGTTGTGCAGCAGCAGTGGCAGTGGCAGTGGTAGTGTTAGCGTTAGTGCCAGCAGCAGTGGTACAGGCGTTTAGCGCCAGCGTTAGCGTTGTCGGCGGCAGTGGCAGCGTTAGCGGCAGCAAGCCAGCGGCAGTGGCAGTGGCAGTGGCAGCGGTAGCGCCAGCGTTAGTGCTGGCGGTAGTGCAGTGAGCGTCAGGCTGATAGGCGTGGTGGCAGCGGCAGTGCCAGGCGGCGAGTGGCAGCGGTTCATCGTGGCAGCGGCAGCAGCAGTGTCGGCGGCAGTGGAAGCGCCAGTGTTGAGCGGCGCAGTGAGTAGTGGCAGCGGCAGTGGCAGCGGCGGCAGTGGCAAAGACAGTGGCAGTGGCGATGTGCCAGCGGCAGCGGCAGGCGGCAGCGTTGAGCGTCAGGCGGCAGCGTCAGCGGTAGTGTTGAAGTGACAGTGGTAGTGGCAGCGGCAGTGGCAGCGGCAGTGTTAGGCGGCAGCGGTATGGCAGTGCCAGGCGGCGGTGCGGTAAAGCCAGCGGGTTAGGGGCGTGGCAGTGGCAGTGCAGAAGCGGCAGGCAGAAAGCGTTAGCAGCAGCGGCAGCGATAGTGATAGTGGCAACGCCAGCGACAGCGTCAGTGGCAGTGGCAGGGCGTTGAAGGTTGAGCGGCAGTGGCAGTCGGCAGTGGCAGCAAGTGCCAGTGGCAGCGTGGCAGGCGGCAGCGACAGCGCCAGTGGTGAAAGTGTTGGCGGCAGCAAGCTAGAAAGGCGGCAGGCAGTGCCAGGGGCGGCAGCGGCAGTGGCAGTGTTGCAGTGGCAGTGGCAGTGGCAGCAGTGGCAGCGGCAGTGGTTAGCCAGCGTTTAGGCGGAGAAAGTGGTGGTGGCAGCGGCAGCGGAAAGCGGTCAGTGATTAGGGACAGTGGAAGCGTTTAGTGGTTGGTAGCGGTAGAGGAGTGCTGGGGTGGCAGTGTTGTGAAGTACGTAGTGGCAGTGTTAGTGACAGGTGGTAGTGAGCAGGTGTGGCAGTGCTGCAGAGGCAAGGTAGTGTTAGGCGGAAGAAGCCAGGCTGGTGGAGGTAGTAAGTGGCGTTGGGTTAGTGGTAGTGGTTAGTGGGTGGTAGGTTGAAGTGTTAGTGATAGTGTAGTAGTGGCAGTGGTTAGTGGTGGTGGCAGTGAGTGTTTGCGTTAGCAAGCGATAGTGATAGTGGTAGCGTAGGGCAGTGGCAGTGGTAGCAAAGTGGGGTGAGAAAGCGTTGAGAAAATGGTGTAGTGTTAGGTGGGGATAGTGGCAGTGGCGTTAGTGGCAAGCTTGTGGCGGCAAGTAGTGGCAGTGCAGAGTGGCAGCGAGTGGGAGCGCAGCGTTGAAGTGGCGAGCGTTGGGGGGTTGGGGTGGTTGTGGTGGGGTTGTGGTGTGGGTGGTGGGGGGTGTCAGTGGCAGTGGCAGTGACAGTGGATAGTGGCAGTGCCAGTGACAGTGTTAGCGGTAGTGGCAGTGTTAGTGCCAGGTCAGTGTCAGTGGTAGCGGTAAGCGGTAGTGTTGGTGGTAGTGTTAGCGGTAGTGGTAGTTAGGCGTTAGTGGCAGTGTTAGCGGCATAGTGGTGTTATGGCAGTGGTAGCTAGTGGCAGTGGCAGTGGTGGTGGTTAGTGGCAGCGGCAGCGGTAGTGGCAGCAAGCAGCGGCAGTGGTAGTGTTAGTGCAGGATAGGCAGCGTTAGTGGTAGTAGTGTTAGTGGTAGTGTTAGTGATAGTGTTAGTGGTAGTGTTAGTGGTAAGTGTTAGGTGGCAGTGGTAGTGTTAGTGTTAGTGGCAGTGTTATGGTAGCTAGTGGCAGTGGCAGTGTTAGTGGCAGTGGTAGTGTTAGTGGTAGTGCTAGTAGTGTTAGTGGTAGTCGTAGGTAGTGTTAGTGATATGGTAGTGCTAGTGGCAGTGGCAGTGTTAGTGGTAGTGGCAGTGTTAGTGTTAGTGGTAGTCGCAGTGTTAGTGTTAGTGTTAGTGTTAGTGGTAGTGGTAGTGTTAGTGGTAGTGTTAGTGATAGTGTTAGTGTTAGTGATAGTGTTAGTGGTAGTGGTAGTGTTAGTGATAGTGGTAGTGGTAGTGTTAGTGTTAGTGTTAGTGTTAGTGATAGTGTTAGTGGTAGTGTTAGTGGTAGTGTTAGTGGTAGTGGTAGTGTTAGTGGTAGTGTTAGTGGTAGTGGTAGTGTTAGTGGTAGTGTTAGTGGTAGTGGTAGTGTTAGTGGTAGTGGTAGTGGTAGTGTTAGTGTTAGTGGTAGTGTTAGGCGTTAGTGGTAGCAGTTAGGCGGCAGTTAGTGGCAGGCAGTGCTAGTAGTGGCAGCGTTAGCGGTAGCGTTAGTGGCAGCGTTAGTGGCAGCGGCAGTGGCAGTGCCGAAGTGGCAGTGTTAGTGGTAAAGTTAGTGGTAGTGTAGTGTTAGTGGTAGTGTTAGTGGTAGTGGTAGTGTTAGTGGTAGTGTTAGTGGTAGTGTTTATGGTATAGTAGTGGTAGTGTTGAAGAGAAAAGTGTTAGTGGTAGTGTTTAGTGGTAGTGCTAGTGATAGTGTTAGTGGTAGTGGTAGTGGCAGTGGTAGTGGTAGTGGTAGTGTTAGTGTTAGTGGTAGTGTTAGTGGTAGTGTTAGTGGTAGTGGTAGTGTTAGTGGTAGTGGTAGTGTTAGTGTTTGTGGTAGTGTTAGTGATAGTGGTAGTGTTAGTGTTTGTGGTAGTGTTAGTGATAGGTAGTGTTAGTGGTGTGTTTGTGGTAGTGTTAGTGATAGTGGTAGTGTTAGTGTTTGTGGTAGTGTTAGTGATAGTGGTAGTCCTTATAATAGAATAAACTTACACAAAAACACCCTTATACAGAAAAACCCCCCACAAACAAACACCCTCATACAGCAAACAAACAAACACCCACTCATACACAAACAACTGAACTTCACCAACACTTACGGGTTTGGGTCTTGCTTCTCTTAGGAAACTCTTGAGGTCGCCGCCAGATAGCAGCTCAAGCACGATGAAGCGAGGCAGTTTATCGAAGCAGACCCCGATGAAGTGTACAATGTTAGGGTGAGCAAACTTGGACATGATCAGAGCCTCCATCAGGAAATCCATCTCGGACTGGTTACTGGACATCTCTGGCAGTGTCTGTAGGTGGAGTGAGAAAGAGTCTGTGGTTGATAAAAGGTCTTCAAGGAATTAGTTAGTTAGATGGTTTAGTTATTATTGGTATTTGGAGCATATTAACTTGGTATTTGTGCTCCTTCATGATATTTGTGAATTATTGAAATGAATTCACACACACACACACACACACACACACATTATGTCTGTCAGGAAAAAATTATCTTAACAGAATTTGATAAACTTCTGCATATAACTATACATATTTAGCTCCTCCGACACGGTCTTCCTGTTTATCCTCCCATAACTTCATCTAAATCCTTTAATTCATCTCATATTTCCTTCATCACTCGTAAAGCTTCTGTCTGTCTGTATGTCCAAGTGTAAGTATTATACAACAATACACTATTTTCACCTGAGAGCTGTGATACAGTGTGGCTCTCTCTGGCTCACTCAGTATTCTATCTCAATCAAGGGATTTTTTCACACTCAAGCCTGCTTACACAAACTTTTTTACATTCAATATTTTTTTACCTGCTAACTTCTTCACTTATTCAAGACTTTTGTCTTCCATTTAAAATATTCAATGGCTGTGTGTGTGTGTGCTGTGTGTGTGTGGTGTGTGTGTGTGTGTGTGGAGACAAACTAAATTTTTCTCCACACAATTCTCCCTTCAGCCCATCTTTACAGCACCCTTACACTCAGCCAAGCAGTCTCCAACATAGCATTCAGAATATACACACAAGATAAGTCAAGAAAACTGACCATCATTATTTTAAACTTCTCCATTCCATTTGGGTTGACATCTACACTTTATTCCCGAACTGTTTACTAAGCCAGCTAGCAGGTGATGACACGGGAGACCTTTAACAGCCAACCCACACTGTTTCACACACACACACACACACACACACACACACACACACACACAGGTTCCAGAAGTAATATTACGCCACTTTTTGACCCATAATGTGACCTCTTAACACTCGGGAACAACAGTATAGATGGACCACTCATAAAGTAAATATTGTTGAGGTAAATACTGTAGACACGACTGATCTGTTGAGAGAGACGGAGATGACGGGATGTACAGTGCCACGTGACAGGGGCGGGACAGGCTGTACAGTGCCACGTGACAGGGATGGGACAGGCTGTACAGTGCCACGTGACAGGGGCGGGACAGGCTGTACAGTGCCACGTGACAGGGGTGGGACAGGCTGTACAGTGCCACGTGACAGAGGGCAGAGGTGGGGCAGGCTCTACAGGGGGTTGTGGTGGGGCAGGCTCTACAGGGGGCAGAGGTGGGGCAGGGTCTACAGGGGGCAGGGCAGGATAACTCACCTTGACAGCTACGGGCATCTCCACAGAGTCACCAGCGTAGTTCTTGAGGTAACCTTGGTACACCTCCCCGAAGGCTCCCTGACCCAGCGCTCTGTAAAGGACAAGTCACCCTTATTGCACCGAACACAGCCAGTGGACAATACAATACTGCAGATGCAATATGTAAATAAAAAAAGATCTATTGTAATATTATATTTCTGTGTTGACCTTTTGTGAAGATTTTTCAAACAATTTGTTTATATTTTCAAAGACCTTTAGAATTATTATTTGGGGGTAAATATTTAATTAGGAAATGCACACCTGAAAAATACCTGGAAATATTGGCAAACAGACTTCAATATTTTGTACACTGGATCAGCATTTTGGTCAAGAGGAACATAT
>NW_024746228.1:12500-75000 GCF_018991925.1 Homarus americanus
TTGACACAGTGTGGGGGTGACACAGTGTGGGGGTGACACAGTGGGGGTGACACAGTGTGGGGGTGACAGTGTGGGGGTGACACAGTGTGGGGTGACACAGGTGGGGGGTGACACAGTGTGGGGGTACACAGTGTGGGGGGTGACACAGTGTGGGGGTGACACAGTGTGGGGTGACATTATGTGGGGGTGACACATTGTGGGGGGTGACACAGTGTGGGGTGACACAGTGTGGGGGGTGACACAGTGTGGGGGGTGACACAGTGTGGGGGTGACACAGTGTGGGGGTGACACAGTGTGGGGGTGACACAGTGTGGGGGTGACACAGTGTGGGGGTGACACAGTGTGGGGGTGACACAGTGTGGGGGTGACACAGTGTGGGGGTGACACAGTGTGGGGGTGACACAGTGGGGTGACACAGTGTGGGGGTGACACAGTGTGGGGTGACAGTGTGGGGGTGACACAGTGTGGGGTGACACAGTGTGGGGGTGACACAGTGTGGGGGTGACAGTGTGGGGTGACACAGTGGGGGTGACAGTGTGGGGTGGACAGTGTGGGGTGACACAGTGTGGGGGTGACACAGTGGGGGGTGACACAGTGTGGGGGGTGGACAGTGTGGGGGTGACACAGTGTGGGGGTGACACAGTGTGGGGGTGACAGTGTGGGGTGGACACAGTGTGGGGTGACAGTGTGGGGTGACACAGTGTGGGATGGCCAGTGTGGGGATGACACAGTGTGGGGGTGACAGCTGTGGGGAGTGACACAGTGTGGGGTGACACAGTGTGGGGGACACAGTGTGGGGGTGACAGTGTGGGGTGACACAGTGTGGGGTTGTGACACAGTGTGGGGGTTGACACAGTGTGGGGTGACACAGTGTGGGGGTGACACAGTGTGGGGTGACACAGTGTGGGGTGGCAAGTGGGTGACACAGTGTGGGGGTGACACAGTGTGGGGTGACACAGTGTGGGGTGACAGTGTGGGGTGACACAGTGTGGGGGGTGACACAGTGTGGGGGTTGGTGTGGGGTGACAGGTGGGGTGACAGTGTGGGGACACAGTGTGGGGTGACACAGTGTGGGGTGGACACAGTGTGGGGTGGACACAGTGTGGGGGTGACACAGTGTGGGGGTGACACAGTGGGGTGACACAGTGTGGGGTGACAGTGTGGGGGTGACACAGTGTGGGTGACACAGTGTGGGGGGACACAGTGGTGGGGTGACACAGTGTGGGGGGTGACAGTGTGTGGGGGGTGACAGTGTGGGGGGACACAGTGTGGGGGTGGACACAGGTGGGGGTGACAGTGTGGGTGACACAGTGTGGGGGTGACAAAGTGTGGGGTGAGTGGTGACACAGTGTGGGGTGACACAGTGTGGGGGTGACACAGTGTCGTGGGGGTGATGTGGGGGTGACAAAGTGTGGGTGACACAGTGTGGGGTGAACAGTGTGGGGTGGACACAGTGTGGGGTGACACAGTGTGGGGGTGACACAGTGTGGGGTGACACAGTGTGGGGTGATTGCCAGTGTGGGGGTGACACAGTGTGGGGTTGACACAGTGTGGGGTTGACACAGTGTGGTTGACACAGTGTGGGGTCACACGGTGTAGGTATGGGACAGTGTAGTGGGGTGACACATGTAGGGGTAAAGAATGTTGGAGGAGTAACAAAACCACTTGGTCAACAGGAACAAGGTGAGTTACACGGAATTGCAGGCTGCAAGGAACACGACCTACCTTACCCCTGCCTGCCGAGCTCCCACGGAATCCTACAAAGTATTTTCAGCACCATGGTAACGCAGCCTCCCTCCTCTCTCTAAAAGCTCCCGCCTCAATACTCCTCTCTCTTTCCATTTATTTTCTATCCCTCTCCTCTCCCTTTCTTTCGTTTGTTCTTTCCTTCTTCCTTTTTCTCTCTCTCTTCTTTCCTGCTCACTGCTTTCTGTCTCATATTTTTCCTCCGCCTGTTCTGTTTGTCTGTCTCTTGTATTACAAGTATTTAAATCCTGTAAGCACCAAGAGTGCTATGTGGTGCTAGGATTCTCCCAGCTCCCAGAAGCACCAAGAGTGCTATGTGGTGCTAGGATTCTCCCAGCTCCCAGAAGCACCTGGAGTGCTATGTGGTGCTAGGATTCTCCCAGCTCCCAGAAGCACCTGGAGTGCTATGTGGTGCTAGGATTCTCCCAGCTCCCAGAAGCACCATGGAGTGCTATGTGGTGCTAGGATTCTCCCAACTCCCAGAAGCACCAAGAGTGCAATGTGGTGATAAGATTCTCCCAGCTCCCAGAAGCACCTGGTGCTATGTGGTGCTAGGATTCTTCCAGCTCCCAGAAGCACCAAGAGTGCTATGGTGCTAGATTCTCCCAGCTCCAGAAACCAAGAGTGCTTTGTGGTGGGATTCTCCAGCTCCAGAAGCACCAAGAGTAATGTGTTGCTAGGATTCTCCCAGCCCCAGAAGCACCAAGAGTGCTATGTGGTGCTAGGATTCTCCCAGCTCCCAGAAGCACCAAGAGTGCAATGTGGCGCTAGGATTCTCCCAACTCCCAGAAGCACCAAGAGTGTTGTGTGACGCTAGGATTTTCCGCCACAGGGAAAGGTTGTCTCACGCTACCTCACACTTTAACCTCAGCGGTACGAGAGAAAAGTTGTGTTGAGGGCCTGGCCAGGGTGAGGGGGTGAGGGGAGGGGGTAGCGAAGGAGAAGGAAGGAGGAGAGATGGAGGATAGAGGGAAGGAGAAGGGAGGGAAGAAAGGAGGGAGGAGGAAGAGGTGTGTCGTTATGATGGTCGTCTAATGGTGGTGCCGCTACACTGACCACTCCCATCTACTCACGCCACTTGCCTCCGGTTCCCTGAGTGTGTGTGGGTGTGTGTGTGGAGGTGACGTAGGAGGCAGGTGGGCAGGTCATCCTACAGCGTGACGTCAGCAGTGTTCACCAGGGTACACTCTCGCCTGAAGCTAACCTAAACTAACCTAACACCTCCTGCCAGCAGAACACATTAAACTATCGTATCAAATATATTACAAACTTGAGACGGACAACTGACTCATACAAGTGACTTAACGAAGCGAACAATCACCTAGCAACACCTAATAATAAAACTTCATCTTCACCTGCTTCCTTCACCTGCTTCCTTCACCTGCTTCCTTCACCAGCTTCCTTCACCTGCTCCCATCCTTCACATCAAAAGACGCCAATTCACCTTTCAATGTCAATCCAGGAACTGATATATAAAAATGACCTTCACTCACACAGGTACAAACTGAACTATATTGATTTCTGTGTTTTGCTTCAATAATTAATCAGTCTAGCCTTGCGTGATGGAGTCCTGTAGGATCCCATTAATCTCTCCAGAGTCCTTCTACGTGCTGGTGTTATGTTTGAAGAGCTTTCTCCTTACATTGGAGTTACCAATTACACTTAGGTATGCAAATCAGATGTTCCAATAACAGCTTGAGTATTGATTAATTTGGTGCAATAGTTTCTGGTATTAAGATCAATTACCTGAGTAACTTGGTATTCTGTGTGGAGGAGGAGGAGGAGGAGGAGGAGGAGGAGGAGGAGGAGGATAGGGACGTGTGTGTGTGTGTGTGTGTGTGTGTGTATTGATCAGCTGGTCTCACTGAGGCATTACCTCACCCACTCAATCACACACACTCAAGAGTCGTTAACCGCTAACGAGGTATTTAGACCTTTTCGCGGCCCACCGAGTCTTCGTCAGGTGGAAGTGGGAAAAGGGGGAGAGGGTGGTGGAGGGTGGAGGGGGAGAGGTTGGGGTGGAGGGGGGAGAGGTTGGGGTGTGAGGGGTGGATGAGTAGGGAGAGAAGGCACCTGGACTACTCACCTGTCAACACCTCTCTGTTTTGTAATATTTAGGAGGTCAGGTGATCAGTAGCCTCGGGAGTGACAGACCTTCACTTCACCATACTTTCCCTTAACCACCACTAAGGGGTTGTCATCGTACTCAAGGTTAACTCATCGTAATAAAGGTTTTAACTCATCGTAATAAAGGGGTTAACTCATCGTAATAAAGGGGTTAAACGCGTCCTGGATATTAAATACTTTTCTTTTTGTTTTGTTTTCGTCTTTTGTTTCCACCAAATGATGTCTTTTTGTTCACCTGTAATTACCACAATAACAGGAACATTACCACCTGTTCACCTGTAATTACCACATATAACAGGAACATTACCACCTGTTCACCTGTAATTACCACATATAACAGGAACATTACCACCTGTTCACCTGTAATTACCACATATAACAGGAACATTACCACCTGTTCACCTGTAATTACCACATATAACAGCAACATTACCACCTGTTCACCTGTAATTACCACATATAACAGGAACATTACCACCTGTTCACCTGTAATTACCACATATAACAGGAACATTACCACCTGTTCACCTGTAATTACCACATATAACAGGAACATTACCACCTGATTGTCCGAAGGTTTTTAAAATTGGTCGATGGAGAAAAAGAATAAATGACACGATGAAAATTAGTTCAAACTTTAGCTTATTTTACCTGATGATTAAACACCTTAGTATTACCTGGGAGGCTGGGTTAGGTTAGGTTAGGTTAGGTTAGGTTGGGTTGGAGTGGGAAAGGAGGAGGGGAGAGTAGGGGAAAGGGAAGGAGGAGAAGAGGAGATAGAAGGATGGGGAGAAGGAAGGTGGAAGGTGGGGAGGGGGGAGGAGGGGGAGGAGGGGGGAGGCACTCAGTTAGGGAATAAATACGAGGGCGAGAAGAGGGAGACGAGCAGGAAGACTCAAGAGGCTGGAGGTGAGTGCAATTAAGAGTGGGGGAGGATGGGGGAGGGGAGGAGGAGGAGTAGTGGTGGGGAGAAAGAGGAGGAGGAGGATGGAAGAACTTTTTGTTCCCTGTTTTAAAGTGATGAGATTATACCACGATAAAGGACAGGACAGAGATAATGATGATGAAGATGTGGTTAAGGGATAAGAGGGGATGATGGCAGGATGGGGTGAAGGAAGGGAGGAAGACGACTGGGATGGGGTGAAGGAAGGAGGAAGACAACTGGATGGGGTGAAGGAAGGGAGGGAAACGACGACTGGGATGGGGTGAAGGAAGGAGGGAACGACAACTGGGATGGGGTGAAGGAAGGAGGGAACGACGACTGGATGGGGTGAAGGAAGGGAGGAACGACAACTGGATGGGGTGAAGGAAGGAGGGAAGAACTGGATGGGTAGAGGAACGACGGATGGGTGAAGGAAGGGAGGGAACGACAACTGGGATGGGGTGAAGAAGGGAGGAACGACGACTGGGATGGGGTGAAGGAAGGGAGGAACGACAACTGGGATGGGTGAAGGAAGGGAGGAAGACAACTGATGGGGTGAAGGAAGGAGGAACGACAACTGGGATGGGGTGAAGGAAGGGAGGAACGAAGACTGGGATGGGGTAAAGGAAGGAGGGAACGACAACTGGGATGGGGTGAAGGAAGGGAGGAATGACGACTGGATGGGGTGAAGGAAGGAGGGAACGACAACTGGGATGGGGTAAAGGAAGGGAGGGAAAGAAGACTGGGATGGGAAAGGAAGGAGGAACGAAGGAAGGGAAAAACATGAGGACCTAAGTTGTTCGGAAGAAGAGGAGGAGGAGGAGGAGGAGGAGGAGGAGGAGGAAGGAAGTGAAAGACATTATACCACCTTCGGGAATGGTGTTAAGTGGTGCAAGCCGGAGGGGTAATGGTGGGAGGTAGTGGTGGTAGTGGTGGGAGGTAATGGTGGTAGTGGTGGGAGGTAATGCTGGTAGTGGTGGGAGGAGTGGTAGGTGGGTGGGGGTATGGTGGGGGAGGTAATAGTGATAGCGGTGGTAGTAGTGGTAGGTAATGGTAGTGACGGTAAACAGGGCAGACAGAGAGGTAAACACGATATAAACACCAAGATGATCCAAAATGGCGTCGATAAAACAAAAGAGGATCGACTGTAAACATGGGATCGGAGACCTTCATCTGGACTACTCGAAGACACAATATTACCAAACACTGACGATTAAGACAAGGGTTGACGCTTCTGACAGAGGTACAGACAGAGGTACAGATAGAGGTACAGACAGAGGTACAGATAGAGGTACAGATAGAGGTACAGATAGAGGTACAGACAGAGGTATGGTGAAATATCTGCAGGGCTTCAGAGAGACAATATCGCAGGCAGAGGATGAATGTTAATGATGATGGAAGCGTCACAACAGATGGAACGATGGTCACTGATATAAACGGATAAATGAATAACTCTGATTACAAACTAGGGACTCTGACAGCTGAGTTAACGACAGGATACTACGAGAGAGAGAGAGAGAGAGAGAGAGGGGGGGGGGGGGAGAGAGCTATGTCACAAAGATGAACAATAATTATCTATCATTACCACCACCTTTATTATACACTAAAAAAATAACACCTCACCCGTATGAAAATCTTCCAGAAGTCAGATCAGGAGAGGCGGCATAGGTCTTAACCCTATACAGACAACACTACATCATGTCTACATAATATATCACTACAGTTTAATAGAGTTCAGTGTGTGTGTGTGTGTGTGTGTGTGTGTGTGTGTGTGTGTGTGTGATTGAGGATTGAGTGATAATGTGTTAGAACAGAGACAGTGACTCAGTGAACCGTGAATATTCGTCTGCCACTGTTTCATATCACGGAGCTTAACTATGTTGTCGAGTATTAGTGTTGTCGAATATTAGTGTTGTCGAGTTTTAGTGTTGTCGAGTTTTAGTGTTGTCGAGTTTTAGTGTTGTCGAGTTTTAGTGTTGTCGAGTTTTAGTGTTGTCAGTTTTAGTGTTGTCGAGATTTAGTGTTGTCGAGTATTAGTGTTGTCGAGTATTAGTGTTGTCGAGTATTAGTGTTGTGAATATTTGTGTTGTCGAGTATTAGTGTTGTCGAGTAAAGGTGTTGTCGAGTAGTGTTGTCGAGTATTAGTGTTTGTCGAGTATTGGTGTTGTCAGTATTAGTGTTGTCGAGTATTAGTGTTGTCGGGTAATAGTGTTGTCGAGTGGTGTTCGAGTTTTAGTGTTGTCGAGTATTAGTTATGTCGACTGTCTCGTAGTGGTGTCTCGTGTTTTCGGTGTCTGTTGTGATATCTTTGACTTTTGTGTTTCGACTGTCTCATGTTGTCAATTGTTCGTGTTATACCTCAGTATCGACATTCGTATCATTATCTCGTGTTGTAGTCATCTCGTGTTGTCGACACAGTCTCGTGTTGTCGACTGTCTCGATTAAATCGACAAGGGTGTGTTGTCGAGTGTCTCGTGTTGTCGACTGTCTCGTGTTGTCGACTGTCTCGTTTGTGACATGTGTCGACTGTGTGTTGTCGACTGTCTCGTGGTGTCGACTGTCTGTGTTGTCGACTGGTTGTGTTGTCGGACTGTCTCGTGTTAGCTCGACTCTCTAGTCCATCAGTATCTCGCTCTAGATGTCATTTAATTCAAGGGTATTAATATAAGCAAGACGACACACTGATCTGGATATAGGGTAGTGGGTCTGGTTAGGGGTAAATAAGAGGTGTGTTGGAGTAAAATAAGGGTGTGTTGAGGTAAAAGTGGGTGTGTTGGAAGATGAAGAAGGTGTGTTGGAGGGAAATAAGGGGTGTGTTGGAGGTAAATAAGGGTGTGTTGGAGGTAAATAGGTGTGTTGAGAGGTAAGTGGGTGTGTTGGAGGTAAAATAAGGTGTGTTGGAGGTAAATAAGGGTGTGTTGGAGGTAAAGTGGGTTGTGTTTAGAGGAGGTAAATAAGGGGGTGTGTTGGAGGTAAAATAAGGGTGTGTTGAAAGGTAAAGAAAGTGGGTGTGTTGGAAGGTAATAAAAGAGTGTGTGTGAAAATGAAGTGAGTGTGTTTGGGGAAATAAGGGTGTGTGTTGGAGGTAAATAAAAGGTGTGTTGGAGGTAAAGGGGTGTTGGAGGTAAAATAAGGGTGTGTGGTAAGTGAGTGGGTGTGTTGGAGGTAAAGTGGGTGTGTTGGAGGTAAAATGAAAAGGTGTGTTGGAAGTTAAAAGTGGGTGTGTTGGAGGTAAATAAGATTGTGTTGGAGGTAAATAAGGGTGTGTTGAAGGTAATATGGGTGTGTTGGAGGTAAATAAGGGTGTTGGAGTAAATAAGGGTGTGTTGGAGGTAAATAGGTGTGTTGGAGTAAATAAGGGTGTGTTGTAGGTAAATAAGGGTGTGTTGGAGGTAAAGTGGGTGTGTTGGAGTAAAGTGGGTGTGTTGGGGTAAAAGTGGGTGTGTTGGGGGTAAATAAGGGTGTGTTGGAGTAAATAAGGGTGTGTTGAGAGGTAAAGTGGGTGTGTTGGAGATATAAGGGTGTGTTGAAGGTAAATTGGATGTGTTGAGGAAAAAGTGGGTGTGTTGGAGTAAAATAGGGTGTTGGAGGTAAATAAGGTGTGTTGAAGGTAAAGTGGGTGTGTTGGAGGTAAAGTGGGTGTGTTGGAGGTAAATAAGGGTGTGTTGAAGGGTAAAGTGGGTGTGTTGGAGGTAAAGTGGGTGTGTTGGAGGTAAATAAGGGTGTGTTGGAGGTAAATAAGGGTGTGTTGAAGGTAAAATTAGGTGTGTTGGAGGTAAAGTGGGTGTGTTGAGGTAAATAAGGTGTGTTGGAGGTAAATAAGGGTGTGTTGGAGGTAAATAAGGGTGTGTTGGAGGTAAAGTGGTGTGTTGGAGGTAAATAAGGGTGTGTTGAGGTAAATAAGGGTGTGTTGAAGGTAAAGTGGGTGTGTTGGAGGTAAATAAGGGTGTGTTGGAGGTAAAGTGGTGTGTTGAAGGTAAAGTGGTGTGTTGAGGTAAATAAGGGTGTTGAAGGTAAAGTGGGTGTGTTGGAGGTAAATAAGGTGTGTTGAAGGTAAAGTGGGTGTGTTGAGGTAAAGTGGGTGTGTTGGAAGGTAAAGTGGGTGTGTTGGAGGTAAATAAGGGTGTGTTGAAGGTAAGTGGTGTGTTGGAGGTAAAGTGGTGTGTTGGAGGTAAACAAGGGTGTGTTGAGGTAAACAAGGGTGTTGGAGGTAAATAAGGGTGTGTTGGAGGTAAAGTGGGTGTGTTGGGATAAATAAGGGTGTGTTGAGATAAATGGGTGTGTTGGAGATAAATAAGGGTGTGCTGGAGATATATAAGGGGGAGGTAAATAAAGGGTGTGTAAAGTGGGTGTGTTGAGGTAAAGTGGGTGTGTTGGGGATAAAGAAGGCGTGTATATGTGTGTGGGCAGGAAAGGGGCGTGACAGGGCGGGGCGGGAGGAAGTAACGCTCCACCTCCACTCGTGCCCAACAGCCAATAAAATTTCCCCTCTGGCCGTGACGTCATTGAGACGCTCCATGACGTCACGGCCCGTTCCTGACGTCATGACACAATTTCCGCTCCTGTTGCCATTTTAAGGTTTTCCATATTTGGTCAGACATGATTATAACATTAAATCATTCATCACTTTGTTGTATGTAAGTATTCTAATCAACCATGGCTTACAAGATTAATAAAATTGAAGTCTTTTTATAGTAATTTAATCAGTTTTGAAACGAAATATTATAATAATCCTTAGATGGCAACATTACGGCTTCTGTGTGTGTGTGTGTGTGTGTGTGTGTGTGTGTGTCACTGGGTAATATTTCATGTGAACACCAGCAGTTATGTACACACTTGGTTGTCAACTCAAGGTAATGATGGCTTGGTTGGCTGTCTGTCCTTGCTTGAACTGCCTTATTGTTTACTATTGTTTGTTTACCTGCACTGTCTAGATACACTGTTTACCTGCACTGTCTAGATACATTGTTTACCTGCACTGTCTAGATACACTGTTTACCTGCACTGTCTAGATACACTGTTTACCTGCACTGTCTAGATACACTGTTTACCTGCACTGTCTAGATACACTGTTTACCTGCACTGTCTAGATACACTGTTTACCTGCACTGCTAGATACATTGTTTACCTGCACTGTCTAGATACACTGTTTACCTGCACTGTCTAGATACACTGTTTACCTGCACTGTCTAGATACACTGTTTACCTGCACTGTTCAGATACATTGTTTACCTGCACTGTCAGATACACTGTTTACCTGCACTGTCTAGATACACTGTTTACCTGCACTGTCCAGATACACTGTTTACCTGCACTGTTCAGATACATTGTTTACCTGCACTGTCTAGATACACTGTTTACCTGCACTGTCTAGATACACTGTTTACCTGCACTGTCTAGATACACTGTTTACCTGCACTGTCTAGATACACTGTTTACCTGCACTGTCTAGATACACTGCTTACTTGCACTGTCTAGATACACTGTTTACCCGCACTGTCTAGATACATTGTTTACCGCACTGTAGTTACCTGCACTGTCTAGATACACTGTTTACCTGCACTGTCTAGATACACTGTTTACCTGCACTGTCTAGATACATTGTTTACCTGCACTGTCCAGATACACTGTTTACCTGCACTGCCCAGATACACTGTTTACCTGCACTGTCTAGATACACTGTTTACCTGCACTGTCTAGATACATTGTTTACCTGCACTGTCTAGATACACTGTTTACCTGCACTGTCTAGATACACTGTTTACCTGCACTGTCTAGATACACTGTTTACCTGCACTGTCTAGATACACTGTTTACCTGCACTGTCAGGATACACTGTTTACCTGCACTGTCTAGATACACTGTTTACCTGCACTGTCTAGATACACTGTTTACCCGCACTGTTCAGATACACTGTTTACCTGCACTGTCTAGATACACTGTTTACCTGCACTGTCGATACACTGTTTACCTGCACTGTCTAGATACACTGTTTACCTGCACTGTCTAGATACACTGTTTACCTGCACTGTCTAGATACACTGTTTACCTGCACTGTCTAGATACACTGTTTACCTGCACTGTCTAGATACACCTGTTTACCTGCACTGTCTAGATACACTGTTTACCTGCACTGTCTAGATACACTGTTTACCGCACTGTCTAGATACACTGTTTACCTGCACCGTCTAGATACACTGTTTACCTGCACTGTCTGAATACTGTTTACCTGCACTGTCTAGATACACTGTTTACCTGCACTGTCTAGATACACGTTTACCGCACTGTCTAGAACTGTTTACCTGCACTGTCAGATACACTGTTTACCCGCACTGTCTAGATACACTGTTTACCTGCACTGTCTAGATACACTGTTTACCTGCACTGTCTAGATAGGCATGTTATGTTACCTGCACTTTTTTGCTTTTGTTCTGCATGTCAGATACACTGTTTACCTGCACTGTCTAGATACACTGTTTACCCGCACTGTCTAGATACATTGTTTACCTGCACGAGATACATTTGATACACTGTTTACCTGCACTGTCTAGATACACTGTTTACCTGCACTGTCTAGATACACTGTTTACCTGCACGTGTTGTAGCACTGTTTACCGCACTGTCTAGATACATTGTTTACCTGCACTGTCTAGATACACTGTTTACCTGCACTGTCTAGATACCGTTTACCTGCACTGTCTAGATACATTGTTTACCTGCACTGTCCAGATACACTGTTTACCTGCACTGTCTAGATACACTGTTTACCTGCACTGTCTAGATACACTGTTTACCTGCACTGTCTAGATACATTGTTTACCTGCACTGTCTAGATACACTGTTTACCTGCACTGTCTAGATACACTGTTACGAGTGATACATTGTTACCTGCACTGTCTAGATACACTGTTTACCTGTGATAGTTTCTGTGTTGTTGATACACTGTTTACCTGCACTGTCTAGATACACTGTTTACCTGCTCGATCTATGTATAATGTATGCCTGCGTTGTCTATACATGTACACTGAAATGTATACATGTACTGTATATACTGTATACATACCAAACCAATTTGTATGGCTAATAATAATAAATAATAATAATAATAATAATATAATAATAATGGGATGGAGAGAAAAGGGGGAGGAGGGGGGTGAGGAGGAGGGGAGGAGAGGGGGGTGAGGGAGGAGAGGGGGTGAGGGGAGGAGAGGGGGGGGGAGGAGAGGGGGTGAGGGAGGGAGGAGGGCGCTAAACTTAGACCTTGAGAATCAGAATCTAAGTAATTAATATTTGATTACTTGGCTTCTGAGATGGAGGTACTGAATAATGGCTCTCTCTCTCTCTCTCCGCCAACAGCCTTGGTGATCTTCATGGAACCTTCTTGTAAATTCAAATGACATGTAAAGTCAACACCCACACGGGGATACAACTCTCTTGCCCCGAACACTCAACCTTCTATACATCACCTGAAGATTAGACACCCCAGCTTATTTCACCTGAAGATTAACCGCCCTAAAGCTGCTTAAGCTAATATAAGCCAAGCTAACCTAACCAAATCTAACCTAACGTAACAACACCTAACCTTACCAATTCAACAAGCGTTACACTCAATTACAATTACACTCAACAACGATTACACTCAATTTCAATTACGCTCAATTACATTTACACTCAACAACGATTACACTCAACAACAATTACACTCAACAACGATTACACTTAAATTGGCTTAAAATCCCAACCACATATACACTTAATTGTTTCTGTCTGTCTTTATCTATGACCTCCATAACCTCTTAACCTCTCATAAGATGGCCTCCTGGAGAGTGACCGTCGGAAACTTGACCAAACTCATGTTAAGTTTTGTTTTACAGTCGTGATAAAATGCAACAAGTGACCACTGATTAGTTCTGATACACCCACATCCCTGCGTCATGTGAGATGAGGTTAAGTTAGGTGAGGTGAGGTCAGGGAGGTCAGGTTAGGTGAGGTTAAGGAGGTGAGGTTAGGTGAGGTGAGGTGAGGTTAAGGAGGTGAGGTTAGGTGAGGTGAGGTCAGGGAGGTCAGGTTAGGTGAGGTTAAGGAGGTGAGGTTAGGTGAGGTTAGGCAGGTGAGGTGAGGAGGATGAGGGCGCGTGTAGGCGTGATTGAGGGCGTGGGTGAAGGCGTGTGTAGGCGTGGTTGAAGGCGTGGGTGAAGGCGTGTGAGGCGGCGTGGTTGAAGGCGGGTAATGTGTAGGCGTGGTTAAAGGCGTGGTTGAAGGCGTGTGTAGGCGTGATTGAAGGCGTGGTTGAAGGCGTGGGTGAAGGCGTGTGTAGGCGTGTGGATCAGCCAGCATCAACAATGGCGTTTCTGTTAAATTATTTCTCAACTCTCGCTGGCGTGTGACCTGAGGGGGGAAATTTCACCACCTCGCGCCTCCCTCCCACCGTCCCTAGGGGAAGCAATGAAAGGGGAAATAGAGAGAGAGAGAGAGAGAGAGAGAGAGAGAGAGAGAGAGAGGTAACTAGGAAGGTGAATGAGAGAGAGGGGAGAGTGAGTAATTTGGTAGAGAGGGTTACACACACACACACACACACACACACTAGGGGGGTAATCATCACCCACAGTGGCATGGTCGACCTCACTCCAGCCTCTGTGGCGCCACCCAGCTCAAGACCCCATTAGTGGCCTGGTGGTGATGGAGTGTGGTGGTGGAGTGTGGTGGTGATGGAGTGTGGTGGTGGAGTGTGGTGGAGTGTGGTGAGGGAGTGTGGTGGCGAGGAGGCAAGCACACAGCAACGTTCCCAAGATGTAAGCACCACCACCACTATCACCACCACCACTCATCACCACCACCACCACTATCACCACCACCACCACCACCACCAACCAACCACCACCAACACCAACACCACCATCACCACCACCACCATCACCACCACCACCACCACCACCACCACCACCACCACCACCAACCACCACCACCACCACCATCACCACCACCACCATCAACCACCACCACCACCACCATCACCACCACCACCCCACCATCACCACCACCACCATCACCACCCACCACCACCATCACCACCACCACTATCACCACCACCACCACCACCACCACCACCAACACCAACACCACCATCACCACCACCACCATCACCACACCACCACTATCACCAACACCACCACTATCACCCACAACCACCATCACCACCCACCACTACATCCACCACCACCACAACCACCACCACCACCACTATCACCACCCCACCACCACCACCACCAACCACCACCATCACCACACCACCACCACCACCACCATCACCACCAACCACCATCACCACCACCACCACCACCATCACCACCAACCACCATCACCACCACCACTCATCACCACCACCACCACCATCACCACCACCACCATCACCACCACCACCATCACCACCACCACCATTACCACCACCACCATCCCACCACCACACCACCACCTCCACCATCACCACCACCACCATCACCACCACCACCACCATCACTACCACCACCATCACCACCACCACCACCACCACATCACCACCACCATCACCACCACCACCATCACATCACCACCACCACCACCAACCACCACCATCACCACCACCACCATCACCACCACCACCATCACCACCACCACCACCACCAACCACCACCACCACCAACCACCATCACCACCACCACCATCACCACCACCACCTCTACCATCACCTCCACCATCACCATCACCACACCATCACCACCACCATCACCACCACCACCACCACCACCATCACCACCACCACTATCACCACCACCACTATCACCACACCACCACCATCACCACCACCACCACCACCACCATCACCACCACCACCACCACCACCACCATCACCACCACCACCACCACTATCACCACCACCACCATCACCACCACCACCACCATCACCACACCACCACCACCACCACCCCACCACACCACCACCACTACCACCACCACCACCACACTATCACCACCACCACTATCACCACCAACATCACACCACCACCATCACCACCACCACCATCACCACCAACACCACCAACCAACCAATCACCACCAACCACCACCACAACCACCATCACCACCACCAACCACCACCAACCAACCACCATCACCACCACCACATCACCAACACCACCATCACCAACCACCACCATCACCACCACCACCACCACCACCACCACCATCACCACCACCACCAACCACCACCACCACCACCATCACCACCACCACCACCACCATCACCACCACCACCACCACCACCACCACCACCATCACCACCACCACCACCACACCCCACCACCACCACCACCACCACCACCACCACTATCACCACCACCACCATCACCACCACCACTATCACCACCACCACCATCACCACCACCACCACTATCACCACCACCACCACCACCACTATCACCACCACCACCACCACCACTGTCACCATCACCCACCATCACCACCACCACCACCACCACTACCACCACCACCACAATCAGGTTCCGTGAAAGGTTCTGCTCCTCCCAGGACGGGCGGAGTATAGCTCAATCTAATCCATTAACCGGTGCATCACGTTACACCACCACAGCTCACTACTCCACCACAGCTATACTCCAACATAGCTCACTCCACAACAGCTCACCTCCACCACAGCTCACTACTCCACCGCAGCCTCACTACCCCACCAGAGCTATACTCCACCACAGCCTCCTTCCACCACAGCTCACTCCTTCACCACAACCACTACTCCACCAGAGCCATACCCACCAGAGCTATACTCCACCACAGCTCACCTCCACCAAAGCTCACTACTCCACCACAGCTCACTCCACCACAACTCACTACTCCACCACAGCTATTCCACCACAGCTATACTCCACCACAGCCTCCTCCACCAAAGCTCACTACTCCACCACAGCTCACTACTCCACCACAGCTATACTCCACCATAGCTAACTACTCCACCACAGCTCACTCCCCCACCACAGCTCACTACACCACGACACAGAGTCTTAAGTTGCCAACCATTACGTCTAAACACCTGAGTCTGAGTCTTAGAGCTAACGGGGTAATATTTTGACCTTTTACCCAGCAGATGTCTCTAGTGTTGGACACACACACACACACCGTACATTAGGGTAGGCGGGCGGCAGTAAGGTACAGCCATCAGAGAGAGAGATACCTTCCTTCCTTCCTCTGGCCTAACACGTCAATACCAGACTGAGTCGAGAGTCACTGTGTGTCTTACGATAATATCTCATATAACCTTGTGTTCCTTGTGGGGAGGAGGTGAAGGGGAGAGGGAGAGAGATATTATTTAGTTGATGTATAGTCTCAGGGGGATTCTGACGCCATTTTGTCGCTGCCTGGTCATCACCATTATCATAAGTAGTATCATCATCATCATCATCATCATCATCATGTTATTATCCTCATCAGCAATGTCATCACACTGCCACGACCAACACTACCACTATCACCACACAATCACCACCACATCCAACATACACCACCACACCTTTCACCACACCATCACCTCCCATCATAACCACCACCTTCACCATACCACCACGATCTCACCACCTCACTTATTACCATCACCACCACATTTATCCCACCACACACCAACACACCACACCACATCACTTATCACCACACCACCATCACCATACCACCACCACATATCACCACACCACCACATTTGCCACACTCACCATGATAACGCAACATATTTTCCTCCCTGATGTATCGACCGGCAGCGGCCACTTTATATTGCCGGAGAATCTCGTCCATTTTTCCAAAGCTGTTGTAGACGAGGGAGGAACAGACAGACAGACACAGATATACATATACACACACACACACACACACACACACACACAAAGACTGTCACCACCTACCACACACACACAAACACCTCCTGCCCACACACACCCCCAAACACCAACACCCTCATCCCACCCACACACCCACACACAAACACCCTCCTCCCACCCATACACCAGCACCTCCTCCCCACCCAACCTCCCCACACACCTCTCCCACACCCTCCCACACACCCTCTCCTCCCACACACCCCCTCCTCACACACCCACACACCCCACCTCTCCTCACACACCACACACCAACACTCCTCCCACACCCCCACACACCAACACCTCCTCCCCACACACCAACACCTCTCCCATACCCCCACACACCAACACCCTCTTCCCACACACCCACACACAAACACTCCTCCTCCCACCCATACACTGCCCCTCCTCCACCCCACCTTCCACCCTCCTCCCACACACACCCACACACCCCAACACCTCCTTTCACACACTCCACACACCAACACCCTTCCTCCATACCCCACACACACCAACACCCTCCCCACACACCACACCTCCTCCCACACCCCACACACCAACACACCTTCCCCACACCCCCCACACACCAAACCTCCTCCCACACACCACACACTCAACACCTTCCCACACACCCACACACCACTCTTCTCCCACACCCCCCACACACTGCCCACCTCCCTCCCACCCCACACACTAACACCTCTCCCACACACCCACACACCCTTCCTTCCCACCCACACACCAACTCTCCTCTCCCACACCCCCACACACCATTCTCCTCCCACACACCCACAACCAACACCTCCTCCACCCACACCAACACTCTCCACACACCACCTCCACACACACACACTGTACCTGTTCTGACTAAACATTTGTGTGGTTATGATTGTGCTCCCCCACAAAGGACGGAGCCTCGACAACATAACACGATGTGTCCCGGTGCCGTCCGTCTGTTTACCACAAGGCATGCTGGGAAATACTCAGAACCGCCATCTTGGTTAACCCCGGACAGTGAATTATATATATAAGTTATATATATATACATTAAACATATACATAATCATATACATCAAACACATACACATTCCTATACAAATTAAAACCTACATAATAATGGTTTTAATGTTATAAGTTATATATATATATATATATATATATATATATATATATATATATATATATATATATATATATATATATATATATATATATATATATATATATATATTGTCCTGAGAGAGAAACAATGACCATAAATATTATCATCTTCACTATATCATTTACCCATCAACAGGGTCGACTTGGGGCGCCCCGCTCACCAACCATGGACTTTGTATATGATGAATTAACCCCTGAGTACGAAGTCTTAACCCTGAGTACGAAGACTTAACTCTTGAGTACGAAGACTTAACCCTGAGTACGAAGACTTAACCCTTGAGCACGAAGACTTAAACTTTGAGTACAAAGACTTAACCTCTTGAGTACGAAGATTTAACTTGAGTACGAAGACTTAACCTCTTGAGAGAAGACTTAACCTTGAGAACGAAGACTAACCCCAAGAAAACAATGATTTATCTCTTTAAGGAGTGTAGGATGTGGGAGTAGGGATGTGGAGAGTAGGATGTGGGGAGTAGGGATGTGGGGAGGGATGGGGGAGGTAGGGAGGGGGAGTGTAAGATGGGAGGTAGGATGTGAGGTAGATGTGGGAGGTAGGATGGGAGGGAAGGATGTGGGAGTGTAGGATGTGGAGTGTGGGATGGGAGTGTAGGATGTGAGTGTAGGATGGGTATAGATGTAGGGAGTGTAGATGCGGGAGTAGGGGATGTGGGGGAGTGTAGGATGTGGGGAGGGAGATGGGAGGTAAGGATGGGAGTGTAGATGTGGGAGGGGGAGATGCGGGAGGGGATGTGGGAGTGTAGGGATGTGGGGAGGTAGGATGTGGGAGTGTAGGATGTGGGGAGTGTAGGGATGGGGAGGAGATGTGGGGAGGTAAGGATGTGGGAGTGTAGGGATGCGGGAGTGTAGGATGTGGGAGTGTAGGATGTGGGAGGTAGGATGCGGGAGTGTAGGGATGTGGGAGGTAGGATGATGTAGGGATGTGGAGGATGTATAGGATGGGGAGGAGATGTGGAGAGAGATGGGGAGGTAGATGGGGAGTGTAGGGATGGGGAGTGTAGGATGTGGGGAGGATGTGGGAGTAGATGTGGGAGTGTAGGATGGGAGGTAGGATGTGGAGTGTAGGGATGTGAGAGGGATGTGTGTGGGAGGTAGGATGGGAGTGTAGGATGTGGGAGTGTAGGATGGGAGTGTAGGATGTGGGAGTGTAGGATGGGGAGGAGATGGAGTGTAGGATGGGAGTGTAGGATGTGAGTGTAGGGAGGGAGTGTAGGATGTGGGAGTGTAGGATGTGGGAGTGTAGGATGTGGGAGTATAGATGTGGGAGTGTAGGATGGGAGTATAGGATGGGAGTGTAGGATGTGGGAGGTAAGGATGCGGGAGTGTAGGATGCGGGAGTGTAGGGATGGGAGTGTAGGATGGGAGTGTAGGATGTGGGAGTGAGGATGTGGGATAGGGATGTGGGAGGTGTAGGGATGGGAGTGTAGGATGTGGGAGAGGGATGTGAGTGTAGGGATGTGGGAGTAGATGTGAGTGTAGATGTGGGAGGAGATGTGGGAGTGTAGGATGTGGAGTAAGGATGGGAGGGGGAGTGGGAGGTAGGATGGGGAGTGTAGGGATGGGAGGTAGGATGGGAGGTAGGGATGGGAGGTAGGATGCGGGAGTGTAGGGATGTGAGTGTAGGATGTGGGAGGTAGGGATGCGGGAGTGTAGGAGGTGGAGGGTGGTGGGAGGTAGGGATGGGGAGTATAGGATGTGGGAGTATAGGGATGGGAGTGTAAGGATGTGGGGAGGGGAGATGTGGGAGTGTGAGGATGTGAGTGAGGGATGTGGGGAGTGTAGGATGCGGGGAGGTAGATGTGGGAGTGTAGGATGTGGGAGTGTAGGGATGCGGGAGTATAGGGATGTAGGGAGGATGTGGAGTGTAGGATGTGGGGAGGTAGGATGTGAGGATGTGGGAGGTAAGGATGGGAGTGTAGGGGATGTGAGTGTAGGGATGTGGGAGTGTAGGGATGGGAGGTAAGGATGTGGGAGGTAGGGATGTGGGAGTGTAGGGATGGGAGTAGGGATGTGGGAGTGTAGGATGGGAGATGGGGAGGGATGTGTGAGTGTAGGATGGGAGGTAGGGATGGGGAGTGAGATGTGGGAGTAAGGATGTGGGAGTGTAGGATGTGGGAGGTAGGGTAGTGTAGGGATGGGAGGTAAGGATGTGGGAGGGATGGGAGTGTGTAGGGATGTGGGATAGGATGCGGGGAGTGTAGGATGTGAGTGTAGGGATGGGAGGTGAGGGAGGGAGTATAGATGTGGGAGGGGATGTGGGAGTGTAGGATGGGAGGTAGGATGCGGGGAGGAGACGGAGGTAGGATGTGGGAGGATGTAGGGTGGGATGGGAGGATGGGGAGTGTAGGATGGGAGTGTAGGATGGGAGAGATGGGAGTGTAGGATGCGGGAGTGTAGGATGCGGGAGTGTAGAGGGAGTGTAGGGGATGTGGGAGTGTAGGATGTGGAGGTAGGATGGGAGTGTAGGGATGGGAGTAGGGGATGTGAGTGTAGGATGGGAGTGTAGGGATGGGAGTGTGGGAAGGATGCGGGAGTGTAGGGATGCGGGAGTGTAGGATGGGAGTGTAGGGATGTGAGTGTAGGATGTGGGAGGTAAGGATGTGGGAGTGTAGGATGTGGGAGTGTAGGGATGTGGAGGTAGGATGGGGAGTGTAGGATGTGGGAGTGTAGGGATGTGAGTGTAGGATGTGGGAGTGAGGATGTGGTGTAGGGATGGGAGAGAGGGATGTGGGAGTGTAAGGATGGGAGTGTAGGATGCGGGAGGTAGGATGTGGGAGGTAGGATGGAGGTAGGATGTGGAGTAAGGATGTGGGAGTGTAGGATTGGGGAGTGTAGATGGGAGTATAGATGTGGGAGTGTAAGGATGCGGGAGTGTAGGATGTGGGAGTGTAGGATGTGGGAGTGTAGGATGGGAGGTAGGATGCGGGAGGTAGGGATGTGGGAGGTAAGGAGTGGGAGTGTGGAGATGCGGGAGTAGATGTGGGGTAGGATGCGAGTGTAGATGTGGGAGTGTAGGATGCGGGAGTGTAGGATGCTGGTACTCACTTGACGAGGGTGAGGTTCTCTCTGGGTATCTCCTTGAGGTCCTTTTTATAGCAGGTCCCTCCACCGAACTCGTAGTTAGGGTTATACTCGGTCACCATCCCGCCCTCGTTCCTCAGTCGGTTGAGCTGCATCTCTGGTCCGCCGCTGAAGATCTCTCGTCTGATCTGGTCAAACTTCTTCTTCTGGTAGCGGTTGTCTGTGACGCCAACAAGGAACACTGATTAATGTCCAGCAGAAGGAAATGTAAGAAAACAACAACAACAACAATAATAATAATAATAATAATAATAATAATAATAATAATAATAATAATAATAATAATAATAATAACAACAACGACAATAACAAAAACAATAACAAAAACAATAGTATCAAAGACAATAACAATGACAATAATAATAACAATAACGACAATAACATTAACAACAATACCATGAAAAATAAAATAAAAATCACGTGTCTTTATTTATAAGAAAGAGAGAAATAAATGAGTACCCCAAACTAACTACCACCACCACTAACCACCACTAACCAATTATTACCACCAACCACCATCACCACCAACCCTTAACTACTACTACCACTGACCATTAACAATACAAGTGTGTGGTCATACTCACAGCAACAGATGGACGTGGCAGAGATAAAGATGACCAGCAGGATGCCTATAATGATGACGAAGAGATAGATGGTCTGGGGGTACGCCACGCTGTTATCTACTGAATGAAAAGAGAGGTCATGTTAGGAAGGTCAAGGGTCATGGAAGGTTAGGAAGGTCAGAGGTCATATTAGGTTAAGTTAGGAAGGTCAGAGGTAGGTCGTGTTAGGAAGGTCAAATGTCATGGTAGGTTAGGAAGATCAGAGGTCATATTAGGTTAAGTTAGGAAGGTCAGAAGTAAGTCATGTTAGGAAGGTCAAATGTCATGGTAGGTTAGGAAGATCAGAGGTCATATTAGGTTAAGTTAGAAAGTCGTAAGTAAGTCATGTTAGGTTAGGAAGGTCAGAGGTCATATAAGGTTAAGTTAGGAAGGTCAGAGGTAGGTCATGTTAGAAGGTCAAATGTCATGGTAGGTTAGGAAGATCAGAGGTCATATTAGGTTAAGTTAGGAAAGTCGTAAGTAAGTCATGTTAGGTTAGGAAGGTCAGAGGTCATATTAGGTTAAGTTAGGAAAGTTAGAAGTAGGTCATGTTAGGAAGTTCATAGGTCATGTTAGGTAGGTCAAAGGTCATGTTAGGTTAGGAAAGTCAGAGGTCATATTAGGTTAAGTTAAGAAAGTTATAAGTAGGTCATGTTAGGTTAGGAAGGTCAGAGGTCATATTAGGTTAAGTTAGAAAAGTCAGAAGTAGGTCATGTTAGTAAGGTCAAAGGTCATGTTTGGTTTGGAAAAGTCAGAGGTCATATTAAGTTAGGTTAGGTTAAGAAGGTCAGAAGTAGGTCATGTTAGGAAGGTCAAAGTTCATGGTAGGTTAGGAAGGTCATCAGTAGGTCATGATAAGAATGCCAAAGGTAGAAATAATAATAACAATAATAATAATAATAATAATAACAATAATAATAGTCACTCCCGATAATTATAACAAACGTCAGAGCCAGGTAGTGCAGTATAACAAAACGTCAGCTAGAACGTCAGGCAGAATGGGAGGAGGGGGGGGGGAGGTTAGGTATTGGTCTGGACATGTTATTTTCTTGTTGAATTCCTGACTGACATCTAATTTCCGTATAACAGAAAACGATACGGGGTAGGGGTGGAGTGGGGGGATAGGAGGTAGGGGTGTAGGGTTGTGGGGTGGGGTTATGGGGTGGGGGTTGGGGTGGGGGTTATGGGTGGAGTGGGGGTAGAGGTAGAGTGAGTTATGGGATGGGGAGTGGGGGTAGGGGTAGGGTTGAGGGCGTAGTAGAGGTAGGGTGGCGGTTGAGGGGATGGCTATGGGGAGGAGTAACCTAACCTACCCACAAACCTGGTTAGATCTTTTTATCTGTACCTGTCGTCTCAGTTTTCGCCGAGCACAGGTAAGGGGTGAGGGTAGGTGTGGTGCGATAGGGGGAGGATGGAAGGAGGGAAGGATGGAAGGAGGGAGGGAAGGAGGTGAAGGAGGTTAGAGTTATGGCAACTACTGATATAGTCTCAGGTAATCAAAACTTGTAAAAACTTTAATGCCGTGTGTGTGTGTGTGTGTGTGTGTGTGTGTGTGTGTGTGTGTGTGTGTGTGTCAAGTTGGTAAATAGCAGTTGTTGAGGACTAACCTAACCTAACCTTCCTTCTAACACTCAAAAGTTAAACAACACACTAAACAAGCATAACTACTCTCAAAATCACCAAAACATCATCCAGTTTCCATCATCACAAGGCAGAGGAGCTCAGAGTTAATTGCTAGTCAAATATTCCTACGTCTAGGAGCCGTCCCACACACACACGCTGCCGACATAATGGAAAACTTTTTTTTATTTCTGGACTCTTGTTTTGCCTCATCCACCCAGAGTGAGGGTTAACAACACACACACACACACACACACACACACACACACACACACACACACACACACACACACACACACTAAATGAATTCATAAAAAGTACAGTCATCAAGGCCATAACGTGATATAAAATGTGCTAGGTTATGAGTGAGCATTTTCTCCTCGTATGTAAAAATATGTCTTTTATAACTAGTAAATTGCCTCATGTACACAGTAGGTGGGGGAGAGGGAGGGAACTGGGGAGAGGGAGGAACTGGGGAGAGGAGGAACTGGGGAGAGGGGGAGGGAGGAACTGGGGAGAGGGAGGGAACTGGGGAGAGGGAGGAACTGGGGGAGGGAGAACTGGGGGGAGGAACTGGGGAGAGGGAGGACTGGGGGAGAGGAGGAACTGGGGAGAGGGAGGAACTGGGGAGAGGGAGGAACTGGGGAGAGGGAGGGAACTGGGGAGAGGGAGGGAACTGGGGAGAGGGAGGGAACTGGGGAGGGAGGAACTGGGGAGAGGGAGGAACTGGGGGAGGGAGGAACTGGGGAGAGGGAGAACTGGGAGAGGGAGGAACTGGGGAAAGGGAGGGAACTGGGGAGAGGGAGGAACTGGGGAGAGGAGGGAACTGGGGAGAGGGAGGAACTGGGGGAGAGGGAGGGAACTGGGGAGAGGGAGGAACTGGGGAGAGGGAGGGAACTGGGGGAGGGAGGGAACTGGGGAGAGGGAGGGAACTGGGGAGAGGGAGGGAACTGGGAGAGGAGGGAACTGGGGAGAGGGAGGAACTGGGGAGAGGGAGGAACTGGGGGAGGGAGGTGGGGAGGGAGGTGGGGGGAGGGAACTGGGGAGAGGGAGGGAATTGGGAGAGGGAGGGAACTGGGGGAAGAGGGAACTGGGGAGAGGGAGGGAACTGGGGAGAGGGAGGGAACTGGGGAGAGGGAGGAACTGGGAGAGAGGGAGGGAACTGGGGAGAGGGAGGGAACTGGGGAAAGGAGGAACTGGGGAGAGGGAGGAACTGGGAGAGGGAGGGAACTGGGAGAGGGAGGAACTGGGGAGGGAGGAACTGGGGAGAGGGAGGAACTGGGGAGAGGGAGGAACTGGGGAGGGAGGGAACTGGGGAGAGGGAGGGAACTGGGGAGAGGAGGGAACTGGGGAGAGGGAGGGAACTGGGGAGAGGGAGGGAACTGGGGAGAGGGAGGAACTGGGGAGGGAGGAACTGGGGAGAGGGAGGAACTGGGGAGAGGGAGGGAACTGGGGAGAGGGAGGGAACTGGGGAGGGAGGGAACTGGGGAGAGGGAGGGAACTGGGGAGAGGGAGGGAACTGGGGAGAGGGAGGAACTGGGGAGAGGGAGGGAACTGGGGAGAGGGAGGGAACTGGGGAGAGGGAGGAACTGGGAGAGGGAGGAACTGGGGAGAGGGAGGGAACTGGGGAGAGGGAGGAACTGGGGGAGAGGGGAGGGAACTGGGGGAGAGGGAGGGAACTGGGGAGAGGGAGCTGGGGAGAGGGAGGGAACTGGGAGAGGGAGGGAACTGGGGAGAGGGGAACTGGGGAGAGGGAGGGAACTGGGGAGAGGGAGGGAACTGGGGAGAGGGAGGGAGCTGGGAAAGGAGAGAGATGAGGGAAAGGATGGGGAGAGAGATGATCGGGGAGGAGAATCGGGGTGGGGAGAGATGGGAGGAGGGGGGAGGGAGATAGGGGAAAAGAAAAGGAACCGCAATAGGTAGAGCAGGAAAATTTGACGCCATTCCTTAACACATACACGTATAAAACAGGTCACAAACAAGTCTTATTCACAGGAGACTTATGTAGTGAAGATGTCTCCTACAAAACTCGCTTATTTCATAGTTTAGACTTAAGAGATAACGAAAGAACATTATTTAGAGGGAATTCAGGGCATGACGTTGGAGGCAGACTACGGACACACATACAGTACTTACGGACGATGGAGGCAGACTACGGACACACATACAGTACTTACGGACGATGGAGGCAGAACTACGGACACATACAGTACTTACGGACGATGGAGGCAGACTACGACACACATACAGTACTTACGGACGATGGAGGCAGACTACGGACACACATACAGTACTTACGGACGATGGAGGGAAACTACGACACACATACAGTACTTACGGACGATGGGGGCAGACTATGGACACACATACAGTACTTACGGACGATGGAGGAAACTACGGACACACATACAGTACTTTACGGACGATGGAGGCAGACTACGGACACACATACAGTACTTACGGACGATGGAGGCAGACTACGGACACACATACAGTACTTACGGACGATGGAGGCAGACTACGGACACATACAGTACTACGGACGATGGAGGCAGACTACGGACACACATACAGTACTTACGGACGATGGAGGCAGACTACGGACACACACAGTACTTACGGACGATGGAGGCAGACTATGACACACATACAGTACTTACGGACGATGGAGGCAGACTACGGACACACATACAGTACTTACGGACGATGGAGGCAGACTACGGACACACATACAGTACTTACGGACGATGGAGGCAGACTACGGACACACACATACAGTACTTACGGACGATGGAGGCAGACTACGGACACACATACAGTACTTACGGACGATGGAGGCAGACTACGACACACATACAGTACTTACGGACGATGGAGGCAGACTACGGACACACATACAGTACTTACGGACGTTGGAGGCAGACTACGACATACATACAGTACTTACGGACGATGGAGGCAGACTAAGGACACACATACAGTACTTACGGACGATGGAGGCAGACTACGGACATACACATACAATACTTACGGACGATGGAGGCAGACTACGGACACACATACAGTACTTACGGACGATGGAGGCAGACTACGGACACACATACAGTACTTACGGACGATGGAGGAAATCCGACGGACACACATACAGTACTTACGGACGATGGGGGCAGACTACGGACACACACATACAGTACTTACGGACGATGGAGGGAAACTACGGACACACATACAGTACTTACGGACGATGGAGGCAGACTACGGACACACATACAGTACTTACGACGATGGAGGCAGACTACGGACACACATACAGTACTTACGGACGATGGAGGCAGACTACGGACACACATACAGTACTTACGGACGATGGAGCAGACTACGGACACACATACAGTACTTACGGACGATGGAGGCAAACTACGGACACACATACAGTACTTACGGACGATGGGCAGACTACGGACATACACAGTACTTACGGACGTTGAGGCAGACTACGGACACACATACAGTACTATGACGTTGGGGCAGACTACGACACACATACAGTACTTACGGACGACGGAGGCAGACTACGGACACACATACAGTACTTACGGACGATGGAGGCAGATTACGGACACACATACAGTACTTACGGACGATGGAGGCAGACTACGACACACATACAGTACTTACGGACGATGGAGGCAGACTACGGACACACATACAGTACTTACGGACGATGGAGGGCAGACTACGGACACACATACAGTACTTACGGACGATGGAGGCAGACTACGGACACACATACAGTACTTACGGACGATGGAGGAAACTACGGACACATACAGTACTTACGGACGATGGAGGCAGATCATGACATACACACAGTAGTTTACTAAAGATAACAATACGTACGGACGCAGGTATGACCATCCTCGTCAACCCTCCAGTTGTCGTCACACACACACTCGTACTTGTGGAGATACTCGTCCAGCCGTACACACTGGTAACTACAGCCGCACTCTCCCTGTAGGAACAAGGTGTGGTGGTCAAACACTTTATATAGTCAGGTGAACTATTATATTTATCAGGTGAGGTGGTGGGTACCCGTTATGTCTGAGTATCGTTATGTCTGAGTATCGTTATGTCTGAGTATCGTTATGTCTGAGTATCGTTATGTGTGAGTATCGTTATGTCTGAGTACCAAGGTCTGAGACGTTATGTCTGAGTACCGTTATGTCTGAGTATTGTTATGTCTGAGTACCGTTATGTCTGAGTATTGTTATGTCTGAGTACCGTTATGTCTGAGTATCGTTATGTCTGAGTATCGTTAGTGTCTGAGTATCGTTATGTCTGAGTATTGTTATGTCTGAGTATCGTTATGTGAGTATCGTTATGTCTGAGTATTGTTATGTCTGAGTATCGTTATGTCTGAGTATTGTTATGTCTGAGTATCGTTATGTCTGAGTATGTTATGTCTGAGTACCGTTATGTCTGAGTATTGTTATGTCTGAGTATCGTTATGTGAGTATCGTTATGTGTGAGTATCGTTATGTCTGAGTATTGTTATGTCGAGTATCGTTATGTCTGGAGTATCGTTATGTCTGAGTACCGTTATGTCTGAGTATCGTTATGTCTGAGTATCGTTATGTCTGAGTATTGTTATGTCTGAGTATCGTTATGTCTGAGTATCGTTATGTCTGAGTATCGTTATGTCTGAGTATCGTTATGTCTGGAGATGTCTGGCATTGTTATGTCTGAGTATTGTTATGTCTGAGTATCGTTATGTCTATATCGTTATGTCTGGAGTATCGTTATGTCTGAGTATCGTTATGTCTGAGTATTGTTATGTTGAGTATCGTTATGTCCGAGTATCGTTATGTCTGAGTATCGTTATGTCTGGAGTATTGTTATGTCTGAGTATCGTTATGTCTGAGTATCGTTATGTCTGAGTACCGTATGTCTGAGTATCGTTATGTCTGAGTATCGTTATGTCTGAGTATCGTTATGTCTGAGTATTGTTATGTCTGAGTATTGTTATGTCTGAGTATCGTTATGTCTGAGTATCGTTATGTCTGGAGTATTGTTATGTCTGAGTATCGTTATGTCTGAGTATCGTTATGTCTTGAGTATCGTTATGTCTGGAGTATTGTTATGTCTGAGTATCGTTATGTCTGGAGTAGTTATGTCTGAGTACGTTATGTCTGGAGTATCGTTATGTCTGGAGTATCGTTATGTCTGAGTATCGTTATGTCTGAGTATCGTTATGTCTGAGTATCGTTATGTCTGAGTATCGTTATGTCTGAGTATCGTTATGTCTGGAGTATCGTTATGTCTGAGTATTGTTATGTCTGAGTATCGTTATGTCTGAGTATCGTTATGTCTGAGTATCGTTATGTCTGGAGTATTGTTATGTCTGAGTATCGTTATGTCTGAGTACGTTATGTCTGGAGTATCGTTATGTCTGAGTATCGTTATGTCTGAGTATCGTTATGTCTGGAGTATCGTTATGTCTGAGTATCGTTATGTCTGAGTATTCATGTCTGAGTATTGTTATGTCTGGAGTATCGTTATGTCTGAGTATCGTTATGTTTGAGTATTGTTATGTTCGAGTATCGTTATGTCTGAGTATCGTTATGTCTGAGTATCGTTATGTCTGAGTATTGTTATGTCTGAGTATCGTTATGTCTGAGTACAGTTATGTCTGAGTATCGTTATGTCTATATCGTTATGTCTGGAGTATCGTTATGTCTGAGTATCGTTATGTCTGAGTATCGTTATGTCTGAGTATCGTTATGTCTGAGTATCGTTATGTCTGGAGTATCGTTATGTCTGAGTATCGTTATGTCTGAGTACAGTTATGTCTGGAGTATCGTTATGTCTGAGTATCGTTATGTCTGAGTACCGTTATGTCGTGGAGTATCGTTATGTCTGGAGACGTTATGTCGGTACGTTATGTCTGAGTATTGTTATGTCTGAGTATCGTTATGTCTGGAGTATCGTTATGTCTGAGTATCGTTATGTCTGAGTATCGTTATGTCTGAGTATCGTTATGTCTGAGTATCGTTATGTCTGAGTATCGTTATGTCTGAGTATCGTCATATAACGGTACAATCATTATATATATACAGTACAGTATAGTAATAATATATGAATACAGATGAGAATTAAATCAAGTAAGTAGTACAGAGTATTATAATATAAACCTGTTATAGTAAATATACATCAGTGTAAAAATATACATTATATGAGCGCCGTTTTCTTATCAGTGTAGCGACAATGAACCTAATTTTGCTGTGAGGAATTCTTCAAGCTGTCCAGAAGAGGTTGTTATCGAGGTAAAAATTGAACGAAAATGAAATGGAAAAAATTGGAATGGTTAGGTTTTGTTTGGTTAGGTTTTGTTTGGTTAGGTTTGGTTAGGTTTTGGTTAGGTTAGGTTTTGTTTGGTTAGGTTTTGGTTTGCTAGGTTAGGTTTTTGTTTGGTTAGGTTAGGTTAGGTTTGCTAGGTTAGGTTTGGTTGTGTTGTGTTTGGTTTGGTTTGGTTAGGTTAGGTTTTGTTTGGTTAGGTTTGGTTAGGTTAGGTTTTGTTTGGTTTTGTTTGGTTAGGTTTTGTTTGGTTAGGTTAGGTTTGTTGGTTAGGTTTTGATTTTTAGGTCAGGTTGGTTAGGTTAGGATAGGATAGCTTAGCTTAGATTAGGTTAGGTTAGGTTTTGTTTATGTTAAGATGATTTGTAGACTGGATGGGACAAACAACAACACACTCTACCTGGACAACAACACACTCTACCTGGACAACAACACACCCTACCTGGACAACAACACACTCTACCTGGACAACAACACACTCTACCTGGACAACAACACACCCTACCTGGACAACAACACACTCTACCTGGACAACAACACACTCTACCTGACAACAACATACCTCTACCTGGACAACAACACACTCTACCTGGACAAATTAAACACACTCCCTACCTGACAACAACACACTCTACCTGACAACAACACACACTCTACCTGGACAACAACACACTCTACCTGACAACAACACACTCTACCTGGGACAACAACACACCCTACCTGGACAACAACACACTCCCACCTGGACAACACACCCCTACCCGACAACAACACACCTACCTGACAACAACACACTCTACCTGGACAACAACACACTCTACCCAACAACAACACACTCTACCTGACAACAACACACTCTACCTGACAACAACACACTCTACCTGGACAACAACACACTCTACCTGACAACAACACACACTCTACCTGACAACAACACACACTCTACCTGGACAACAATGACACCTACCTGACAACAACACACTCTACCTGGACACACTCTACCTGGACAACAACACACCCTACCTGGACAACAACACACTCTACCTGGACAACAACACACCCTACCTGGACAACAACACACTCTACCTGGACAACAACACACCCTACCTGGACAACAACACACTCTACCTGGACAACAACACACCCTACCTGGACAACAACACACTCTACCTGGACAACAACACACTCTACCTGGACAACAACACACTCTACCTGGACAACAACACACTCTACCTTCAAATTTTCCGCAATACACAAGCAACTTCAAGCTTATATTAAACTCTCTCTCCTCCACATGCTCTCTACACCCCGCCAGAAGGTGTAGGTAAACCCCCCTCCCCAAATACACTCCTACACAGCTGGCCAGGGCAGATACACCCATGGTTAAGCCGCTTATGCATTGAAAAACAGTCATGTTTGAGATACTGTGATGGTCTAAGCTTAAGGTGCATTAACAGTACGGTGTTGTGAGAAGGTAGTGTGGGGGGAGAGGGGAGGATAGTGTGTTGGGGAGGGAGAGGGGAGAATAGTGTGTTGGGGAGAGGGAAGGATAATGTGTAAAGGAGAGGGGAGGATAATGTGTTGAAGAGAGGCGAGGATAGTGTGTTGGGGAGAGCGGAGGATAGTGTGTTGGGGAGGGCGAGGGGAGAATAGTGTGTTGGGGAGGGAGAGGGGAGAATAGTGTGTTGAGGAGAGAGGGGGGTAGTGTGGGGGAGAGAGGGGGGGTAATGGGTGTTGGGGAGGAGAGGGGAGGATAGCGTACCGTGTAGAGACAGACAGACACCCCAGCCACTAGAAGCATATTTACCAAACCATGAACGATGAAAGACTAGATCACATCAACACTACTGACAGTCTTCCTATGAACACCCAGAGCCGTGTTTGTCGAGCACTGGGTAAATACACTCACGTCGTGGCTGGCGGGTGATCAGGTTAGACTGGCTTGCGTGTGTAACTAGCCTGAAATATTACCACTTCGTTCAACCAACTCCGTGACTCACAGGATGGTGAATTGAAGTTTGCTGTTGTAAAATTGATAACAGGACTGTGGTTCGTGGTTCAGAAAGTTTTGTTGTTTATTTTAAGGTTAAATTAATTTGCATTCATATACACCTTACACACACACACACACACACACACA
This sequence comes from Homarus americanus, assembly GCF_018991925.1. Classification (NCBI taxonomy): domain Eukaryota; kingdom Metazoa; phylum Arthropoda; class Malacostraca; order Decapoda; family Nephropidae; genus Homarus; species Homarus americanus. Next base: position 44,163 of record NW_024746228.1, read on the forward strand.
CACACACACACACACACAGATATCATACACACTTATCACTTGGTTTTGTCATGTACAGTCCCCCTGCACTAGTGCGTTTACAGTGGCTTGTCAGGTTCGGTGCAGTGTGGCAACCCTGTGTTTGTTTATAATCGACAGAAGGAAACTAGCATTAGTAAACACACTGTGGAATTAAAGTAAAGCAATATTAAAACAAATACCCCAGAGATAATGATTTGTGGAATGTTTATACGAGGAGCCCTGTAAACGGACTAGTGAAGGGGACTGTACATAAGTGATAGTGTCTCCTCCAACAGGTCTGACGGCTTGTTACTGTAAACTAAGACTTCGGTACATAACGATACAGCGTAGCCCGCCACTGTAACCGACCTCTTTCACTGCCAACAACTGTAACGTTCGGTACCCGTTTACAGCTGGGTGAACCTTGGGGTGCCCTGTACACGAACCAGCGCCAAGAGGTAAGCTCTGTGTCTCCTCAACCCTCACACCATCAACTAATACATAAAACCGATTAAAAAAAAAACATTCAGAGTAAAAGAAAAAACTAAGAGGTTTTCATCATACAAAAATAAGTTCCCCAAAGCGGCTTTAACTAATGAGAAATCACCTTACGATTTCCCCCTCACAAGACGTTTGATTAATTATTTTTTTTAGTAAATGAAAATAATATTCCATCAGTTTCCTGCTCAGGGCTGCTACACCTCATAAATCATAGTAAGATATTTTACTTGCGCTATTAACATTTTTAACCACAACTTCTTTACGTAGAAAAATATTGTAAGTTATTTTTTATTATCGCTAAGACTTTCTGAGCATTTTTACGATAGTTACGGTGTGTGGGTGTGTGTGTGTGTGTGTGTGTGTGTGTGTGTGTGTGTGTGTTAGAAAATGGTGCTTTTTTGAGGAGGGAAAGGTTATGTATGGTAACGGTGTGTGTGGGTGTTTGCAAGGCTGTATATGTGCGTGTGGGTGTGTGTGTGGTGTGTGGTGTGTGTGTGTGTGTGTGTGTGTGTGTGTGTGTGTGTGTGTGTGGTAAATTTGCTTTGCTTGAGAGAGAGAGAGAGAGAGAGAGAGAGAGAGAGAGAGAGAGAGAGAGAGGGAGGTGTGTGTTAAAGTTATATCAGAAAGAAAAAACGCTGTATGTTGTGGTCGTGTTAGTCCACGATTGCTGCAGGTGTTGTCTGCCTGCTGATATGGGGATATACACCCCTGGCCACACCCACCAACACACCCCTGGCTACACTCCATCAACACACCCAGGCTACACCCATCAACACACCCAGCTCCATCCACCAACATTCCCAGTCTACACCCACCAACACACCCAGTCTACACCCACCAACATTCCCAGTCTACACCCACCAACACACCCAGACTACACCCACCAACACACCCCTGGCTACACCCACCAACACACCCAGTCTACACCCACCAACACACCCAGTCTACACCCACCAACACACCCAGTCTACACCCACCAACATTCCCAGTCTACACCCACCAACACACCCAGTCTACACCCACCAACATTCCCAGTCTACACCCACCAACACACACCCAGACTACACCCACCAACACACCCCTGTCTACCCACCAACATTCTAGGTATACACCCACCAACACACCCGGCCACACCCACCAACACACCCAGTCTACACCCACCAACACACCCAGTCTACATCCACCAACACACCCCTGGCTAACACCCATCAACACACCCAGTCTACACCCACCAACACACCCAGTCTACATCCACCAGCACACCCCGGCTAACACTCCATCAACACACCCAGTCTACACTCCACCAACAACAAACCTAGTCTACATCCCGGCTACAATCTATCAACACACCCCGGCTAACACCCATCAACACACCCAGTCTACACCCACCAACACACCCAGACTACACCCACCAACACACCCATAGACTACACCCACCAACACACCCAGTCTACACCCACCAACACACCCAGTCTACACCCACCAACACACCCAGACTACACCCACCAACACACCCAGACTACACCCACCAACACACACACCCAGTCTACACCCACCAACACACCCACACTACACCCACCAACAACACTCCCAGTCTACACCCACCAACACACCCAGACTACACTCCACCAACACACCCAGACTACACCCACCAACACACCCAGACTACACCCACCAAAACACCCAGACTACACCCACCAACACACCCAGACTAACTCCACCAACACACTCCAGTCTACACCCACCAACACACCCAGACTACACCCACCAACACACCCAGACTACACCCACCAACACACCCAGTCTACACACCCACCAACACACCCAGTCTACATCCACCAACACACCCCGGCTAACACCCATCAACACACCCAGTCTACACCCACCAACACACCCAGTCTACATTCACTCAGCACACCCCTGGCTAACACCCATCAACACACCCAGTCTACACCCACCAACAAACCTAGTCTACATCCCGGCTACACCCATCAACACACCCTCTGGCTAACACCCATCAACACACCCAGTCTACACCCACCAACACACCCAGACTACACCCACCAACACACCCAGACTACACCCACTCAACACACCCAGTCTACACTCCACCAACACACCCAGTCTACACTCCACCAACACACCCAGACTACACCCACCAACACACCCAGACTACACCCACCAACACACCCAGTCTACACCCACCAACACACCCAGACTACACCCACCAACACTCCCAGTCTACACCCACCAACACACCCAGACTACACTCCACCAACACACCCCAGACTACACCCACCAACACACCCAGATCTACACCCACCAAAACACCCAGATTACACCCACCAACACACCCAGACTACACTCCACCAACACACCCAGTCTACACCTACCACACACCCAGACTACACCCACCAACACACCCAGACTACAGCCCACCAACACACCCAGTCTACACCCACCAACACACCCAGACTACACCCACCAAAACACCCAGACTACACCCACCAAACACCCAGACTACACCCACCAACACACCCAGCCCACACACCCACCAACACACCCAGACTACACCCACCAACACACCCAGACTACACCCACCAACACACCCAGCTCCATACCCACCAACACACCCAGACTACACCCACCAACACACCCAGACTACACCCACTAACACACACCCAGTCTACACCCACCAACACACCCCAGACTACACCCACCAAAACACCCAGATCACACCCACCAACACACCCATCTACACCCACCAACACACCCAGACTACACCCACCAAAACACCCAGACTACACCACTAAAACACCCAGACTACACCCACCAACACACCCAGTCTACACTCCACCAACACACCCAGACTACACCCACCAACACACCCAGACTACACCCACCAACACACCCAGACTACACCCACCAACACACCCAGTCTACACCCACCAACACACCCAGACTACACTCCACCAACACACCCAGTCTACACCCACCAACACACCCAGACTACACCCACCAACACACCCAGACCACACCCACCAACACACTCCAGACTACACCCACCAACCACCCAGACTACACCCACCAACACACCCAGACTACACCCACCAACACACCCAGACTACACCCACCAACACACCCAGACTACACCCACCAACATCCAGACTACACCCACCAACACACCCAGACTACACCACCAACACACCCAGACTACGCCCACCAACACACCCAGACTACACCCACCAACACACCCAGACTACACTCCACCAACACACCCAGACTACACCCACCAACACACCCAGTCTACACCCACCAACACACCCAGATTACACCCACCAACACACCCAGTCTACACCACCAACACACCCAGACTACACCCACCAACACACCCAGACTACACCCACCAACACACCCAGACTACACCCACCAACACACCCAGACTACACCCACCAACACACCCAGTCCACACCCACCAACACACACTCCAGACCACCCACCAACACACTCCAGACTACACCCACCAACACACCCAGACTACACCCACCAACACACCCAGTCTACACCCACCAACACACCCAGACTACACTCCACCAACACACCCAGCTCCACACCCACCAACACACCCAGACTACACCCACCAACACACCCAGACTACACCCACCAACACACCCAGACTACACCCACCAACACATCCAGACTACCCACCAACACACCCAGTCTACACCCACCAACACACCCAGACTCCACCAACACACCCAGTCTACACTCACCAACATTGAGCACCAGACACCCACCAACACACACTCCAGACTACACCTAAACCAACACACCCAGACTTACATTCCACCAACACACCCAGACCATACCCATCAAATTACTTCCAGTCTACACACTCACCAACACACACCCAGACTGGTTGACTCCACCAACACACCTAGTTTACATTCCACCAACACACTCCAGATTCACACCATTCCAACACGGCACATATAGTCACCAGCACACCTTAGTCCCTCACCTGGATTATTCACCTGAGTTTAATTGGGTTTAATATTAAGGTGTCTCATAAACCAACAGGTAACTAAACCAGTACAAGTATATCCTGGTTTATCTCTTAATACCTAACCTAACCATCACTGCCGGGTGTGTGTGGCGGTATGGTTCGGGCTAGCGGGTCACCTGTACAGTAAGTGTCAGTTTATGCCTAATTGTTAAAGGTGATGTTGACGTCTGTTTAGATGTGTGACAGATATTAATATGTTGGTGCGACATGTGTGTGTGGGGGGGTGGGGTGAGGCTATGTGTGTAGAGGGTTGGGTGTGTTTGGGGAGGGGTGTAGATTGTGTGTGTGTGTGGGGGGTGGGGTGAGGCTATGTGTGTAGAGGGTTGGGTGTTTGGGAGGGGTGTAGAGGTGTGTCTGGGGGTGGAGGCTATGTGTAGGGGAGGGGTTGGGTGTTTGGGGGAGGGGTGGGGAGAGGTGTGTGGGGGGGGGTGTGAGGGCTATGTGTGGAGAGGGGTTGGGTGTTTGGGGAGGGGGTGTAGAGTGTGTGTGTGTGTGGGGGGGGGGTGAGGGCTATGTGTGGAGAGGGTTGTGTTTGGGGAGGGGTGTAGAGTGTGTGTGTGTGGGGGGGTGAGGCTATGTGTAGAGGGTTGGGTGTTTGGGGAGGGTGTAGAGGTGTGTGGGGGTGGAGGCTATGTGTGGAGAGGGTTGGGTGTTTGGGGAGGGGTGTAGAGTGTGTGTGTGTGTGTGTGTGTGTGTATGTATGTCCTGGTTGCCCCTGGTTACAGTTTCATCGACAAAGCCTCAGCATTGGAGCATCCCTGAGCGTAAGGTTCCTTTGACGGAGCCTTAACTTAACCTAATCTAAACTAGTCAGTGAGTAGTAGTGATGGTGGAGAAAAGTGTTGGTGATGGTGGAGAAAAGTGTTGGTGATGGTGGAGAAAAGTGTTGGTGATGGTGGAGAAAAGTGTTGGTGATGGTGGAGAAAAGTGTTGGTGATGGTGGAAAAAAGTGTTGGTGATGGTGGAGAAAAGTGTTGGTGATGGTGGAAAAAAGTGTTGGTGATGGTGGAGAAAAGTGTTGGTGATGGTGGAGAAAAGTGTTGGTGATGGTTTAGTAGTGGTTGAGGAAGTAGACGAGATCTGAAACAATCACCACCACAAGTCTCCGTCCTGATAAACACACTCGTTATTCCGCTCATATAAACATAAGCGTTAAGAGTCGAGTCAATGTTTAGTGCCACACACCGGCCATAGAGAAGCATTATACCCTGGCTGAGGTAACTGTATAATGCTCGTGTATAATGCTCATATTATCTGGTAGGTTTTTAAAGGTAATTATATCCATTATACGTCACATACAGGTATTTCATTGGTAGGTTTTAAAGGTAATTATACTCAAAATACTTCACATGAAAACACAAATAGTTGCTCGGATGATATATATGGTATTAAATATTTTCTTCATGTATAAGTGTGTGTGTGTGTGTGTGTGTGTGTGTGTGAACGGTTCCTCTCCTCTACCAGATTCCTTCAGTGCGAATATCAATATCTACAAGCAAACGTAAATATCATTATAGTTCATCAGACTACCTAGGCTAAATACTAATCATTATAATCAAGGTAAATAATACTCATAAAACTTTTTCATTATAATACTGGACGCCTGAGAGGACACACACACACACACACACACACACGTTTTTTTTACCTGTGGCTATGTTTTGTGTTATAACAGGGGTGTCTGAGGGAGAGATAAGGGAGAGAGGGAGGGGTGGGGAAGAGGGAGGGAGACAGAGAGAAAGAGGGAGAGGGAGAGAGAGGGGGGAGAGGGAGGGATGGGGTTATGGCGCGTGGGTCGAGGATGCACTTAAAGCTGAGGCTCTCCAGCTCACACTAGGCATGTGAGGCTGCTTTCCCCTCCCTTTCTCCCTTTCCCCCCTTGTCCCCCCTCCCCCCCTCTCCCCTATCCTTCTTATAAGATGAATTAAATGGTACAAACAAATGTATGTATTCAAGGTACATAATTTGTCAACAAGATACATAAACAAAAACATCATCTGTATTCACGGTACAAAAAGGATACAAATTATGTATTCTGAATGATTAAAACTTGTTGATAACCTCGATACATGACAAGCAAAACAAACAAACAAGCAACGTATTTACAGAACAAAAACAAACCTACAGTGGATACGTATAGCAAAGTCTCCATATAACGGACTTATTTCTGCATATAATCCGTTAAATGGAGGGTTTTACCTCTAACGGACCCCCCCAAAATAACACTTTTATCTCCATATTGTCCGCTAAATAGAGGTTTCAGTTTAAGATGTTATTGTCTGCAGGAAATACTATTAGATACGCATAGTAAACAAAACAAAGTAAAAAAAAAAACAGTAAACAAAACATAGTAAAAAAAACAGTAAACAAAAAGTAAACAAAAAAGTAAACAAAACAACGTAAACAAAACAACGTAAACAAAACAATGTAAACAAAACAGAAATAAACAGTAAACAAAACAGAAATAAACAGTAAACAAAACAGAAATAAACAGTAAACAAAACAGAGTAAACAAAAATAAACAAAACAAAGTAAACAAACATTAAATAAAACATAGTAAACAAATCAGAGTAAACAAAACATAGTAAATAAAACATAGTAAACAAAAAGTAAACAAAACAAAGTAAACAAATAAACAAACACATGAAAATCTAAACAATTCACATTCAGAGGTGGTCAAAAGGTGCTGGGTTCAGAGTCTGTTACCCCCCCCCCCTTACGCCACACGATGGGCAGGTGAGGCAATCAACAGGTATTGCACTGAAGTACACCTGTGTTCTATTGTAGTCTGACGGACCATTCACGAGAGAGCAAATTAAAAAATAAACTCTTGATCAATCAAAAAAGCAAATAAAAAATCGAAAACAAAACAAGGAATTTAAATTAGTGTTGATCAGGACAGACAAGACGATGCCAGGTGAGGTGAGGTCAATACAGGTGAGGTGAGGTCAATACAGGTGAGGTGAGGTCAATACAGGTGAGGTAAGGTCCATACAAGTGAGGTAAGGTCCATACAGGTGAGGTGAGGTCAATACAGGTGAGGTAAGGTCCATACAGGTGAGGTGAGGTCAATACAGGTGAGGGTGAGGTCAATACAGGTGAGGTAAGGTCCATACAAGTGAGGTGGAGACATCAAGAGGGTGATAAGGTCAATACAGGTGAAGTAAGGTCAATACAGGTGAGGTAAGGGGAGGTCAATACAGGTGAGATGAGGTCAATACAGGTGAGGTGAGGTCAATACAGGTGAGGAGGTCCATACAGGTGAGGTGAGGTCAATACAGGTGAGGTAGGTCAATACAAGTGAGGTAAGGTCCATACAGGTGAGGTGGTAAGGTCCATACAGGAGGTATGAGTCCATACAGGTGAGGTGAGGTCCATACAGGTGAGGTGAGGTCCATACAGGTGAGGTAAGGTCCATACAGGTGAAGTAAGGTCAATACAGGTGAGGCGATGTCAATACTGCCTGGTCACAACCCTTCATGCACTCGGCTCTCAGGTTAAAGGAAGGTAAAAAAAATAAAGGTCCAGACGAGTCGAAAACGTGAGATTGGCAGAACAAGTGCCTCCCTTCTCACCCCTCTCCTCTCCCCTCTCCCCTTCCCTCCCTCTCCTCCACTCCGAGTCTTTGTTGATAGTGTGTAGGAATTCGTTTTCACTATGGCGGAGATAAACAAGTACAAAAGGATTGGAAGTTATGGAGGATTTCTGTACTGGCAGGGATTTTGGTGAAGGATGTCTGCACTGATAAGGATTTTGGTGAAGGATTTCTGTACTGGCAGGGATTTTGGTGAAGGATTTCTGCAATGTCGGATTTTGAAGAAGAATCTTTGCTATCAAGATTTTTATATAAAAGATTTTAGTTGAAGATGAAAATATGAGACAAATACTTGGTACAAAATGATTACTCTGTGAAACACTCGGTCATCAGAGATATACCGCCGAGTACGATGACTTAACCCCTTGAGCACGATGACTTAACCCCTTAAGCACGATGACTTAACCCCTTGGGAACGATGACTAACCCTGGGAACGATGACTTAACCCCTGGGAACGATGACTTAACCCCTTGGGGAACGATGACTTAACCCTTGAGCACGATGACTTAACCCCTGGGGAACGATGACTTAACCCTTGGGGGACGATGACTTAACCCCTTGGGCACGATGACTTAACCCCTTGGGCACGATGACTTAACCCCTTGGGAACGATGACTTAACCCTTGGGAACGATGACTTAACCCCTTGGGGAACGATGACTTAACCCCTTGGGGACGATGACTTAACCCTTGGGGAACGATGACCAACCCCTTGGGCACGATGACTTAACCCCTTGGGCACGATGACTTAACCCTGGGAACGATGACTTAACCCCTTGGGAACGATGACTTAACCCTTGGGCACGATGACTTAACCCTTGGGAACGATGACTTAACCCCTTGGGGACGATGACTTAACCCTGGCACGATGACTTAACCCTACACGATGACTAACCCCTGAACGATGACTTAACCCCTGGGGAACGATGACTTAACCCCTTGGAAACGATGACTTAACCCTTGGGGGACGATGACTTAAACCCCTTAAACGATGATTTAACCCTGGGAACGATGACTTAACCTTGAATACGATGATTAACCCCTTGAATACGATGAGTTAACCCCTTGAAACGATGACTTAACCCTTTGGGGAACGATGATTTAACCCTTGAATACGATGACTTAACCCTTGAATACGATGACTTAACCCCTTGGGAACGATGACTTAACCCTTGGGAACGATGAACTTAACCCCTTGGGAACGATGACTTAAACCCTTGGAAACGATGACTTAACCCTTGGGGACGATGACTTAACCCCTTGGAAACGATGATTTAACCCCTTGGAACGATGACTTAACCCTTGGAACGATGACTAACCCCTTGAGCACGATGACTTAACCCTTGAGAACGATGACTTAACCCCTTGGGAACGATGACTTAACCTTTGAACGATGACTTAACCCCTTGGGAACGATGACTCAACCCTTGAGAACGATGACTTAACCCTTGGGAACGATGACTTAACCCCTTGAGCACGATGACTTAACCCTGAGCACGATGACTTAACCCCTGGGAACGATGACTTAACCTTGGGAACGATGACTTAACCCCTGGGAACGATGACTTAACCCTTGGGAACGATGACTTAACCCCTTGGGAACGATGACTTAACCCTTGGGAACGATGACTTAACCTTGGGAACGATGACTTAACCCTTGGGGAACGATGACTAACTTTGGGAACGATGACTTAACCCGTTAAAGATGACTTAACCCCTGGGAACGATGACTTAACCCCTGGGGAACGATGACTTAACCCTTGGAACGATGACTTAACCCCTTGGGAACGATGACTTAACTCCTTGGGAACGATGACTTAACCCCTTGGGAACGATGACTTAACCCCTTGGGAACGATGACTTAACCCTGGGAACGATGACTTAACCCGTTGGGAACGATGACTTAACCCCTGGGAACGATGACTTAACCCCTTGGGGAACGATGACTTAACCCCTTGGGAACGATGATCAACCCTTGGGAACGATGACTTAACCCCTTGGGAAAGATGACTAACCCCTTGGGAACGATGACTAACCCTTGGGAACGATGACTTAACCCATTGAATACGATGACTTAACCCCTGGAAACGATGACTTAACCCTGAACGATGACTTAACCCTTGGGAACGATGACTTAACCCTTTGGGAACGATGAACTTAACCCCTTGAGAACGATGACTTAACCCCTGGAAACGATGACTTAACCCCTTGGGAACGATGACTTAACCCCTGGAACGATGACTTAACCCCTTGGGAACGATGACTTAACCCCTTGAAACGATGACTAACCCCTTGACACGATGATTAACCCCTTGGGAACGATGACTTAACCCTGGGAACGATGACTTAACCCCTGGGGAACGATGACTTAACTCCCTTACACTTCTCTCTCTCTCCCTACATTCTTTACCCGACACCTCTCATCTTACACACCTTACCCTACCCTCCCCTCCCCTTACACTACCTCCCTTACACCTCCTCCTTCCCTTATACCTCTCCTTCCTTTACACCTCCCTCTCCTTATACTCTCCCTCCTTTCCTTATACTCTTCTCCCTCCTCACACTCTCCTCCCTTATACCTCTTCTCCCTCCCTACACTCCTCCCTTATACTCTCTCCTCCCCACACCTCCCTCCCCATAGTCTCTCTCTCTCCCACACCTCCCTCCCTTATACTCTTTCTCCCTCCTCACACTCTCCCTCCTTATACTCTTCTCCTCCCTTACACCTCCCTCCCTTATTCTTCTCCCTCCTTACACCTCCTCCCCATACTCTTCTCCCTCACACCTCCATCCCTCATACTCTTTCTCCCCTCCCTTACACTCCTCCCTATACCTTCTCCTCCTCACACTCTCCCTCCTTATACTCTTTCTCTCCTCCCCACACTCTTCTCCCTCCCTTACATTCTCCTCCTCACACCTCCTCCCTTATATTCTCCTCCCTCACTCCTCCCTTATACTTCTCTCCTCCATACCTCCCTCCCTATACTCTTCTCCCTCCCCACACTCTCCTCCTTAGTCTCTCCTCCTCACACCTCCTTATACTCTTCTCCTCCCTCACACTCTCCTCCCTTATACTCTCCTCCTCACACTCTCCTCCTTATACTCTTCTCCTCCTCACACTCCCCTATTCTCCTCCTCACACCTCCCTTATACTTCTCCCTCCCTACACCTCCCTCCCATATCTCTCCTCCTTACACTCTCCCTCCCTATACTCTTTCCCTCCCTTACACTCTCCTCCCCACACTCTCTCCTCCTCACACCTCCTCCTTATACCTCACCCTCCCTCCCTTATACTTCTCCCTCCTTACACCTCCCTCCCTTATATTTTCTCTCTCACACTCTCTCCTCCTTATACTCTTCTCCTCCCTTACACCTCCTCCCTATACTTTCTCCCTCCCTCACTCTTTCTCTCCTTTACACCTCCCTCCCTTTACTCTTCCTCCCTTACACTCTTCTCCCTCCTCACACTCTCCTCCCTCCCTTACACTCTCTCCTTATACTCTTCTCCTCCCTTTCACTTCCCTACCTCCTCGTCAGCGTGACAACTATTGTTTCTTTAATGGTGAAGACTGGAGGGTCGGGCCATACTTAGCTTCCTTCCACCACTGTCCACCATCAGGGGGATGTGTGTGTGTGTGTGTGTGTGTGTGTGTGTGTGTGTGTGTGTGTGTGTGTGTGTGTGTGTGTGTGTGTGTGTGTAGTGAACGTCACTTGGTTATCTATATGCTTTGTTTTAACTATTGAACCGAGAGATGAATCAACAGTCATTTACCAGCGCCGTGATGAATACCTCGTGTGATACATTGTCTCTCCTTTCTGTCTCTCTCTGTCTGTGATTGATTCTGTCTATCTGTCTGTCAATCTCTCGTTTTTCTCTCTGGTAGGAGGAGGAAAATTATTTTCGGTAGGTAAAAAGACATGTGTCAGAGAGCAGCAGTATCCTCAGAGTACAATCTCCTTAGAGTACTATCCCAGAGTACTATCCCAGAGTACTATCCCCAGAGTACTATCCCCGAGTACTATCCCCAGAGTACTATCCTAGAGTATTATCCTCAGAGTACTCATTCCAGAGTATCATTCCTTCAGAGTACTTATCCTCAGGAGTATTATCCCCAGAGTACTATCCCAAAAGTACTATCCTCAGATTACTATCCCCAGGTGCAATTATCTTCAGAGTACTATCCTCATAGTACTATCTTCAGAGTACTATCCTCACAGGCAAGTATCAGTCTCCTCAGCCAGGTAAGCCAACACCACCTCGAGGGTAACCAGAAGCGATGGTTGTGACAAGACGAGACGAGAGACAGGGCGATACGTCTCGATAAATGAGAGAGAGAGAGAGAGAGAGAGAGAGAGAGAGAGAGGAGAGAGAGGAGAGAGAGAGAGGAGAGACTTTAGGTGATCCTGATGAGACACGAGATACTGATAGGTCTCTTTCTCAAGACATAGAGATACATTCTGAGATAAGAAGTGAAACTGGGAGGTCTCATTCTCACGGCATAAAGAGATATTTTGAGAAAAGAATTGACAGTGAAACAACTACAGTGACTTCATTAAAACCCAAGACACTAACAGGTCTGTATTGGCCACACGAAACGAAACAAATTGCCCACAGTAGATAATTTAGAGATACTGTAGAGAGATGTTATCCTGAGAGATATCCTAGAGAGATAATGAACGTTCTAAGAGATATTTATTCGAGATAAAAAATTACATCCAAAATATCTCTAAATATCTCCAATATATTCTTAAATAAGGTCCTGAGAGACAGAGATCTTTTAAACACGAGATACTCAAAGGTCTCTTAAGATACAGAGTCATCGTGATGAGACACTTAGGTAAAAAAATGTCTCTCAGTAGTCAAGAAACACTGAAAAAGGAGCTAAAGTGAGAAATATTTCCAGAAGATAGGGTCGATGGTGAGGGGGGGTAGGTGGAGGTGGGAGGAGGGTAGGTGGGAGGGTAGGGGGGAGGAGGGTAGGAGGGGGTAGGTGGGAGGGGGTAGGTGTGGAGGGGGTAGGTGGGGTGGAGGGGTAGGTGGAGGGGGGGGTAGGGAGGGGTAGGTGTGGGGGGTAGTGGGGGTAGGTGGGAGGTAGGTGGAGGGGGGGGGTAGGGAGAGGTAGGTGGAGGTGGGTAGAGGGTCTGGAGGTAAGGAGGGAGAGGGGCTTGGAGGGATAAGCATGAAAGGCGGGAGGCAGGAGGAGGATTAATCCCAAGTCCATAGAGGTTTTATCCTTACCCACCCTCCAAGACCTTCCAAGACCCCCAAGACCCTCCAAGAACCTACTATCGAACTAACTTAAGAAACCCAATACTGTCTTTTCATTTTTTGACCATCTAAGATAGGTCAGGCTCCTAACGGATTCAGCCGGATCAATATTGTTATTATTGTCAACTCTGTATCTGTATTTTTCTGGCTAACTAAACTTTCAATATCATTATCTACCATACTTATATGATAAGCCTATATCGTCATCATCATCATCATCATCATCATCATCATCATCATCATCATCAACACTGTTAAGCCTCAGACAAAGACACTATACACTGCCCCGCTCACCACCACAACACACACATTTCCTCAATGTCTACCTCGTGTTCCAGCTCCTGTACTGGTGGAGGTCAGCAAGGATGAGAGGTAACTGTTTTGTAGGAGGGCGGAGGTAGGAGGATGGAGGACAGGAGGTAAGAGATAGGGGAGGACAGGAGGTAGGAGGGCAGGAAGCAGGAGACAGGAGGCAGGGGACAGGAGGCAGGGGGACAGGAGGCAGGGGGACGGGGGCAGGGGGACAGGAGGCAGGGGACAGAGGCAGGGAGACAGGGGGACAGGAGGCAGGGGACGGGGGACGGGGGCAGGGGACAGAGGCAGGGGGACAGGAGGCAGGGGGACGGGGGGGAGGGGACGGGGGACGGGGACGGGGCGGGGGGACGGGGCAGGAGGCAGGAGACAGGAGGCAGGGGGACAGGAAGAGGGGGACGGGGGACGGGGCAGGGGGACAGGAGGCAGGGGACAGGAGGCAGGGGGACAGGAGGCAGGGGGAGACGGGGCAGGGGGACGGGGCAGGAGACAGGGGGGACAGGAGGCAGGGGGACAGGAGGCAGGAGACAGGGGACAGGAGGCAGGGGACGGGGGACGGGGCAGGGGACAGGGAGGCAGGGGGACAGGAGGCAGGGGGACGGGGGCAGGGGACGGGGACGGGGGGACGGGGCAGGGGGACGGGGGGGGAGGCAGGAGACAGGAGGCAGGGGGACAGGAGGCAGGGGACGGGGACGGGGGCAGGGGACGGGGGGGCAGGAGGCAGGAGACAGGAGGCAGGGGACAGGAGGCAGGGGACGGGGGCAGGGGGACGGGGGGAGGGAGACAGGGGGAGGCAGGGGGAGGGGGGCAGGGGGACGGGGGCAGGAGACAGGGGACAGGAGACAGGGGGACAGAGGCAGGGGGACAGGAGGCAGGAGACAGGGGGACAGGAGGCAGGGGACGGGGACGGGGGGGGGGGACAGGAGGCAGGGGGACAGGAGGCAGGGGGGACAGGAGGCAGGGGGACGGGGCAGGGGGGACGGGGGCAGAGACAGGGGACAGGAGGCAGGGGACGGGGGCAGGAGGCAGGGGGACAGCAGGGGGACGGGGGGAAGGGGGACAGGGGACGGGGACAGGAGGCAGGGGACAGGGAGACAGGAGGCACGGAGACAGTGGGACAGAGGCAGGGGACGGGGGGGCAGGAGGCAAGGAGACAGGAGGGCAGGGAGACAGGAGGCAGGGGACAGGAGACAGGGGGACGGGGTACAGGAGGGCAGGGGACAGGGGACGGGGACGGGAGGCAGGAGACAGGAGGCAGGAGAAAGGGGACAGGAGGCAGGGGGACGGGGGGCAGGAAGCAGGGGACAGGCAGGGACGGGGGACAGGAGGCAGGGGACAGGGAGACAGGAGGCAGGGAGGCAGGGGACAGGAGGCAGGGGGACAGAGGCAGGGGACAGGAGGGGGGGACAGGAGGCAGGGGGACAGGAGGCAGGGGGACAGGAGGCAGGGGACAGGAGGCAGGGGACGGGGGGGCAGGAG
The DNA here is from genome assembly GCF_018991925.1 of Homarus americanus. Classification (NCBI taxonomy): domain Eukaryota; kingdom Metazoa; phylum Arthropoda; class Malacostraca; order Decapoda; family Nephropidae; genus Homarus; species Homarus americanus. Next base: position 59,385 of record NW_024746228.1, read on the forward strand.
TCAGGGAGACAGGAGGCAGGGGACAGGAGGCAGAGGGAGGGGACAGGGGACGGGGGACAGGAGGAGGGGGGCAGGGAGACAGGAGGCAGGAGACAGGGGACAGAGGCAGGGGGACAGGAGGCAGGGGGACAGGGAGGCAGGGGACGGGGGGCAGGAGGCAGGGAGACAGGAGGCAGGGGACAGGAGGCAGTTGGACAGAGGCAGGAGACAGGGGGACAGGAGGCAGGGAGACGGGGAGGCAGGGAGGAGGCAGGGGACAGGAGGCAGGAGGACAGGGGATAGGAGGCGGGGATAAGAGGCGGGGACAGGAGGTAAGGGGACAGGAAGCAGGAGGATGGAGGGCAGGAGGGAGGAGAGGAGGTAGGGAGGAGAGAGGTAGGAGGGCAGGAGGGGAGAAAGGTCAGGATCATACACCCTTGTGGTTATTCAAAATGATAATTGTTGTATTCTCGCCCAGGAAGACCTTCATCTGTTCGTGGGTAATGGTGGGGAGTGATGGTGGTGGTGGTAAAGGAGGTAGTAGGATGGTATGACAGGTAGTGATGGTGGTGTGATGATGGTGGTGGTGGGTAGGATGGTGGGAAGTGATGATGGTGGTGGTGGTGAGTGATGGTGATGGTGGTGGTGATGGTGGTGGTGGTAGATGGTGGTAGGATGGTGGTGTGGTGGTAGGGATGGTGGTAGTGATGATGGTGGTGGTGGTAGTAATGGTGATAGGATGATGGTGGTGGTGGTAGTGATGGTGGTAGGATGGTGGTGTGTGGGATGGGTGGTAGTGATGATGGTGGTGGTGGTAGTGATGGTGGTAGTGATGGTGGTGGTGGTAGGATGGTAGTGATGATGGTGGTGGTGGTAGTGATGATGGTGGTGGTGAGTGTGTGTGGTGGTGGTGATGAGGATGGTGGTGGTGGTGGTGGTGATGGTGGTGGTAGTGATGGTGATGGTGATGATGGTGATGGTGGTGGTGATGATCCCTCTCTTCCTCTCATGTAGCGTCTCCATCTCTGCCTCTTCCTGGCTCATATTGCGCCCCCCCCTCTCCTCCTCCTCCTCCTCCTCCTCCTCCTCCTCCTCCCTCGCGCAGTGTCCCTCCGTCATCTACTTCAGGTGATGGAGTCAATACAAAGACACTTACCTCAAGTTCTCAATATTTATCCAATCAATTTAAGAGGACCACTTACTGTGTGTGTGTGTGTGTGTGTGTGTGTGTGTGTGTGTAGAAAACCCAAAGATACAGAAACAGGATCAATCTGTCTGTCTCTGTCTATCTTCATTCGTCTGTCTGTCTATCTGTCTGTCTGTCTGTCCCTCCTTCCCCCAAGACACAACTTTTGAAACACGAGCGGACGACTTAATCCTCTTGAGGGGAAATAAATATAAATTGAGCTATTTTTAATAAATTTCAAAATGGTCGCCATCGCCCTTTTCAATTAGTTCCTTTTCATTAGCAATCTAAATACATCTATCATTTGACTCATCATCCTTAAAACATTATTCTAGGATGATTAATGACCCAACTCTCAGGTCTTTAACACTGTATTCATCAAACACTTTAATTAAACCTTTACCCGTGAAAAGATTCTTATTTTTTCTCTTCTTTGTCGTCTTCTTTACCTCCTTCTTCCTCTTCTTCTTTTTTATTTAATGACTGTCTCTCTCTCTCTCTCCTCTTCATCTCCTCCTCTTCCTTTCATCAAACACTCCTTCGTTCCTTGTCACACACCATCTGCTGTCACTACCTCGTGCTGTCAAATTCCAATTCCTGTTTCCTGCAATTTCCTGTGAAATTAATGTTTAAGTGCCTCTGTGTACACGATGACGCAGAGTAATGACGAGTTTCTGAATTTGTGTTATATTGAAGTTTCTGTACCATTACCTGTAACCTGTACCTGGAGTGTTTTCAGAATTAATACCTATAAACACAGCCTACTTACCACCCTTACACCTGTCCGACATATTCACCTCATACTATATGATAGGACAAATACCTGACTAAGAGAACCACCTTATGCCTTTTAATATACATGTACAGTCGCCTGCAATTACACCTGGTACAGTATTTGGCGCATTTTGTGAGTTTACCTCATATTAAAACTTCCGGAATGGTCCTAAGAAACCTCGCAATAGTAGCCAGACTAAGGACGTTAGATAAGCATTCCACAGTGTTGCCACATCTCACAAAACGCGCCAGTCACTGTACCAGGTGTAACTGCAGGCGAGTGTATAAAAAACATTAATACACCAACACGAGCCAACAACACCCTTTAGGACTCAGTGTTCCTTCTTCAGCTCAACTCAGCCGCTCCAACTCTCTTTAATAACCATCTTTCCCTGAGGTTTTTATTTGCGAAATAAGTTTCCATCAGCTAGTATACACAAAGTTGTAAATGCTCAACCAACACCCGGGTGTACAGGAAAACTTCATTCTTTGCCACTACTGTAAACTTTCTTCGAGTAATGCCAGCACCTCGAGTAGTTCCAGCAGTGCCAATTACACTTTCTTGGGGTCCTTTACAAACTTTTTCTTCAGGGTGTTGTAGTGTGTCACCTCGTTAGTGTTGGTCGAGGAGCTGCACGTCTCACTTTACCGGATTTTCTCGATATATGAAAGTGTTCTTTTCTCGGCCTGTTCTCTCAGTTGTTGTTCTTTATTCTATCTATATTTGTCCTTTTCTCCTTTCATTCTTTTATTTCTTTACCAATAATCTTCCTATCATTCCTTCTTGTCAACTTATCTCTTATTTTGTTGTAGTAGATCAACTCACTCTAGAAAAGTATCGTCGCGGAGGGGGTCGATGAAAATCAAAATGAGCACTGCAACTCCTGTGGTCTCGGTAGGGTTTGTCAAAATCCTTCGTCCGTTGTGTCATATTGTCTCACACAAAAACGTAAATATATTTTTGAGCGATACACGACGCTGCCTCGTAAAGCTGAAGTGATGGCTCAGTCCTCCCCGTTACCCGAGGTGTTCTATACTTCACTTTGAGCAGCTTGATGGTCGCCACCAGGTAGTTCTCCACCATTAGCAGTGAAGCCTCCGCTCTACGTCAGCCTGACTATGAGAGAGAGAGAGAGAGAGAGAGAGAGAGAGAGAGAGAGAGACGCATCAAGAATCCAGTATTACCTTTCACTTATTCGTCTTGGCCCTCTGAAGATGATCCAACAACGTGGTGGACGACCTGCAGAACTGCTGTAGGACTTGCTCTTGACACACACAGGAGAATGATCGTCACAGTGTGTGTGTTTGGCTCCTCAAGATGACAATTTACAGGATGAAGAGGTCAAGCTATCTGCCTGAACACAGTCCTCGGTTATCAGTATTCAAAATTGGTTCCAAATGACAAGTCTTAGTCATTAGGTTCGAGCAATTTACATCTCTGAAGCAACTACCAAGAGCATCTACCAAAGGTACTTCTGAACCGCGGGAGTGTTCAGCTGTTCATGAACCTCCCAACAGTTCACTTCTTGTCTCAAAACCATCTCTTAGTTTCCTCAACCTGTGGTGTTTTTACTTCATTGTTGGATTGAATTTGGTAGACCTTGAGGGTGAGTTTCAACCTGTTTCACTTTGGTAGACCTTGAGGGTGAGTTTCAACCTGTTTCACTTTGGTAGACCTTGAGGGTGAGTTTCAACATGCTTCACTTTGGTAGACCTTGAGGGTGATTTTCAACCTGCTTCACTTTGGTAGACCTTGACTTATTTTTGTACCTGTACTTGTATCTATACCTGTAATTAAGTCTATACTACTGTTTCTATACTTACAAACCAAAATGAATGATATTAATCAGTTTGTGTCATAAAATATTGTTAACTTTTCACCACACTTAAGTCTTCACCAACTTATAATGACACACTTAAACTTTTCCCTCACTTGTAATTACTCAAGTTTAAACGGTGTTCACGGCTACACTCTCTCATCTTCATCATTTATCTCTATCTATCATTCTTCTCTCTCTCTCTCCCTCTGCACAAGTATATATATCTTAAAACAGATTAATATTTCCTCTAGTTACGGTGGAGTCATGGTAGCACTTTGACGCCATTTTGAAACTCTCATCACCCCCAAATGACCTTGACCTCATAATGTAAACACCAGTGACCTTTGATACAGCGACACCATAATGTTGACCTCTGATTCAGAAAAACTGAGTCAATAGGGAATTTTCTTTTCCTTAACAGACGGACGGACACACAGACAACGCCATACCACATGACCCTCAGCAAATAGCGCCAGAGACTAGGTAGTATCACAACACCCACCCGCCCGCCCACACCACGTCCAGTCCAGCATGTGGGTGTATTATAATGTATCCTTAGCCTTCTCAAAGTCGGGTGCACTTTGTGTGTGTGTTGAGGAGGGAAGGTGAGTGGGGGGGGGTGGGGAGTGTGAGTGGGGGGGTGGTGAGTGTGACTGGGGGTAGGTGAGTGTTGTGGGGGGAGGGTGGTGGGGTAGGTGAGTGTGACTGGGGGAGGTGAGTGTTTGTGGAGGTGTGAGTGTGTGTGTGTGTGGAGTGTGTGTGTGTGTGTGTGTGTGTGTGTGTGTGTGTGTGTGTGTGTGTGTGTGTGTGTGTGTGTGTGTGTGGAGGAGACTTATGTGTGTGGAGACAGAAAATGAATTCCGTTCAATATTGCAGGAGGGAGGAGGGAGGGGGGGATGCTACCCACGCGTAAAGATCATGGAAGAGGGAAAGAAAGAAGGAACGTGGGAGGTCGCTGGTGTTGAGATGATGGAAGGAGACTGAAGCTGTCCACTGTGTGGGCTGACCACATCATTAAGGCCCTCCACCTCCTCACTACCTCATTATATATATATATATATATATATATATATATATATATATATATATATATATATATATATATATATATATATATAGAGAGAGAGAGAGAGAGAGAGAGAGAGAGAGAGAGAGAGAGAGAGAAGAGAGAGAGAGAGAGAGAGAGAGAGAGCCTTTAAGCTCTGCTATGAGTGATCACTACGCCTCACATCTCGGCAGAACAGGGAGGTTTTGTTGTGTTATTAGTACCAGTAATGTAATAGATGAGATGTGCATGAGGTGTGTCCTGACAAGGTGATCTGTGTGTCACACAGGTGAGACAGGTCAGGTGCAGTATATAACCTCCATGGTCAGGTGTCACACAGGTGAGACAGGAAAGGTGTACAGAATATAACCTGCAGGTGGTGTCACACAGGTGAGACAGGTCAGGTGTACAGTATATAACCTCCTATGGTCAGGTGTCACACAGGAGGAAAGCAGAATATAACCTCATGGTCAGGTGTCACACAGGTGAGACAGGTCAGCAGTATATAACCTCCTATGGTCAGTGTCACACAGGTGAGACAGGAAAGGTGTACAGAATATAACCTCCAATGGTCAGGTGTCACACAGGTGAGACAGGTCAGGTGTACAGTATATAATCCCTATGGTCAGGTGTCACACAGGTGAGACAGGAAAGGTGTACAGAATATAACCTCCTATGGTCAGGTGTCACACAGGTGAGACAGGTCAGGTGTACAGTATATAACCTCCTATGGTCAGGTGTCACACAGGTGAGACAGGACAGGTGTACAGTATATAACCTCCTATGGTCAGGTGTCACACAGGTGAGACAGGACAGGTGTACAGTATATAAGGCCCTATAGTCAGGTGTCACACAGGTGAGACAGGTCAGGTGTACAGTATATAACCTCCTATGGTCAGGTGTCACACAGGTGAGACAGGAAAGGTACAGAATATAACCTCCATGGTCAGGTGTCACACAGGTGAGACAGGTCAGGTGTACAGAATATAACCTCCTATGGTCAGGTGTCACACAGGTGAGACAGGAAAGGTGTACAGAATATAACCTCCAATGGTCAGGTGTCACACAGGTGAGACAGGTCAGGTGTACAGTATATAACCTCCTATGGTCAGGTGTCACACAGGTGAGACAGGAAAGGTGTACAGAATATAACCTCCAAGGTCAGGTGTCACACAGGTGAGACAGGAAAGGTGTACAGAATATAACCTCCTATGGTCAGGTGTCACACAGGTGAGACAGGTCAGGTGTACAGTATATAACCTCCTATAGTCAGGTGTCACACAGGTGAGACAGGACAGGTGTACAGTATATAACCTGCTATGGTCAGGTGTCACACAGGTGAGACAGGACAGGTGTACAGTATATAACCTCCTATGGTCAGGTGTCACACAGGTGAGACAGGACAGGTGTAGTATATAACCTGCTATGGTCAGGTGTCACACAGGTGAGACAGGAAAGGTGTACAGAATATAACCTCCAATGGTCAGGTGTCACACAGGTGAGACAGGTCAGGTGTACAGTATATAACCTCCTATGGTCAGGTGTCACACAGGTGAGACAGGAAAGGTGTACAGAATATAACCTCCAATGGTCAGGTGTCACACAGGTGAGACAGGAAAGGTGTACAGAATATAACCTGCTATGGTCAGGTGTCACACAGGTGAGACAGGACAGGTGTACAGTATATAACCTGCTATGGTCAGGTGTCACACAGGTGAGACAGGAAAGGTGTACAGAATATAACCTCCAATGGTCAGGTGTCACACAGGTGAGACAGGTCAGGTGTACAGTATATAACCTCCTATGGTCAGGTGTCACACAGGTGAGACAGGTCAGGTGTACAGTATATAACCTCCTATGGTCAGGTGTCACACAGGTGAGACAGGACAGGTGTGCAGTATATAACCTGCTATGGTCAGGTGTCACACAGGTGAGACAGGACAGGTGTACAGTATATAAGGCTCCTATAGTCAGGTGTCACACAGGTGAGACAGGACAGGTGTACAGTATATAAGGCTCCTATAGTCAGATGTCACACAGGTGAGACAGGTCAGGTGTACAGTATATAACCTCCTATGGTCAGGTGTCACACAGGTGAGACAGGACAGGTGTACAGTATATAACCTGCTATGGTCAGGTGTCACACAGGTGAGACAGGACAGGTGTAATATATAACCTCCTATGGTCAGGTGTCACACAGGTGAGACAGGACAGGTGCAGTATATAACCTCCTATGGTCAGGTGTCACACAGGTGAGACAGGACAGGTGTACAGTATATAAGGCTCCTATAGTCAGGTGTCACACAGGTGAGACAGGACAGGTGTACAATATAACCTCCTATGGTCAGGTGTCACACAGGTGAGACAGGACAGGTGTGCATGTATAAGGCTCCTATAGTCAGGTGTCACACAGGTGAGACAGGTCAGGTGTACAGTATATAACCTCCTATGGTCAGGTGTCACACAGGTGAGACAGGACAGGTGTACAGTATATAAGGCTCCTATAGTCAGGTGTCACACAGGTGAGACAGGTCAGGTGTACAGTATATAACCTCCTATAGTCAGATGTCACACAGGTGAGACAGGTCAGGTGTACAGTATATAACCTCCTATGGTCAGGTGTCACACAGGTGAGACAGGACAGGTGTACAGTATATAAGGCTCCTATAGTCAGGTGTCACACAGGTGAGACAGGTCAGGTGTACAGTATATAACCTCCTATAGTCAGGTGTCACACAGGTGAGACAGGTCAGGTGTACAGTATATAACCTCCTATGGTCAGGTGTCACACAGGTGAGACAGGTCAGGTGTACAGTATATAACCTCCTATGGTCAGGATATTAGTGAACAGGTTGAGGTTCTCATAACACGCTGGTCAGACTACTGTACTGGAACTGACTTACACCTGATGACACTCGCGTATCACCACCTTACTGGGGATTCGAACCTGGGGCTAATACGGTATCAACCCACACGAAAACCACTCGGCCACCAGTACGGCAACTTTAACACTATTATGACCGTCAGGGAGAGAGGCCTCCACATATAGTAAGACACCAAGGGAACGGCTCAAGACTAGACAACCTAACTTATTTCACTTAATAACCAAACACCTTAACGTTGACCTGACCTGACCTGACCTGACCTAACCTAACCTAATACTAACCCTAACCTCCCAGGTGGTGTTATGGTGTTTAATCTGCAGGTGAAATAAGAGGTGGTGTCTAATCATCAGGTGATATAAGCTGGGGTGTCTAATCTTCACATGATCCACGCCAAAATAACATAGGAGAATCCATCTGTGCCGCAATAGGAAGAAGCTAAGCGGATAATTCTCGTATCTGCCTTGAGCCAGGAGGTGAAGAATGTACTATTGAGCTCACAATCTATCTTTATGACGTATCTTACATATATGAGAGAGAGACATGGTATAACACAAACGCCATATTTTATAAAGAAGAATAAGAACTTGAAGACACAACAACGATAAGTGAAAAGAGAGGAAGAGTAGGGAAGAAGGACAAAGAAGAGAGAGACAAGGGAAAGGAAAGAATCACAAGAGGCAGAACAATGGAGAACAAAGAGGAGAGACAAGGAGAACTGATAACATGGGGTAACAGAGGAGAAGAAATTCTACAATATTGAATTAGTATGTCAAGGAAGAGGTGAGGGGAGGGAAGGAGGGAGGGAGGGAGGAGAGAAGGAAGGGGAGTAGAAGAGAAGGAGGAGGAGAAGGGAGAAGGTGCTATGGCGTCCACGTCTCACAATGAAACAGTTTTCAATACCTGAATATCAATAACGTAGACCCAATCTCCTGCAGCCCAGAGTGGGAGGAAGAGGAAAAGAGGAAGAGGAGAAGAGGAAGAAGAAGGAGGAGGAGGAGGTTGGTGAGAGAGACTGCACTATCTCTACACACGCCATCTAGTGAGGAGGAGAACAGGGCCCCAATTGGCTCAGAATACCAACTAATAACTGTCATCCGTTGTTGACACTAAGACAAATTGGTTTCTGGAGGAGTCTGGTAACACCCACCCTCTTACCACCCACTCACTTCCCACTCCCCTACCACCCAACCTTTCTCCCACTCCATCACCCTCAACCCCACGCCCACCCTCAACCCCACGCCCCAACACCCTCAACCCCGCCCCACCACCCTCAACCCCCCCCACCACCCTCAACCCCGCCCCAACCTCAACCCCTCTCACCACACCTCAACCCCCTCACCACCACCCTCAACCCACGCCCCACCACCCTCAACCCTCCCCACCACCCTCATCCCCACCCCACACCCTCAACCCCTCACCACCCTCAACCCCCACTCCCACCACCACCCTCAACCCACACCATCCTCAACCCACCACCTCAACCCACTCCCACCCTCAACCCCTCCTCACCTCAACCCACTCCCTACCCTCAACCCCTCCCCTCAACCCCACCACCCTCAACCCTCACCACCCTCAACCACTCACCACCACCCTCAACCCCACCCCCACCACCCCCAACCCCACTCCCCACCCCTCAACCCCCTCACCACCCTCAACCCCATTCAACACCACCCTCAACCCCACTCACCACCACCCTCAACCCCACTCACCACCACCCTCAACCCCTCACCACCACCCTCAACCCCACGCCCCACCCCTAAACCCCACCCCACCCCTCACCCCACTCCAACACCACCCTCAACCCCACTCCCACCACCACCCCTCAACCCCGCCCCACCACCCTCAACCCCGCCCCACCACCCCTCAACCCCACTCACCACCACCTCAACCCCCTTACCACCACCCTCAACCCCCTCAACACCACCTCAACCCCTCACCACCACCCTCAACCCCACCCCTTCCTCCTCACCACCCTCAACCCCTCCTACCCTCAACCTCACGCCCACCACCCTCAACCCCACTACACCCTCACCTCTACCCTCACCACTCACCCTCAACCCTCAGCCCCTCAACCCCATCCCACCACCTCAACCCCACCCATCCTCAACCCCCCACCTCAACGCCCACCACCTCAACCCCACTGCCACCACCCTCAACCCCACTCCACCACCACCCTCAACCCCCTCACCACCACACCTCAACCCCACTCACCACCACCCTCAACCCCACGCCCCCACCCCCTCAACCCCACTCACCACCCTCAACCCCACTTACCATATGTGCTCTCAGTGTACTTTCTAAGCACAATTTATGGATCCACCTGTACAATTAGTTATACTGGAGTCTGTCGGAGTAATATATGTTCTTGGTTAGGTTAGGTTAGGTTAGGTTAGGTTAGGTTAGGTTAGGTCAGGTTAGGTCAAGTTACTGTTTGTTTTATTAGTTATGTCAATATTGTTATTATCGTCCACTCTGTACTTTTATTTTTCTCGCTAAATAAACTGTTTCATTATCAATATATCAGTGTATTGGCCGATACTGATCTGATAAGTGCTGTCGTTAAGTGCTGTCCGTTAAGTGTTGTCCGTTGGTGCTGTCCGTTAAGTGCTGTCCGTTAAGTGCTGTCCGTTAAGTGCTGTTTGGCAAGTTACAATGGCCGGCCAAAAGTTATACTCACAAGACACTACTTTAACCAGACCAGCGTCCCCTTAATCAGACTCACTAACTCCGGGTTATACAGCCTGACTACACGACTCTCCCAGTCTATCTCTCCTCTCCACCCAGCCCTCATCCTCTCCTTCCATCCACCCACTCAGCCCTCCCATCCACCCACCTCGTCACCCACTCAGCCCTCCCCTCCACCCAGCTACTTCAACCCGGCCCTCCATCCACCCAACTCTCCTTCCACCTACTCACTCTCATCCCTCCTCTCCACCCACCACCACCCACCCACCCAACATTCCTGCCCCTCGCTGTTGTTAAAGTTTGTCGATAGTTATAATCAAGTGAAATGAGCCGACGTGACCCCAAACAATCTCTTGTTATTAGTATGAAGACAAAATTACTCTGGACACCTCTTCCTCCTTGTCTTCTTCCTCCTCCTCCTCCTCCTCTTCCTCCTCCTCCTCCTTGTCTTCTTCTTCCTCCTCCTCCTCCTCCTCCTAACGCTCCTCCTTCCTCATACCTTTACTCTCGATCCCGCTCCCCGTCCTCAGAGGGTTAGAACATCATCCTCAAAGAGTTAAAACTACACTAAGGGTTTATTTCCAAGTCTGCCCATTACTTGTCCAGTCTTATTACCAAGTTCTGGCCCCAAGCTGAGACGGGTATAGGTAAAGGTCATTATATTTAATTACCTTCTCAGAATACTAATAATTACTTTCACGGAGGAACAGAAGATAATTATTGTTCTTTCGTGCACTTAAAATATAATTATATGACCGAAGCGTCGTTCACTTTACCTGAAAATGATAACTAGAAATTTTTCGATTGGATTACCTAAGCTTATTTTACCTGATGATTCTACAACCTAAGGCTACCTGGGGTATGGGTTAGGTTAGGTTAGGTTAGGTGACATTACTGTTAGATCCTGTTAGGTCAGGTCAGGTTGCGTTACATTATGTTAGGTCAGATCTGGTTAGTTTAGGTTCGGTTAGATGAGGTAGGGTTAGGTTAGTGTACGTTAGGTTAGGTAGGTTAGGTTAGGTTAGGCGGTCAGGTTAGGTTAGGTTAGGTTAGGTTAGGTTAGGTTAGGTTAGGTTAGGTTAGGTTAGGTTAGGTTAGTGTACGTTAGGTTAATCTAAGATAAAATAAACTGGGGATTAAACTTCACGTGTATCTTCTACAGTAAACAACAGAACCACCATTAAACGGGTCCCTGGATAAACTCAACGGTAAACAGAAGAAGCACCGAGGTTTACAGATCCCCGCAGGAACACCAACTGAAAACAATAACATCCTGAAGAAGGGGTACTCACTCTGACGGCGGGGATTGAAGACGATGCCAGGGCCACGATGGACGCCGATGGTGACCTGAGGGAAGAGCCCCACCGTGTAGCTGTAGCCTCCTTCACCATGTCGCTCAGGGCCCGTGTATGCGTTGCCTCCTGAAGGTGGTTGTGGTGGTGGTAGCAGGAGGAGAAAGGAAGAACTCTTTAGTGTGTTTGTCTGCTGGGTTGTGGGTTGTTGGGGTTGCTGGGTTGGGTTGGTGTTGGGTTGGGTTGCTGGTTGTTGTTGTTGTTGGTGGGTTGGGTTGGGTTGTTGTTGTTGTTGGGTTGGGTTGTGTTGGGTTGTGTTGCTGGGTTGTGGGTTTGTTCTAGGTTGTGGGTTGGGTTGGGTTGTCGGTTGCTGGGTTGGGTTGGGTTTGTCGTTGTGTGTTGTTGGGGTTGGTGGGTTGGTAAGTAGGTTATTTACAACCTCATCATCTATTAACACGCAATATATTTCTACAACTCCTGCTACAACTCACTATAACACAGGACTATATATCGTGTATTTAATCAAGAAAAGAGGGTTAGGATATTGCTTCAAGCTATGTTGCAACACTGTAATATTGAGCCTTAATTATTGCAACACAGACAGACAGACAGACAGACACGTACTCTAACTTAACCTACCCTAATCTAACTTAACTTAACCTACCCTAATCCAACTTAACCTACCCTAATCTAACTTAACCTACCCTAATCTAACTTAACCTACCCTAATCTAACTTAACCTACCCTAATCCAACATAACCTACCCTAATCCAACTTAACCTACCCTAATCTAACTTAACCTACCCTAATCCAACTTAACTCCCCAAGTCCACCTGATTCTCCTCCTCTCTCCCTCTCCTTCCTCCTTTCCTCCTCACAACAGAAGTACTTCAATATAAGTCATTATTTTCTTCCTATTTTCCCCATAGACAGGTAAGTGTGGTAGGTAATTATAGTGTCCAGCAGGTGGGGTGTGTGTGTGTGTGTGTGTGTGTATGTGCGTGTATGTGCGTGTGTGTGTGTGTGTGTGTTTGTTTCTTCTGTTTCTAGTTTATATTTTAAATTAATGATTAATAAACACACATAACATATATGTGTGTGTGTGTGTGTGTGTGTGTGTGTGTGTGTGTGTTTATTTGGGTAGATGTGGGTGGCTGTGTATGTATGTATGTATGTATGTATGTGGTAGTGTAGGTGGTCCCCAGAATAAGCATGTTGTCGACAATCATCAACAACACAACAGGTAGTTAAAGACATGTCCAATTAGGCGGAGTGAATCAGGATTTAACGAGCCAATTATCTCAGGTAAACACTGTACAGGTAGACGGTTAAAAGGACGTCGTTATTTATATATGGTAAACGTGAGTGAGTGATGACTGACCACTATGACCAGTCTAAATGAGGGGGTGGGGGTGAGGGGAGGGGGGGGTGAGGGGAGGGGGGGGTAAGGGAGGGGTGGGGGGTAAGGGAGGGGTGGGGGTGTGAGGGAGGTGGGGGGGGGAGGGAGGGGTGGGGGGTGAGGGAGGTGGGGGTGAGGAGGGGTGGGGTGAGGAGGGTGGGGTGGGGAGGGGAGGGGTGGGGGGGTGAGGGAGGTGGGGGTGATGGAGGGGAGGGGGTGAGGGAGGGGTGGGGGTGAGGGAGGGGTGGGGGGGTGAGGGAGGGGTGGGGGTGAGGGAGGGGTGGGGTGAGGGAGGTGGGGGTGAGGGGGAGGGAGGGGTAGGGGTGAGGGAGGGGTGGGGGTGAGCGAGGGGTGGGGGGTGAGGGGTAAGGGAGGGTAGGGGGTGAGGGGAGGGGTGGGGGGGGGAGGGGTGAGGGAGGGTAGGGGTGAGGGGAGGGGTGGGGTGGGGAGGGGAGGGGGGAGGGGAGGGGTGGGGGTGGGAGGGAGGGGTGGGGGGTGGGAGGGGGAGGGAGGGGTAGGGGGGGGAGGGGTGAGGGAGGTGGGGGGTGAGGGAGGGGTGGGGGTGGGGAGGGGGGGTGAGGGGAGGGGTGGGGGGGGGGGTGGGGAGGGGTAGGGGGTGAGGGAGGGTGTGGGTGAGCGAGGGGTGGGGGTGGGGAGGGGTAAGGGAGGGGTAGGGGTGAGGGGAGGGGGTGGGGTGAGGGAGGGGGGGGGTGAGGGGAGGGTGGGGGGAGGGAGGGGTGGGGGTGAGGGGAGGGAGGGGTAGGGGGTGAGGGAGGGGTGGGGGGTGGGGAGGGGGGGTGGGGGGGAGGGGAGGGGTGGGGGGGGTGAGGGAGGGTGGGGGTGAGGGGAGGGGTGTGAGGGAGGGGTGGGGGTGAGGAGGGGTGGGGGGGGAGGGGAGGGTGGGGGGGTGAGGAGGGGTGGGGGGTGAGGGAGGGGTGGGGGGTGAGGGGTAAGGGGAGGGGTAGGGGGTGGAGAGGGGGAGGGGGGGGTAGGAGGGTGGGGGTGAGGGAGGGGTGGGGGGTAAGGAGGGGTGGGGGGGGGAGGGGAGGGGTGGGGGGGAGGGAGGGGGGGGGAGGGGTGAGGGAGGGGTAGGGGGGAGGGGAGGGGTGGGGGTGAGGGAGGTGGGGGGTGAGGGAGGGTGGGGTGAGGGAGGGGTGGGGGGTGGGTGAGGTAAGGGAGGGTTGGGGGTGGGGTGGGGTGGGGGGAGGGAGGGGTGGGGTGAGGGAGGGGTGGGGGTGGGGGAGGGGTGGGGGGGGAAAGGGAGGGGTGGGGGTAAGGAGGGGTGGGGGTAAGGGAGGGGGGGGGGGGTGAGGGAGGGGTGGGGGGAGGGAGGGGTGGGGGGGTGAGGGGTAAGGGAGGGGGAGGGGTGAGGGAGGGGTGGGGTGAGGGAGGGTGGGGGGTAAGGAGGGGTGGGGGTAAGGGAGGGGTGGGGGTAAGGGAGGGGTGGGGGTGAGGGGAGGGTGGGGGGTGAGGAGGGGTGGGGGGGAAGGGGGTGGGAGGGGGGGGTGAGGGAGGGGTGGGGGTGAGGGGAGGGGTGGGGGGGTGGGGAGGGGTGGGGGTGAGGGGAGGGGTGGGGTGAGGGAGGGGGGTAGGGAGGGTGGGGGGGAAGGGAGGTGGGGTAAGGAGGGGTAGGGGGTGAGGAGGAGGTGAAGGGTGGTGGGTAGAGGTAGAAAAAAGATTTAGTGGTGAACGTTTGAGAGAAAACTTGAGCCCAAAAAGTACACACAAATAAAATTCTCAGGTATTTCTGGACCAAAAATGTTGCATCTGTTGGAAAAAATGGCTGAAACATTTTTTGGGGGGAATTGTGAAGTAAAAGTATTTGAAGTTTGTAGAGAAGGGAAGAGCTTAGAGCATTGTTGAAGGTTTGGTCGTGTGTCAAGTGAGACCAAGGAATATATAACGCTACATTACAATCACATCAACGTTTAAAAAACATTATAAGGATTTTACAGTGAGACCTCTATTTAACGGACAATATTGAGAGGAAAGTCCGTTATATCGAGGGTCCGTTAGATGTGAAACTTCTATTAACGTACTAATTTAACCAGAATAAACCTCACTCAACTTATCGTACAAAACCAAACCTGACCTGACAAACCAAACCTGACCTGACAAACGAAACGAAACGAAACCTCAATTCACCTGTAACTCTTCATCAACCCCCTAAGACAAGATCCTGCCGGCACTCACCTGTAAAGCCGCCACCGCCGCCACCAGCCTGACAGCCGCCACCGCCGCCACCAAAGCCGCCGTAAGTGGTCCAGTATTTGGT
Source organism: Homarus americanus (assembly GCF_018991925.1). Lineage (NCBI taxonomy): Eukaryota > Metazoa > Arthropoda > Malacostraca > Decapoda > Nephropidae > Homarus > Homarus americanus. Next base: position 74,725 of record NW_024746228.1, read on the forward strand.
GTTCTCCCCACAAGGCCGGCCGCCGAAACCACCGTTTAGGAGAGACTGACCTTCTTGTTCCTTCTTGCGGTTACTCCAGCCCCCAGGGCCTGTGTGTGTGGGAGGTGGGGAGAGTGAGGTGAGGGGAGGGGCAAGGGGTGAGGGGTGAGGAGGATAGTGTGAGGAGAGTGAGGCAGTGTGTGTGAGGGGAGGTGAGGATAGGAGGTGAGAGTGAGGCAAGTGTGAGGTGAGTGTGAGGATAGTGTGGGAGGAGAGGAGGCAGTGTGAGGTGGAGGG
>NW_024746228.1:80000-117614 GCF_018991925.1 Homarus americanus
TTAACCCCTGAGTACAAAGACTTAACCCTTGAGTACAAAGACTTAACCCTTTGAGTACAAAGACTTAACCCTGAGTACAAAGACTTAACCCCTTGAGTACAAAGACTTAACCCCTTGAGAACGATCACTTAACCCTTGAGTATAAAGACTTAACCCTTGAGAGCGATGACTTAACCCCTTGGGAACGAAACTTAACCCCTTGAGTACGATGACTTAACCCCTTGGGTACGATGACTTAACCCCTTGGGAACGATGACTTAACCCCTTGGGAACGAAACTTAACCCCTTGAGTACGATGACTTCACCCTTAGGAACGATGACTTAACCCCTTGGGAACGAAACTTAACCCCTTGAGTACGATGACTTAACCCCTTGGGAACGATGACTTAACCCCTTGGGAACGAAACTTAACCCCTTGAGTACGATGACTTAACCCCTTGGGAACGATGACTTAACCCCTTGGGAACGATGACTTAACCCCTTGGGAACGATGACTTAACCCCTTGGGAACGATGACTTAACCCCATGGGAACGATGACTTAACCCCTTGGGAACGATGACTTGAGAAGTGGAAGGATGGAATGGAAGTCAAAGTGCATGAGAGATCTGGTGTTGAAGACAATGAGGGACTGGAGAGTGGTCATGTGCTGTTCATACGAGAGGTGTTGACACGAGGCCAGTTAGCCAGGTTGTCAGTCAGTCAGTCAGTCAGTCAGTCAGTCAAGCCAGCCAAGTCAGAGAGTCAGCCATGAAACACAAGCCAGGCAGAGCAGAGTAAACAATGGCTGGGCTCAATATGGCTGTAGGTTGTAAAAGCCGGGTAATGTAATGAATGTCAGGAGCGAAGACCAACAATGGGAGGCCCAAAAAAAAATAGCTAACTTAATTAACTCGTCCATCACCCCACACTGTTGAGCGGCTGTGAACCATAACAGTGTAAATACTATACGTTACTCCATGATAAACACACACACACACACACACACACACACACACACACACACACACACACACACCTGAATTAATGCTCACAAGTGCTTTTAAAAATCCAAATATTTACAGTGTGTTTTCAGATTAGTAAACAAACAAATTATGGTCAAGTTTCTTAATACCACCTGTCTGTCTGTCTGTCTGTCTGTCTGTCTGTCTGTCACCCCAGTACTAAATAAGACCCTGGTGTCAATGGATGAGCAGAGAGGGGGAAAGCCAGTGCAGTTGGTGAGATGTCCGTTATTCTTGGGCTAGTCCTTGAAAGTAGGTTACACAGTTCTCTTCCACAGTGACTCGCCCACCTCTCCTCCTCTCTCTCTCTCTCTCTCTTCCACGGTGATCGTCATCTCCTTACCTTCGTCCTCTCTCTCTCCTAGTCCTCATCCCCCCTTCGTCTTCTACCCTTCTCCTTCTCTAATTTCTTCTACCTCCTCCCCATCTTCTACCCCTTCCCTTCGCTATCCCCTCTCTTCATCCTACTCTTCCCCCCTCGTCCTTCCCCCTTCCCTTTCCCTCTCGTCTCTCTCTACCTCCTCTCCCCCTTCCCTTCATCGTACCCCCTTCCCCTCTCCCCTCCCCTCCGCGCCACACCTGATAACGAGATAAGAGGTCCCCAGGCACCACAGTAAGGCGATACGCGGGGAGCAACATGTCAACGCTCTGCCTGATGGGGGAGTCGTCGTCTCAATGTGGCCACTACCAAGAGGCGTGAGAAGGGACATATGTTGATGGTGTGAGGTGTACTGTAGGTGCTGGCGGCTTCTGTTCTTGGTGTTATGACCTGGTTGTTTATATAAATGGTAATGGTTGCCCCTCGAGGATGGCCGGCCCAAGGGCCACCTAGGCGTGAATTTGTTTAAGGTGTAGAAGCTGTCGCCAACACAACAACCACACCCTAAGTTAACGAGCTGAATGACCCAGTGTCAAGGAATAGTTCGAGAAGACCGGACAACTCGCCAACTGCACTGGCTAACCATTACCCCGGAACACGATCCGCAAATCGATAAACATCCAGGTCCGCCATTACTGCTGGGTAGACAGAGGCAAATGGCGTAAAGAAACTTGCCGATAGTCTCACCCTGCCCGGGGATCGAACCCGGGTCTGCTCGGTTGCGTGGCGAGCATGCTAACCATTACACTACAGGTTGTTTATGTAGATATGCATCATATAACGGACTTCGAATTAACGGACAAACTTCTTATAATGCAGTCCGTTAGGTGATTTTAAATATAACGGACTGCCCTCTAATATAGTCCGTTAGAAGGAAGTGTCATAGTTAACGGACTGCCTTCTCTCATAGTCCGGTAGAAGGAGGTTTATTTATATAACGAACTTCGATCTAACGGACTAACTCTCGCATATATTCCGTTAAATAGAGAATCCGCCGTATGTACGTATCTTTTGGGAATAACCTGAAGATTAAACACCGAAATGCTAACCTAACCTAACCTAATCTAATCTAACCTAACCTTACCTAACCTAGCCTAACCTAACCTAACCTAGCCTCGCCTCGCCTCGCCTCGCCTCGCCTCACCTAACCTAACCTAACCTGCTTTACTTCAGGTGATCCAATTATTTTTTTCTAAATTGGGTTTCAAGAATGACGCCATCTGTAATTGTTATTCTTGGGTGAAGTTTGTTATTGAAGTTTTGGTTGATATCATTGAATCAGTTGGGTATCATACTGACTCGACAACCTTTAGAGAAATGTTAATGTATACAGCCAATCAAAATACGCCATGAATGTACAGGGACAGATAAAGGCGTTATTATAGGTCACACTTCTGAAGCATTTTAAGGTTACGAACATAAAGTATTTTAGGAAATTTTGTCGCTGGTTTAAGAAAGCCAATTAAATATGTTTTGACACACACACACACACACACACACACACACACACACACACACACACACACACACACACACACGCACGCACCTCCTCCGTTTCCATCACTAGTTACATTCAACTTTTTGCCTGGCAGTGATTAGTGTGTGTGTGTGTGTGTGTGTGTGTGTGTGTGTGTGTGTGTGTGTGTCACCCCCAGCATCATCATCAGGTGAGCGTTGGGGTCCCTCACTCACCTGTACAATTAACACAACAATTAAGGTCAATTAAATCTCATATAAACTGTCGACCTTCCTGATGACCCGTCCTAATGCTTTAATGAACTCATGATGATGATGATGGTGGTGGTGGACACACAAACTCGGCCGTACCACAAGAGGGTCCGTGTGTGAGTGAGTGTGTGTGTGTGTGTGTGTGTTTGTATGTGTGTGTGTGTGTGTGTGTGTGTGTGTGTGATGTGTGTGAGGAGTGTGTGTGTGTGTGTGTGTGTGTGTGTGTGAGAGTGTGTATGTGTGTGTGTGTGTGTGTAAGCCTTCAAGTACACGTACCTGCGCCATAATTACTGCCGTTGTGGAAGGCGTGTCCGTGACTCTCGGGGAGGGAGGAGTTGATGGCCCGTCCGTCCTGCTGGTCAGAGATCTCCGACTTGATCCAAGCGAGACCAGCGCCTCCACCGGCCACCACGAGGGCCTTGGGCTGGTTGTCCTCCATCTGTGACCAAACACAATACAACATTATGAAGGTCCAACACACTGACTTTATTAGTGTTTCTTTTACCTAACCTAACCTAACCTAACCTAACCTAACCTAACCTAACCTAATATCAACAGAAAAAATGAAATCATATTTTATTTTTCCTCTTAAATTCGACTTACAATAGAATCTGAACACTAAGGGTGGCCAAGTGATGAAGGTGGCCAGGTGGTGAAGGTGGCCAAGTGATGAAGGTGGCCAGGTGGTGAAGGTGGCCAGGTGGTGAAGGTGGCCAGGTGGTGAAGGTGGCCAGGTGGTGAAGGTGGCCAAGTGATGAAGGTGGCCAGGTGGTGAAGGTGGCCAGGTGGTGAAGGTGGCCAGGTGGTGAAGGTGGCCAGGTGGTGAAGGAGGCCAGGTGGTGAAGGTGGACAGGTGGTGAAGGTCGCCACCTTACCACCCCACCTTTCCATCCCCAATCTCACCACCCCACCCCACCTTCCACCCACCTAACACCCCAATCTTCCACCCACCTTCCACCCACCCCACACCCCACCTTTCCACCTTCCACCCCACACCCCACCTACCACCCCACCTTTCCACCCTACCTTACACCCCACCTTTCCACCCCAATTCACCACCCCACCTTACTTTTTCCACCCACCTTTCCACCACCTTTCCACCCACCTTACCACCCCACCTTTCCACCCCAATTCCACCCTACCTTCACCCCACCTTACCACCCCACCTTACCAATTCCAATCTTCCAACCCTACCTTACCACTCCAACCTTCCACCCCACCTTCCCACCTTCCACCCCACCTTTCCATCTACCTTCCAATTCCCCACCCAACCCCACCTTACCACCCCACCTTTCCACCCCACCTTTCCACCCTCCCTTTCCACCCACCCTTACCACCCACCTTCCACCCCACCTTCACACCCCACCTTTCCACCCGCACTTTCACCCCAATTCACCCTTTTACCACCCCACTTTCCACCTCTCACTCTACTACCATTCTACCTCCACCTTACCTTCATCACCTCCACCTTACCACCCTATCTTACCCAACTCCCCACCTTTACCACCAACTTACCACCCCACCTTTCCAACTCAATCTTAACAATTCCAATCTTTCCACCCCAATCTTACCACTCCACCCTTCCATCCCTACCTTACCACCCCATCTTACCACCCACCTCACCTACCACCTTTCCACTCTACCTCTACACCATCTTACCCCACCTTACCAATTCTACCTTACATTCCTACCCACCTTTCCACCCCAATCTTTCCACCCCCACCCACTATTCCCACCTTACCACCCAATCACCCACCTTCCACTACTCATCACCCCATTACCACCCCACCTTACCACCACCACTAACCCACCTTACCACCCCACCTTTACCAATTCCCTACCACCTCACCCACTAACTCACCACCCACCTTACCACCCCACCTTACCATCCACCTTTCCACCCCACCTACACCCACCTTTCCAACTACCTTTCCACCCCACCTTACCACCCCACCTTACCACCCCACCTTACCACCTACTTACCCACCCACCTTTCCATCCCTACCTTACCACCCACCTTACTAACCACTTACCACCCCACCCACTACACCCCACCTTTCCACCTCCTACCACCCTACCTTACCCCACCTTACCACCACTACCACCCACCTTCTCCCACCTCCCCACTTATCCACCTTTACCAACCCACCCTACCATACCACCTTACCACTTACTCTACCACCACCCACTAACCCACCTACCACCCACCTTTTACCACCCCACCCTACCACCTCACCTACCACACCTTATACCATCCCACTACCACCCCATCTTCCACCCCACCTTACCACCCCACCTTTCCACCCCACCTTACCCCCACGCACACCCCCACCTTTCCACCCCACGTTACCTCTACCACCCTACCACCCACCACTCACCTTACCACCCACTTACCACCCCACTCTACACCCCACCTACCACCCCACCTTACCACCTCTACCTACAACCCACCTTACCACCCCACCTTACCACCCCACCTACCACCCCACCTTACCCACCACATCTTACCACCCCACCTTTCCACCTCTTCTTACGACGCCAACTGTCCTTTCCGCCCCATCTACTTTCTACCCGACCAATTTCTCACCCTCCACCACCTACCCGACCTCAGGCTACTTCACATCATCCAGAAAAAGTATCATCCAGTATAATCATCATCCACACACAACATCCACAAACATCATCCATACACAACATCCACACACAGCATCCACACATAACATTCACACACATCATCCATACACAATATTCATACCCATCATCCACACACAACATCCACACACATCATCCATACCCATCATCCACACACAACATCCACACACATCATCCAGAAAATGGTTGTCTTTCTTCGGGGTTCTAGCCGTGTTGTTGTTGTTGTTATTATATATTTGTTGATGTTTTTGTTGTTGTTAGTATTGTTGAAGCTGTGTTGTTGTTGTTGTTGTTGTTGAGGATGTTGTTATTCATGATGATGTCTTGGAACCGGTGTGAGGACTTGAAGGTCAAATGTCAAGCTAAGCCTTAATAAGTCCTGGTGACCCTCTTAAGTTTCTCTATATTAATAATAATAATAATAACAATAACAATAATAATAATAATAATAATAATAATAATAATAATAATAATAATAATAATTTAGCTAATAATAAAATAATAATAACTACTAAAATTCAGTTCATTTCACCAAAAAAAACACACACACACACACACACACACACACACACACACACGTAAACAAGCCCTCCAAATAGATTCACCTGGACAACATTATTTTGGTTCCTCTGTGTTCATGTACAGTGGAGGGCATGATGGCCATTACTGTACCTGTACTTTATACCTCAATTCTGTATTGATAATTTTCAATAAACTTTCTGAGTCTAATTACTTCCCACAGTGTAGTTAAGTATTTACACAAGTGAACATTAAACAAGGCCAAACTTGGATAGGGGCCTACTAGAACAAGGGCCCACTAGGACAAGGGCATAGAAAGGGCCCACTAGCAGGCCCATAGAGGCACTAGAGGCCCAGGACAAGGCCCACTAGGATAGGGCCCATAGGAAAGGGCCTATGTAGACAAGGGCCACTAGCACAAGGGCCCACTAGCACAAGGGGCCCACTAGCACAAGGGCCCACTAGGACAAGGCCCACTAGGATAAGGCCCACTAGGACAAGGGCCTATAGACAAGGGCCCACTAGGACAAGGGCCCACTAGACAAGGGCCCACTAGGACAGGGGCCGAAAGGGGCCACTAGACAAGGCCCACTAGGACAAGGGCCCACTAGGACAAGGCCCACTAGGATAAGGCCCACTAGGACAAGGGCCCACTGGACAAGGGCCCACTAGGACAAGGCCCACAGGACAAGGGCCCACTAGACAGCCCACTAGGACAAGGGCCCACTAGGACAAGGGCCCACTAGGGACAAGGGCCCACTAGGATAAGGCCCACTAGGACAAGGGCCCACTAGGACAAGGGCCCACGAGACAGTGGGCCCACTAGGACAAGGGGCCTACTAGGACAAGGGCCACTAGGACAAGGCCCACTAGGACAAGGGCCCACTAGGACAAGGGCCCACTAGACAAGGGCCCACTAGGATAAGGCCCACTAGGACAAGGGCCCACCAGGACAAGGGCCCACTAGACAAGGGCCCACTAGGACAAGGGCCCACTAGGACAAGGGCCCACGAGGCCCACTAGGACAAGGCCCACTAGGACAAGGGCCCACTAGGACAAAGGCCCACTAGCACAAGGGCCCACTAGATAAGGGCCCACTAGGACAGGGCCCACTAGGACAAGGGCCCACTAGGACAAGGGCCCACTAGGACAAGGGCCATAGACCCCACTAGGACAAGGCCCACTAGGACAGGGGCCCACTAGGACAAGGGCCCACTAGCACAGGCCATAGGATAAGGCCCACTGGACAGGCCCACTAGGACAAGGGCCCACTAGCACAAGGGCCCACTAGACAAGGGCCCACTAGGACAGGCAGGCCCACTAGCACAAGGGCCCACTAGGACAAGGGCCCACTAGGACAAGGGGCCCACTAGGACAAGGGCCCACTGGACAGCCCAGGATAAGGGCCCACTAGACAAGGGCCCACTAGGACAAGGGCCCACTAGCACAAGGGCCCACTAGGACAAGGGCCCACTAGGACAAGGGCCCACTAGCGCACAAGGGCCCACTAGGACAAGGGCCCACTAGGACAAGGGCCCACTAGGACAAGGGGCCCACTAGGACAGGGCCCACTAGGACAAGGGCCCACTAGGACAAGGCCCACAGGACAAGGGCCCACTAGGACAAGGCCCACTAGCACAAGGGCCCACTAGGACAAGGGGCCCACTAGGACAGGGCCCACTAGGACAAGGGCCCACTAGGACAAGGGCCCACTAGACAAGGGCCCACTAGGACAAGGGCCCACTGACAGGCCAGCAGAGGACAAGGGCCCACTAGGACAGGGCCCACTAGGATAAGGGCCATAGGACAAGGGCCCACTAGGACAAGGGGCCCACTAGACAAGGCCCACTAGCACAAAGGCCCACTAGGACAAGGGCCCACTAGGACAAGGGCCCACTAGGACAAGGGCCCACTAGCACAAGGCCCACTAGGACAAGGGCCCACTAGGACAAGGGCCCACTAGGACAAGGGCCCACTAGCACAAGGGCCCACGCAGCAAGGCCCTAGACAAGGCCCACTAGGACAAGGGCCACTAGACAAGGGCCCACTAGCACAAGGGCCCACTAGGACAAAGGCCCACTAGCACAAGGGCCCACTAGGACAAGGGCCCACTAGGACAGCCCACTAGGACAAGGGCCCACTAGGACAAGGGGCCTACTAGACAAGGGCACTAGGACAGCCCACTAGGACAAAGGCCCACTAGGACAAGGGCCCATTAGGACAAGGGCCCACTAGGACAAGGGCCCACAGCACAAGGGCCCACTAGCACAAGGCCCACTAGCACAAGGGCCCACATGGCGGGCCCACTAGCACAAGGGCCCACTAGGACAAGGGCCCACTAGACAAGGGCCCAGCACAAGGCCTACCAGGGACAAGGCCCACTAGGACAAGGGCCCACTAGCACAAGGACCCACTAGGACAAGGGCCCACTAGCACAAGGGCCCACTAGCACAAGGCCTACTAGGACAAGGGCCTAGCACAAGGGCCACTAGGACAAGGGCCCACTAGGACAAGGGCCCACTAGGACAAGGCCAAGGCCCACTAGGACAAGGGCCACTAGACAAGGGCCCACTGGACAAGGGCCCACTAGGACAAGGGCCCACAGGGGGCCCACAGGACAAGGGCCCACTAGGACAAGGGGCCTACTAGGACAAGGCCCACTAGGACAAGGCCCACTAGGACAGGCCCACTAGGACAAGGGCCCATAGACAAGGCCACTAGGACAAGGGCCCACTAGGACAAGGGGCCCACTTAGACAAGGGCCCACTAGCACAAGGGCCCACTAGGACAAGGGCCCACTAGGACAAGGCCCACTAGGACAAGGCCCACTAGGACAAGGGCCCACTAGGACAGGCCCACTAGCCAAGGGGCCCACTAGGACAAGGGCCCACTAGACAAGGGCCCACTAGGACAAGGGCCCACTAGGACAAGGGCCCACTAGGACAAGGCCCACTAGCACAAGGCCCACTAGGCAAGGCCCATTGACAAGGGCCCACTAGCACAAGGGCCCACTAGGACAAGGGCCCACTAGCACAAGGGCCCACTAGGCCAAGCCCACTAGCACAAGGGCCCACTAGGACAAGGGCGTCTTTGGATGTGTAAAAACCACATATAAAAGTATGAGTCTATGTACACCTCCCGTCCAAATGTACACATAAAAAACATACACAACGAGAATCAGGTCAAATGAACAACACCCATTAATGTCCCCAGAAAAACATACATATCTATAATCAGGTCATGGACGTATATAACCTGTCCTTCACGTCACCACAACACATCAAGCGGCCATTTTGAATACGTCCTCAGCCAAAAATACCCCAGCGACCATTTTGAATATGGATTAATAAAAAAGATCCAGTCAAACATTCAAGATGACATACACGTAAAACTCACCCTGAATGGATCATTTCTATGGAGTCATATATGTATTCCGGGTAAATACGGTTTATTATGTATTATATTGGTCAAATTCTTCTAGTGGCTTGAAGGAAAAGGTTGTGTAAACGTTCTCACACACACACACACACACACACACACACACACACACACACACATTATAAACCCCGGTAAAAATAAGCCCACAAACAGCATTATGTTCCAACAATACAAAATGGTAAAGGTTACACTGAAACCAATAGAACAATGATCTATTACCTGTGTGTGTGTGTGATATTGTGAGAGATAAGAAGGAAGAGAGGAGAGGAGAAGAGAAGGAGAAGAGAAGAGAAGAGGAGAGGAGAGGAGAGAGAGGAGAGAGAGGAGAGGAGAGGAGAGGAGAGGAGAGGAGAGGAGAAAGAGAAGAGAAGAGAAGAGAAGAGAAGAGAAGAGAAGAGAAGAGAAGAGAAGAGAAGAGAAGAGAAGAGAAGAGAAGAGAAGAGAAGAGAAGAGAAGAGAAGGGAAGAGAAGAGAAGAGAAGAGAAGAGAAGAGAAGAGAAGAGAAGAGAAGAGAGGAGAGGAGAGGAGAGGAGAAGAGAAGAGAAGAGAAGAGAGGAGAAGAGAAGAGAAGAGAAGAGAAGAGAAGAAGGACACTGTAAGCCGCTCCATTACAACACAGAAAATGTACCTCAGGGATTACTAATTAACTGTCCATTACCACCGTCACAAGTAAACCTTCTTAAGTGAACCCACCTGGCCCTATTAAGTGAACCACCTGGCCCTATTAAATGAATCCACCTGGTCCTATTAAATGAATCCACCTGGGCCTCTCAATTGAACCCACCTGGCTCTATTAAGTGAACGCACCTGGCCCTATTAAATGAATCCACCTGGGCCTCTCAAGTGAACCCACCTGGCCCTATTAAATGAATCCACCTGGGCCTCTCAAGTGAACCAACCTGGCCCTATTAAATGAATCCACCTGCCTTATGAACCCACCTGGCCCTATTAAATGAATCCACCTGGCCTCTAAAGTGAACCCACCTGGCCCTATTAAATGAATCCACCTGGGCCTCTCAAGAACCCACCTCCCTAAAATGAATCCACCAGGCCTCTAAAGTGAACCCACCTGGCCTTATTAAATGAATCCACCTGGCCTCTAAGAACCCACCTGGCCCTATTAAATGAATCCACCGGCCTCTCAAGTAACCCACCTGGTCTCTAGTTAGAACCCACCTGGGCCTCTCTCTAAGTGAACCCACCTGGGCCTATTAAATGAATCCACCTGGGCCTCAATTGAACCCACCTGGCTCTATTATGAACCCACCTGGCCCTATTAAATGAATCCACCTGGTCCTCTAAAGTAAACCCACCTGATCTTCTTAAGTGAACCCACCTGGCCCTATTAAATGAATCCACCTGGGCTCTCAAGTGAACCCACCTGGCCCTATTAAATGAATCCACCTGGGCCTCTAGTGAACCCACCTGGCCCTATAAATGAATCCACCTGGCCTCTAAAGTGAACCCACCTGGCCCTATTAAATGAATCCACCTGGGCCTCTTATGAACCCACCTGCCCTATTAAATGAATCCACCTGGGCCTTCTTAAGTGAACCCACCTGGCCCTATTAAATGAACCCACCTGGCTCTCAAGTGAACCCACCTGGCCCTATTAAATGAATCCACCTGCCTCTTCTAAGTGAACCCACCTGGCCCTATTAAATGAACCACCTGGGCTTCTATGAACCCACCTGGCCTTATTAAATGAACCCACCTGGGCCTCTCAAGTGAACCCACCTGGCCCTATTAAATGAATCCACCTGGGCCTCTCAAGTGAACCCACCTGGCCCTTATTAAATGAATCCACCTGGGCCTCTCGTGAACCCACCTGGCCTATTAAATGAATCCACCTGTCTCAAGTGAACCCACCTGGCCCTATTAAATGAATCCACCTGGGTTCCTCAAGGAACCCACCTGGCCCTTATTAAATGAATCCACCTGGGCTTCTCAAGTGAACCCACCTGGCCCTATTAAATGAACCACCTGGGCCTCTCATGAACCCACCTGCCCTATTAAATGAATCCACCTGGTCCTCTAGTGAACCCACCTGGCCTTTTAAATGAATCCACCTGGGCCTTTATGAACCCACCTGGCCCTATTAAATGAACCCACCTGGCCTTCTAAGTGAACCCACCTGGCCCTATTAAATGAATCCACCTGCCTCTCAAGTGAACCCACCTGGCCCTTATTAAATGAATCCACTTTCTTAAGTGAACCCACCTGGCCTATTAAATGAACCCACCTGGGCCTCTCAAGTGAACCCACCTGGCCCTATTAAATGAATCCACCTGCCTTTAAGTGAACCCACCTGGCCTTATTAAATGAACCCACCTGCCTTCAAGTGAACCCACCTGGCCCTATTAAATGAATCCACCTGGTCCTCTCAAGTGAACCCACCTGGCCCTATTAAATGAATCCACCTGGGCCTCTCAAGTGAACCCACCTGGCCTCTAGGGGGTAGGCCTAATGTCCGTTACAATACACTTAAGTGATCATAAATTCCTATGTCTTCTAGCCATTGATAGGCAGAGCCATGCTGAAAATGTGGTGGTAGTTGTAGTAGTGGTGGTAGTAGTGGTAGTAGTGGTGGTGGTAGTGGTGGTGGTGGTGGTAGTGGTGTTGGTGGTAGTGGTGTTGGTGGTAGTGGTGGTAGTGGTGTGGTGGTGTTAATAATGGTAGTGGTGATAGTGGTAGTGGTGATAGTGGTTGAGGTAGTGGTAGCAGTGGTTGTAGTGGTGGTGGTGGTGGTGGTGATGATAGTGGTAATAGGTGGAGGCAGTAGTAACAGAAGTGGTGGTAGTGGCGTTGTCCTCACTTTTAACACACACCACGGCTCTTACCCGCCCAGCTGGCATTAGTGGCAGGGGAGTGGCAGAGGAGACGAGTGGGAGAGGAGATGGTAGGGCAGGGAGAGGAGAGGGTAGGCAGGGGAGGAGAGGGTAGTGGCAGGAGAGGAGGGCAGGGGAGAGGAGATGGTAGTGGCAGGGGGAGAAGAGGGGTGGGTGGCAGGGAGAGGAGATGGTGGTAGGGAGAGGGAGATGGGGTGGGAGGGGAGAAGGAGGGGTAGGGCAGGGAGAGGGAGAGGGTAGTGGCAGGGAGGAGATGGTGGGTGGCAGGAGAGGAGATGGTAGTGGCAGGGGAGAAGAGTGAGTGGGGGGAGAGGAGATGGGTGGCAGGGGGAGAAGAGGGGTAGGGCAGGAGAGGAGAGGGTAGTGGCAGGGGAGAGGAGATGGTAGTGGCAGGGAGAGGAGATGGTAGGCAGGGGAGAAGAGGGGTGGGCAGGAGAGGAGATGGTAGTGGCAGGGAGAGGGAGATGGTGGCAGGGGAGAAGAGGGTAGTGGCAGGGAGAGGGAGAGGTAGTGGCAGGGAGAGGAAATGGTGAGGGCAGGGAGAGGAGATGGTAGTGCAGGGGGGGAGAAGGAGTGGAGGGCAGGGAGAGGGGAGATGGTAGTGGCAGGGGGAGAAGAGGGGTAGTGGCAGGAGAGGAGAGGGTAGTGGCAGGAGAGGAGAGGGTAGTGGCAGGGAGAGGGAGATGGTAGGGCAGGGGAGAAGAGGAGTGGAGTGGCAGGAGAGGAGATGGTAGTGGCAGGGAGAGGGAGATGGTAGTGGCAGGGGAGAAGAGGGTAGTGGCAGGAGAGAGAGGGCAGGGGAGAGGAGATGGTAGTGGCAGGGAGAGGAGATGGGGTAGGAGAGGAGAGGGTAGTGGCAGGGGAGAGGAGATGGTAGTGGCAGGGAGAGGAGGGTAGGCAGGGGGAGAAGAGGGGTAGTGGCAGAGGAGAAGAGGGAGTAGGGAGAGGAGATGGGAGGCAGGAGAGAAGAGTGGTAATGCCAGGAGGAGAGAAGTCTTGGAGGTAAGATGGAAAACACACACACACACACACACACACACACACACACAAACACACACACACACACACACGACTGTAAGTACCCTTTGCTGCTACACATTCAGGTGAGTCAAATTTCGCATTGTACAACAAGTTCTTTACACACCGCCCACCATGAATACATTATTCTCTCTCTCTCCCTCTCTCTCTCTCACGTCATAGCTCTAATCTCAAGCTTACAGTTCTCACCAAACCTTGAACGTGAGTCTTGAAACATGTATGTGTGTGTGTGTGTGTGTAACTTTTCTGCACATTTTTATTTATATTTTCTTAAGGTAAACTTTTGTTAATATTTATCAACATTTTTTTTTTATAATTTTAGCGAGTATTTATTTTTTTAGTTATCATTTATAAAATCATCAGTCATCCAGTACAGTTAACAGTCATCCAATAGTCATCAGTCATTCAGTAGTCACCAGTCTCATGGCCGTTGTTATGGCATGGCCGTCGTTGTCATGGCATGGCCGTCGTTGACTTCAAATCAGTCAACAGTTTAAAGGTCAATTTATCATCAGACAAGACAGACCGACTGTCGACCTAACTATCAGTCACTAACAATCACTTTTTAGCACAAACATCAAGACTGACTGTCAGCCTAAATACAGTCGAGTGTTTAGTGATCGTCAGTCTGTTCGTACAGTCTGACAGTCGAGTGTTCAGCATTGCAGAAAAAATTGACCTTTGCCCCCACTACCATCACCAACCACCACTACCTAACACCTCCATCACCACCTACCACCTACCACCACCATCATCTACCACCACCATCACCACTACCTACCACCTTCATCACCCACCACCACCTACCACCATCACTCACCCACCACCATCGATCTACCAAAACCACTACCTACCACCACCATCACCACCTACCACCATCATCTACCACTACCACCACCATCACCACCTACCACCATCATCTACCACTACCACCACCTACCAACCAATACCAACTTCACAACACAACTTCGGAAACTCTCAGTCGTCTTTAACTTCCAGGCATCACCGTTGATCTCCTATGTGTGTGTCTCCCATGGCCGATGTCTCCCACCGTCTAGCAATTATCTTAAGTCTCTAACACCCAAGCTTAAGTCTCCAACACTCCAGCTTAACCCCAACATCTGCTTAGTCTCCAACATTCAAGCTTAGTCTCCAACACTCAAGCTGAGTCTCCAACACTCAAGCTGAGTCTCCAATCAAGAGCAGCTCACATTCAAGCTTAGTTTCCAAGATTCAAGCTTTGTCTCCAACATTCAAGATTAAGTCTCTAACACTCAAACTTAGTCTCTAACACTCAAGCTTAATTCTCGAACATTCAAGCGTAGTCTCCAACATTCAAGCTTAGTCTCCAACATTCAAGCTAAGTCTCCAACACTCAAGTTTAGTCTCCAACACTCAAGCTTAAGTCTACAACACTCAAGCTTCAGCCTCCACCAACCCATCCACCCCTCATCACTTAATCCTCCCAAAACGAAATCCCAAATTCTTTCCCTATAATCCCTTCCAATCTCTCCCCAACTCCCAATCCTCCCTCAATCCCCTCCCCAATCCTTTCCAACTCATCCTCCCAATCCCTCCTCAATCCCTCCCAATCCTCCCCAACCTCCCAACCTTCCCCAATCCTCCAATCCTCCTGATCCTTCCCAATCCTCCCCAATCCCTCACCAATCCTCCCAACTCCCTCAACCCTAACCCCAAATCGCCCCCATTTGAATTCCCAAACTCACTGCCCAATATATGAGAGAGAGAGAGAGAGAGAGAGAGAGAGAGAGAGGAGAGAGAGAGAGAGAGAGAGAGAGAGAGGGTGGTAAGCTTAGCATAAAGAGGTGATTGATCAGGGCAGGGAAGGTGGAGAAGCTGCCGGAGAAGAGAGGTCAACTTTAATTCACTCTTGCCATTGTTCACCCCCCACCACTACTACTACTAATACCACTACAACTACCACCCACTACTACCACAACCACCACCCACTAATACTATTACTACTACAACTACACCACTACTACCACAACCATAACTACCACAACCACAACCCTACTACTATTATTACACCACAACTACTACCACTACCACAACCTAACTACTACCCTTACTACTATTACTACTACAACTACACCCTACTACAACTAACTCTTTACACCCACTAATACTTACTACTACTACATCTCTTTCATTCTTCTACACCACCACTATTATTACTACTACATACAACTACCCACTACTACAATATACTACCACTACTACTATTACACTACTAG
Organism: Homarus americanus; assembly: GCF_018991925.1. Classification (NCBI taxonomy): domain Eukaryota; kingdom Metazoa; phylum Arthropoda; class Malacostraca; order Decapoda; family Nephropidae; genus Homarus; species Homarus americanus. The sequence continues at coordinate 95,864 of NW_024746228.1, forward strand.
CCTAACACAACCAACTACTACAACCCACCCTACTACTACCCACCACCCTACAACCACTACCCTGTGACTTTACCTACCACCCTACTACCACAACAATAACTTCTGCCACACAACCATAGCTACCATACACTTTTTATTACTATCTACCACAACTACCACCCCAATACTACTATTACTACTACCACCAACCACCCATTATTATTGCTACAACCACAACTACCACCTACTACCACAATATATTCTACCATATTATTACTACAACTACCCTGCCTGACACAACCACCACCCTGCTACAACCACACCACCACTACTACCACAACCACCACCCACTATCCTATTAATACTACTACTACATTTACTCTTCTTACTACTTCAATAACTCTACCACTACTACCACAACAATAATACTACCATAACTACACACTTACTTCAGCTACCACCATCCACACCAAGCTAAATACTTTTGGCATTTACTACCCTATTTATATTGGCAGATATCCGTAAAACTCTACGGTGATCCATACCCACATTTGACTAACTCGTGACCCATTATTCACTCTCATCCACCTTTATCCACTTTCATCGACCCTCATCCACCATCATCCACTTTCATCCACCTTTAACTACTTTCATCGACCTTCATCCACTTTCATCCATTCTCATCCACCTTAATTCACTCATTCATTTTTAGAATAGATTAGGTTAGATTAAGTTAGGTTAGGTTAGGTTAGGTTAGGTTAGGTTAGGTTAGGTTAGGTTAGGTTAGGTTAGGTTAGGTTAGTTAGTTAGGTTGGTCAGGTCAGGTCAGGTCAGGTTAAGTTGAATTAAATACTGTTTTGTATAAGACTTCATGTTAGGTTAATGTCAGGTCAGGTCAAATAAGTTGATTCGGTTAGAGTTAGGAAGTAATAATCAATGTTTTGTATAAGACTTCATGTTGGGTCAGGTCAGGTCAGGTCAGGTCAGGTAAGGTCAGGTCAGGTTAAGTTGGGAAGTAATAAATCTGTTTTTGTAGACTTATGTTAGGTTAATGTCAGGTCAGGTCAAATAAGGTTGGGTCAGGTTAAGTTAAAGTAATAATAATGTTTTTATAAGACTTCATGTTAGGTCAGGTCGTCAGGTCAGGTCAGGTAAGTCGGCAGGTTAAGTTAGGAAGTAATAATCAATGTTTTGTATAAGACTTCATGTTACCATCACAACTCTGTCCTTCGGTTTGTACTTTGTTAGTGGTGAGAATCTGTGCCCATTATCTGGTTTTCAATAGAACGAGCAGACTGATTAGCACGTTAATGAGATGGACCGTGACAATGGAGACGGAGGAATGTGGGGGAGGAGGGTGAGGAGGGTGTGGGGAGGTGGGGAGATGGGGGCCGGTGGGGGAGGTAGGGGCCGGTGGAGGAGGGTGGGGCCGTGGAGGAGGAGGGAGGAGGCCGGTGGGGAGGAGGGTCGGTGGGGAGGGTAGTGGAGTGTGTGGGGCGGGTAGGGCCGGTGGGGAGGTAGGGAGTTTGGGGTCGGTAGGGAGGTGGGAGGAGGTGGGGTGACGGGTCCCACTGAATACACCTGCTGCCAGTGCTCGTTCCCGTGAAATTACCTCTTCAACCTCCACCTGTTTTTGCTTTATACTTTTCTCGGTGGATAATATTTACCTAAGTTCTGCTGAGGTATTTCCTGCCGTGACAAAGACCTTATTAACGTCACGTATCAAGGTGTTACCAGGTGTTACATGGGCGTAGTGTAGGTATGTGAGGTGTATACGAGGGCGTGAAATTATCTGAAGGTGTATGTGGGTCACTAGAGTAGAGGAGAGAGAGAGAGAGAGAGAGGAGTGTTTGTCAAAAAGCAGCGTACACACACACACACACACACACAAAACACATGGTTGTCATGGTTACAAGTTCTCAGATTCGTTCAATAAATATTCGTCCCGTCTGAAGACTGGCGCAATAAAATCTTCAATAAGTGTGGCACCTGAGTATCGAGAGACGAAGATGGCGACAATCTTTACCCGAGACTCGATCGTAACAACAACAACAACAATAATAATGCTAATGATAATGATAATGATAATAATAATAATAAATAAATACATAATAATAAACCTACAGGAGACGACGAAGGGAAAGGACACAACATTTTAGAAAACCCTGAAGGGGAGGGGAAGGTAATTCACCCTGAAGGGGCAGGAGGAGGCAAGGTACTCACCATGAACACGAAGGACGCCCCGCCACCGCCACCGCCTCCCCCAGAAGAGTTCATCCAGACGCCGTGACGAAGCATATCCATTTTGGTAATCTTCTCCAGCGTTGAGACGTCAGGCGGAAGTCTCCTGGAGGTGCATATATCCAGGTGCTCCCGCGTCTGTTGAGAGAGAGTGGAGGAGTGAGGTCTTGTGTGTGTGTGTGTGTGTGGTGGAGTGAGTGGGAGTGTCTTGTGTGTGTGTGTGTGTGTGTGGGAGGAGGAGATGGAGGGAGGAGGAGTGAGTGTCTGTGTGTGGTGGGGGGAGGAGTGAGGAGTGGAGGGAGGAGGGAGTGAGTGTTGTGTGTGTGAGGAGAGGAGATGAGGAGGAGGAGTGAGTGAGTGTCTTGTGTGTGTGTGTGAGAGAGGAGGGAGATGAGGGAGTGAGTGAGTGAGTGAGGTGTCTTGTGTGTGTGTGAGAGGAGGAGTGAGTGAGTGTCTTGTGTGTGTGTGTGAGAGAGTGAGGGTGAGTGTCTTGTGTGTGTGTGTGAGAGAGTGAGTGAGTGAGTGTCTTGTGTGTGTGTGTGAGTGGAGTGAGGAGGAGTGAGTGAGTGGAGTGTCGTGTGTGTGTGTGTGTGAGGTGAGGAGGAGGAGTGAGTGAGTGAGGGAGTGGAGGTCTTGTGTGTGTGTGAGAGTGAGTGAGTGGAGGAGTGAGTGAGTGAGTGAGTGAGTGAGTGTCTTGTGTGTGTGTGTGTGTGTGTGTGTGTGTGTGTGTGTGTGGGGAGTGGAGGGAGGAGTGAGTGAGTGGTGTCTTGTGTGTGTGGGAGTGAGTGAGGAGGGGTGAGTGTCTTGTGTGTGTGTGTGTGTGTGTGTGTGTGTGTGTGTGTGGAGTGAGTGGAGTGAGGAGGAGTGTCTTGTGTGTGTGTGTGTGTGTGTGTGTGTGTGTGAGAGTGAGTGAGTGAGTGAGTGAGTGAATTATTCAATATACACAAAAAGTTAAAAAAAGTATTTGAGTAATAATATTCAGTAATTAATCCCAGAGTTAATTATATGTAACTCAGGTCAAGTTAATTAACACCTGGTAGTAATATGAAAAACTAATTACTGAACACTGTTGTAAATTGCTCCGGGTTAATTCCTGACGGTGAAAGAAAAGGTGTGATTTATTAGAGATTGTAATTCGGCCACCCTGGCGGAGTGTTGAACCGTGTTGTGAGGTCAACTCCTGTCCGTGAAGTGGGGCTAGATTTCCTGTCCGTGAAGTGGGTCAAACTCTCCCGTCCGTGAAGTGGGGTCAGATTCTCCCGTCCGTGAAGTGAGGTCAAACTCTCCCCTGTCCGTGAAGTGAGGTCAACTCTCCCCGTCCGTGAAGTGGGTCAGATTCTCCCGTCCGTGAAGTGAGGTCAGATTCTCCCGTCCGTGAAGTGGAGTCAAACTCTCCCGTCCGTGAAGTGAGGTCAAATTCTCTCCGTCCGTGAAGTGAGGTCAGATTCTCCTGTCCGTGAAGTGAGGTCAGATTCTCCCCGTCCGTGAAGTGGGGTCAAACTCTCCCCGTCCGTGAAGTGAGGTCAGATTCTCCCCGTCCGTGAAGTGAGGTCAGATTCTCCCCACGGACGGCTGACGTAGGGACACTTCTCGTTGCTTCACAGATATTGATGCACAAAGTTATGTCATTAGTAAAGCAGTAGAGTTTCCCATCACCACTCCCTCTCATCCCACCCTCACCCCTCTCATCCCCCCCTCATCCATAAGGTCGAAGCCCAGGATCAATAGAGAAAGATTTATCGATGTGTTTAGAGTGAATTGCGACAGCGATACCTTGAAACAGTGCTGCCGTCATCTACATACACCATTGACCGACTCCTCAAAGCTGACCATTTTTTTACCCAGGTTCATTCACAATGCCTGAAGAGTCGGAACCTTCAGCCCTGATTGCCCGGAAGCCATAAGAGACGATCCTCCACTGATTGGGTGGTATCAGTAACGAATTCGGATATTGACCTCTCCCACCCCTCCTCCTGGTCCCTCCTCCACCTAGTCCCTCCTCCACCTAGTCCCCCCTCCACCTGGTCACCCCTCTACATGATTCCCCTGGCACCTCCTTCTGGCACCCCTACACCAGCCCCCTGGCCCCCCCCATTCTATTAACTCCGTGCATTTTTCTCTTACCATTATCTGTCTATGTTGAGCTCAGTGGGTCGTGTTGTGGTAAATTTCTTCTTTTTTGTCGTATGTTAACCGATGGCCTTGTAGAATGAACACACACACACACAGACAGACAGACAGACAGACAGACAGAGACAGACAGACACACCACACTCAGTAACATGTTTCCGGTCTGTTTTTTTCCTCCAGCAGCTGACACAACTCTATATATATATATATATATATATATATATATATATATATATATATATATATATATATATATATATATATATATATATATATATATATATATATATGAGTATATACCGTGTGGTTCTCTCCTAAGCCTTGGACCTCTCTCTCTCTCTCTCTCTCTCTCATTTTCCTTTCATCATTTACTGTAATTCACGTCGTGTATGAGCTGTGATCCTGTAACAACCTGTGTGTAGGTCGCCGAGACACATGTAGGTCGTTGTGACACATGTGGGTCGCCGCAGGACACATGTAGGTCGTCAGAGACACATGTAGGTCGCCGTAGGGACACATTGCTGGCGAGTACAAGTTGTGAGTGAATATTGCTTCAGATGTTTCAGTCTTGTTCCCCAGCGGCTGTTTGGGTTGTATAGATGACAGAGTTGAAGTCAGGAGTTCCGTTTTGTTGATGGTGGTGATGTCAGGTGGTGTTGATGTCAGCTTGTCAGAAAGCTTCTCCGTCAGCTGTTTGAAGCGGCTGTTGTCTACGCTAATACTTGTCTGAAGTTTCATCGATATTTTGGAGCTTCTTAACCCTCAGACGATGACCGGGTGTCTTTGACGATGATGATGATGATGATGATGATAATGGTAGTGATGATAATGGTAGTGATGATAATGGTAGTGATGATAATGGTAGTGATGATAATGGTAGTGATGATAATGGTAGTGATGATAATGGTAGTGATGATAATGGTAGTGATGATAATGGTAGTGATGATAATGGTAGTGATGATAATGGTAGTGATGATAATGGTGATGATGATAAATGGTAGTGATGATAATGGTAGTGATGATAAGGTGGATTAATGGTAGTGATGATGATGATGATGATAATGGTTGTGATGATAGGTGATGATAATTAGTGATGATATAGTTTGATGATAATGGTGTGATGATAATGGTTGTTGATGATTGATTGTAGATGATGATTAATGGTAGTGATGATTGGTGTGATAATGTGTTGTTATTTGATGGTGTTGTTTGATGATAAATTGGTGGTGATGATAATGGTGGTGATGATGATTGATGATTTATTGATGATAATGGTAGTTTGATGATGTTGTGTTGATGATGGTAGTGATGATAATGTATGATGATAATTGTTATTGATGATGTAGTGATGATAATGGTATGATGATAATTGTAGTGATGATAAGAGTGATGATAATGGTATGATGAGTTGATGACATGTTGTCGGTGAATGTTATAGTTGACACACGACCTACTGACCTGTGTCGGGGCATTCTTGCAGGCAGACATTCTGCCCACTAGATGTACAGCTCGGTGTTGGCGGTGAGGTAGAAGGTTCCTCTGGATATGGCCCCGTGGGTGGTCATGTCCTGTGTCTGCACGCCCCCGCCGCCACTAGCGCCCTTGGCCAAGATCCTGCAGGAGAAGACCACCATTTTGTTTTGACATGTTACTATACAGAAACGTAACCTAACCCTAACCCTAGTCAACCTACCTTAAGTGTTACATATGGGTTGGGTTGGGTTGGGTTGGGTGCTCGAGGGTGTGTGTGTGTGTTACGTGGTCATGGCATCACACATGGTAGGTGAGGTCAGGTGAGGTCAGGTGAGGCCAGGTATTGGTAGGTGAAACTAGGCTATTATTCTTCCTCTATACATCACCCTTAAATAATAATTGCTCTCTCTCTCCTGTCTTTTGCTGCTACAGATTCACTCCCACTCTATTTCCTTTCCTTTCATCCTCACTTTTTCTTCCTCCTTTAATCTCTCTCTCCTTTCATCTTTTCCTCCCTCCTGTTTCTGTTCCTGCTCCACTATCGCTTTCCTCTCTCTCTCCCTCTCTCCTGTTCTACTATCGCTTCCCTCTTCCTCCTGTGTCTCTTTCTGTTCTCTCTTTCTCTTCCTCCCCTCTCTCTTCTTTTTTGTTTCTCTCGCACTCTCCTTTCTTCTCTTTCTCCCCCTTACTATCTTTCTCCCCTCCTCCTCTCTCTCTTCCTCCCTCCCTCCTCGCCCTTGTTCCACCCCTTCCCTCTCTTACCTCCTTCTCTCTTACCTCCCTTCCCTCTCCCTCTTTTACCCTTCCCTCTCTTCCTCCCTTCCCCTCTCTTCCCTCTCTTCCTCCTTCCCTCTCTTACCTCCCTTCCCCTTACCTTCCTTCCTCTCTCTTACCTCCCTTCCCTCTCTTTTACTCCCCTCTCTTACCTCTGCCTCCCTTCCCTCTCTCCCCTTCCCTCTCTTACCTTCCTTCCTCTCTTACCTCCCTTCCCTCTATTACCTTCCTTCCCTCTCTTACCTCCTTCCCTCTCTTACTCCCTTCCCTCTTACCTCCTTCCCTCTCTTCCTCTCTTACCTCCCTTCCCTCTCTTACCTCTCTTACCTCCTTCCCTCTCTTCCTCCTTCCTCTTACCTCCTTCCTCTCTTACCTTCCTTCCCTCTCTTACCTCCTTCCTCTCTTACCTCCTTCCCTCTCTTCCTTCCTTCCCTCTCTTACCTCTCCCTCCTTACCTTCTTCCTCTCTTACCTCCCTTCCCTCTACCTTCCTTCCCTCTCTTCCTTCCCTCTCTTACCTCCCTTCCCTCTCTTACCTTCCTTCCCTCTCTTACCTCCCTTCCCTCTCTTACCTCCCTTCCCTCTCTTACCTCCCTTCCTCTCTTACCTCCCTTCCCTCTCTTACCTCCTTCCCTCTCTTACCTCCTTCCCTCTCTTACTTCCTTCCCTCTCTTCCTCCTTCCCCTCTCTTACCTCCTTCCTCTCTTACCTCCTTCCCCTCTCTTACCCTCCTTCCCTCTCTTTCTCCTTCCTCTCTTACCTCCTTCCCTCTCTTACCTTCCTTCCCTCTCTTACCTCCTTCCTCTCTTACCTCCCTTCCCTCTCTTACCTCCCTTCCTCTCTTACCTTCCTTCCCTCTCTTACCTTCCCTCCTTACCTTCCTTCCCCTCTCTTACCTCCTTCCCTCTCTTCCTTCCCTCTCTTCTCCTTCCTCTCCCTCTCCCACCTCCCTTCCCTCTCTTACCTCCTTCCCTCTCTTACCTCCCTTCTCTCTTACCTCTCTTACCTCCCTTCCCTCTCTTACCTCCTTCCTCTCTTACCTCCCTTCCCTCTCTTCCTTCCCCTCTCTTTACCTCCCTTCCTCTCTTACCTCCCTTCCCTCTCTTACCTTCCCTTCCCTCTCTTACCTCTCTTCTCCCTTCCCTCTCTCCACCTCCTTCCCTCTCTTACCTCCTTCCCTCTTCCTCTCTTACCTCCCTTCCCTCTCTTACCTCCTTCCCTCTCTTACCTCCCTTCCCTCTCTTACCTTCCTTCCTCCTCTTCTCCCCTTCCCTCTCTTACCTCCTTCCCTCTCTTCCTTCCCTCTCTTCTTCCCTCCCCTTACCTTCCTTACCTCTCTTCCTTCCTTCCTCTCTTACCTCCTTCCTCTCTTACCTTCCTTCCCTCTCTTACCTCCTTCCTCTCTTCCTTCCCTCTCTTACCTCCCTTCCCTCTCTTCCTCCCTTCCCTCTCTTACCTCCTTCCCCTCTCCCTTCCCTCTCTTACCTCCCTTCCCTCTCTTACCTTCCTTCCCTCTCTTACCTCTCCTTCCTCTTACCTCCTTCCCTCTCTTACCTTCCTTCCCTCTCTCTTACCTCCCTTCCCTCCTTACCTTCCTTCCCTCTCTTACCTTCCTTCCTCTCTTACCTTCCTTCCCTCTCTTACCTTCCTTCCTCTCTTACCTCCCTTCCCTCTCTTACCTTCCTTCCCTCTCTTACCTCCTTCCCTCTCTTACCTCTCCTTACCTCCCTTCCCTCTTACCTCCCTTCCCTCTCTTACCTCCCTTCCCTCTCTTGCCTCTCTTCCTCCTTCCCTCTCTTACCTCCTTCCTCTCTTACCTCCTTCCTCTTACCTTCCTTCCCTCTCTTACCTCCTTCCCTCTCTTACCTCCTTCCTCTTCCTTCCTTCCCTCTCTTACCTCTCTTACCTCCTTCCCTCTTCCTCCTTCCCTCTCTTCCTCCCTTCCTCTCTTACCTCTCTTCCTCCTTCCTCTCTTACCTCCTTCCCTCTCTTACCTCCTTCCTCTCTTACCTTCCTTCCCTCTCTTCCCTCCTTCCCCTCTCTTACCTTCCTTCCCTCTCTTACCTTCCTTCTCTCTTACCTCCTTCCCTCTCCTTCCTTCCCTCTCTTACCTCCTTCCTCTCTTACCTTCCCCTCTCTTACCTCCCTTCCCTCTCTTACCTTCCTCCTCTCTTACCTTCCTTCCCTCTCTTGCCTCCCACCCCCTCCTTCCCCTCCCTTCCCCTCTCCCCCTTCCCTCTCTTCCTTCCTTCCCCTCTTACCTTCCCTCTCTTACCTCTTCTTACCTTCCTCCCTCTCTTACCTTCCTTCCCTCTCTTACCTTCCTTCCCTCTCTTCCTTCCTTCCCTCTCTTACCTTCCTTCCCTCTCTTACCTCCCCCTTCCTCCTTCCCTCTCTTACCTTCCTTCCTCTCTTACCTTCCTTCCCTCTCTTACCTTCCTTCCCCTCTCTTACCTCTCTTACCTCCTTCCCTCTCTTACTTCCCTTCCCCTCCTCCTCCTTCCCTCCCTTCCCTCTCTCTCCTTCCCTCTCTTCCCTCCTTCCCTCTCTTACCTCCCTTCCTCTTACCTTCTTCCCCTCTCTTACCTCCCTTCCTCTCTACCTCCTTCCCTCTCTTACCTCCCTTCCTCTCTTCGTCCTTCCTCTCTTACCTCCTTCCCTCTCTACCTCCTTCCTCTCCCCTTCCTTCCCCTCTCTTGCCTCCTTCCTCTCCTCCTTCCCTCTCTTACCTCCCTTCCTCTCTTACCTTCCTTCCCTCTCTTACCTCCTTCCCTCTCTTACCTCCTTCTCTCTTCCTCTCTTACCTCCCTTCCCTCTCTTACTTCCCTTCCCTCTCTTCCCTCCCTTCCCTCTCTTACCTTCCTTCCCTCCTTCCCTCCCTTCCCTCTCTTACCTTTCCCCCTTCCCTCTCTTACCTTCCTTCCTCTCTTATCCTTCCTCTCTTACCTCCCTTCCCTCTCTTTACCTTCCTTCCCTCTCTTACCTTCCCCTCTCTTACCTCCTTCCCTCTCTCTTCCTTCTCTCTTACCTTCCTTCCTTCTTCCTCCTTCCCTCTCTTACCTCCCTTCCTCTCTTACCTTCCTTCCCTCTTACCTTCCTTCCCTCTCTTCCTTCCTTCCCTCTCTTACCTTCTTCCTCTTACCTCCCTTCCCTCTCTTACCTCCCTTCCCTCTCTTACCTTCCTTCCCTCTCTCCTCTCCTTCCCTCTCTACCTTCCTTCCTTTCTTACCCTCCCTTCTCTCTACTCCCTCCCTTCCCTTCTACCTTCCTTCCTCTTCTTCTTTCCTTCCTCTCTTACTCCTTCTTCCTCTCCTCCTCACCTTCCTTACCTCCCTCTCTCTTCTATCAAGGAATAATCAAGAACCAACTCACGTTCACAACAAAGAGTTTAAAATGTCTCAGGCACGGAGGGAGGAGGAGGAGGAGGAGGATGAGTGAGGAGGAGTGATATGAGGAGGAGGAGGAGTGAGGGATGATGAGTGAGGAGATGATGAGGAGGAGGTAGGAGAAGGAGAAGAAGAAGAATATTAAAGGAAGAAGGAGAGAAGGAGAAGAAGAAGGAAGAAGAAGAAGAAGAAGAAGAAGAAGAATAGAGTTAGAAGAAGAAGAAGAAGAAGAAGAAGAAGAATAAAGAAGAAGAAGAAGAAGAAGAAGAAGAAGAAGAAGAAGAAGAAGAAGAAGAAGAAGAAGAAGAAGAAGAAGAAGAAGAAGAAGAAGAAGAAGAATAGTTAGTGAAGAAGAATATGAAGAAGAAGAAGAAGAAGCTAGCACAAAGAAGAAGAAGAAGAAGAAGAAGAAGAAGAAGAAGAAGAAGAAGAAGAAGAAGAAGAATGTTTGTAAGAAGAAGAAGAAGAAGAAGAAGAAGAAGAAGAAGAAGAAGAAGAAGAAGAAGAAGAAGAAGAAGAAGAAGAAGAAGAGAAGAAGAAGAAGAAGAAGAAGAAGAAGAAGAAGAAGAAGAAGAAGAAGAAGAAGAAGAAGAAGAAGAGAAGAAGAAGAAGAAGAAGAAGAATAGTAGATGAAGAAGAAGAAGAAGAAGAAGAAGAAGAAGAAGAAGAAGAAGAAGAAGAAGAAGAAGAAGAAGAAGAAGAAGAAGAAGAAGAAGAAGAAGAAGAAGAAGAAGAAGAAGAAGAAGAAGAAGAAGAAGAAGAAGAAGAAGAAGAAGAAGAAGAAGAAGAAGAAGAAGAAGAAGAAGAAGAAGAAGAAGAAGAAGAAGAAGAAGAAGAAGAAGAAGAAGAAGAAGAAGAAGAATTGTTGGTTGTTGTTGTTGTTGGGTTGTTGTTGTGAAGAAGAAGAAGAAGAATAGTTAGTTAGTAGAGTTAGTTAAGAAGAAGAAGAAGAAGAAGAAGAAGAAGAAGAAGAAGAAGAAGAAGAAGAATGTGTTGTTGAAGAAGAAGAAGAAGAAGAAGAAGAAGAAGAATATTAGAAGTTTGAAGAAGAAGAAGAAGAAGAAGAAGAAGAAGAAGAAGAAGAAGAAGAAGAAGAAGAAGTTGTTGTTGAAGAAGAAGAAGAAGAAGAAGAAGAAGAAGAAGAAGAAGAAGAAGAAGAAGAAGAAGAAGAAGAAGAAGAAGAAGAAGAAGAAGAAGAAGAAGAAGAAGAAGAAGAAGAAGAAGAAGAAGAAGAAGAAGAAGAAGAAGAAGAAGAAGAAGAAGAAGAAGAAGAAGAAGAAGAAGAAGAAGAAGAAGAAGAAGAAGAAGAAGAAGAAGAAGAAGAAGAAGAAGAGTTGGTAGATGAAGAAGAAGAAGAAGAAGAAGAAGAAGGTTGAAGAAGAAGAAGAAGAAGAGAAGAAGAAGAAGAAGAAGTCTCAGGTGGTATCATAACACTGAGCCTATAGCATTACGGTCCCCAATTATCAGTTTTACGTGAAGGCCTTCATACTGTGACACCCTGAGCCCTGAGCCCCATAAGGTCCAGGCCCTCTACAGTCCTTAAATGGTCCAGGACCTCTACAGGCCCTTACAAGGTCCAGGCCCTCTACAGCCCTTATGTTGTCCAGGCCCTCTATTAGCCCTTACAAGGTCCAGGCCCTCATATTCTTAAAAGGTCCAGGCCCTCTATTAGCTCTTAGTGCTGTCCAGGCCCCTCAACAGCCCTGTCCTGGCCTTGACACACTCTCTCCTTGACACTCTCCCTGACACATCTCTCCCTTGACACTACTCTCTCCCTGACACACTCTCCCCTGACACGCTCTCTCCTCTGACACTCTCCTGACACACTCTCTCCCCTGACACACTCTCTCCTGACACACTTCTCTCCCCTGACACACTCTCTCCCCTGACACACTCTCCCTGACACACTCTCTCCCTGACACTTCTCTCCCCATGCTCTCCCCTGACACACTCTCTCCCTGACATTGCTCTTCCCTATGACACTCTCTCCCCTGACACGCTCTCTCCTGACACGCTCTCTCCCCTGACACTCTCCCCTGACACACTCTCTCTCCTGACACGCTCTCTCCCCCTTGACACTCTCCCTGACACGCTCTCCCCTGACATACTCTCCCTGACACACTCTCCCCTGACATTCCACTTCTCCCCTGACATCGCTCTCTCCCCTGACACACTCCCTCTCTCCCCTGACACGCTTCTCTCCCCAGACACACCCTCTCCCCGATTACCACACTCTCCCTGACACACTCTCCCTGACACACTCCCTCTCCCTGACACACTCTCTCCTGACACACTCTCCTGACACACTCTCCCTGACACACCTCCCTGACACCCCTCTCCCCTGACACACTCCCTGATTACTCTCCTGACACACACTCCCCTGACACCCTCTTCCCTGTGTGTGTGTGTGTGTGTGTACGTCACCTCACCTCAGTTAGCAGGAGAAATAGTCTCATTTTTTCCTCTAAAAGAACTCTGAGAAGCAGCGGCTGTACACACATTCTTTCATTCTACACCAACCAACATGAAGACTTTGTCCCTCAGTGAAAAATAATAACAATAACAAAAATAAAAATAATAATAATATAATAATAATAATAATAATAATAATCAATAATAATAATAATAATAATAATAATAATAATAATAATAATAATAATAATAATAATAATAATAATAATAATAATAATCAATAATAACCAAAAAAAAATAACCAATAATAACAAGACCCTCTTAACAGCCCCCAGGCAGCACAGAAAGGTACTCACGTATACAGTCCGTTGTGTGGCACCTCCAGGTCTGGAGTGCCAGGAGGGATGTCTGGCACTGGGAGGTCTGTTGCGGTATTCCTCTGCACTTCTCAGTTGTTGTCCGTGACCTGTAGGCACCGCACGTTGCTTCATCACTGCCGGACAGTTAGCACAGGTGAGTGTACCAGGGAACTGGTTAAATACATCAATAATAATAATAATCATAATAATCATAATAATAATAATAATAATAATTATAATAATACATTAATATTATTATTAATAAATTGAATTACAGTCTGGAATGGTAAAGGCTTAACATGGACTGGTTATAATAGACCTTGGCCATAGCACTGACCAGAGCCACAGCGTTGACCAGGTTACAGCCAACGCGTTAAGGTTAACGATCGTAATCACCTTAACTCACCTTGACATACTGAAGCTATCTAGTTAATTACCAAATGGCGTCGTGGATTGGCAGACACAGGGTGCCACACCATGTACACGACAGGTGAACACATGGTGAATGTTATGGTGAGAGAGTGGACACAACAGGAACCAATGTGTGCAAATATGTACACATTACACATGTGTTACTACGGAGAACATTTAACAAACACAGACAAACAGAAACACACACACACACACACACACACATATATTAATAACAACAACTGGTATAACATACACAAACATAAAGATATCATCACACACAGATAAACAATATACGAAAATATCATAATGGGAGCTTTCGTTACAGAGGCCTCAGATTTTTCCTCACCTAGATTACAAAAACAATCAGGTACAAGGCGAGCTGACACTACCTGCCCGCCGCCTTCCTATAACACGTAACACTGGTATGGGATTACCTGGTGTAGTGACGCCGTACATACAGTGTAGGTGATGTGGAGAAGGAGGAACGTACATACATACATACATTCCATACATACATACATACAAGGTGAGGCAAAATGAGGCAAAGTGAGTTGAGGCTAGATGAGACAAGGCGAAATGAAGTGAGGTGTTTTGAGGCAAGAGAGTGAGGCAAGGTGAGGCAAAGTAAGGCTAGGACGAGATGAAAAGTGAGGTGATGTCATAGAACACTCTTGACCTTCATCGTGCGCGCATTTATGCCAACCATTTTATCTTCTATACCATCACCATAAGGACTTGGTCATGTCACCATCATTCATTTTTGGTGTTTGTTGTTGGTTGTTTTTCTTAAAAGACCAGTCAGCCTAAAACACTCGGTCATGTCACCATCATCATCATTTTCACTTAAAAGACCAGTCAGCCTAAAACACTCGGTCATGTCACCATCATCATCATCACTTAAAAGACCAGTCAGCCTTAAACACTGTCATGTCACCATCATCATCATCATCATCACTAAAGACCAGTCAGCTTAAATGTTGTTTTTTTTTCACTTAAAAGACCAGTCGCCTAAACACCGTCATGTCACCATCATCATCATCATCATCATATACTGTGACCAGCCAGCTCTAAAGACTTTAAATAATGCTGCTTTAAAACCCCTTAATTAAAGGATCCTTTATTAAAACTACCATATTAAAGACCCCAATTAAAGACCTGAAGACCGTGTCAAAGTCGATGATGTATAAAGATGTAGAGTAAATATGGTAATTAATGAGAAAAGGTGTTAGTGTACACCTGTGTCTTGACTATGGGAGTTTTTGTGTCTAATTATAGCCTGGGACATGCAGGTTCACCTGAGCATTAGACACCCCTAGTTTATTTCACCTGATTATACTAACCTAATGCTAATCTAACTAACCTAACCTGATTATACTAACCTCATGCTAATCAAACTTAACCTAACCTGATTATACTAACTCATCGCTATTCTAACTTAACCTAATCTGATTATACTAACCTAATGCTAATCTAACTTAACCTAATCTGATTATACTAACCTAATGCTTATCTCAATTAATCCAACTTAAACTACCGGTAATCTAACCTAACCTGACCTAACTAACGATAACTTAACCACACCTACCGCTGACCTCACGCTAACATAACCTAACCTACCACTAAAGTTTCCTTAACCTAACCTATCGTAATCAAACCTAACCTAACGTAATCTAACCTATCAGAACTCAAGCAACAGAATCCGGACTCAAGTAACAGAAACTGGGGACTCAGCGACAGAAACCGACTCAAGCGACAGAAACCGGACTCAAGCGACAGAAACCGGACCTGCTGACAGAAACTGACCCAAGCGACAGAAGCTGGATCGGGGGGTGCTGACAGAAGCTGACTCAAGCGACAGAAGCTGACCTGAAGGACAGAACTGGACTCAAGCGACAGAAGCTGGACTCAAGCGACAGAAACTGACTCAACTATCTCGTCTAGGTAATTACAGACTTTTGATGATCGAGCAAAATTACTTTTGTTTTTTCTCGAATTTGAGTGTTTACGTCTGTCTCTCACACACACACGCACGCACACACACACACACACACACACACGCACGCACACACACGCACACACACACACAGGATGACGTGCGAGACTAAGTTAGTTTTGATGATGATGATGATGATGATGATGATGATGATGATGATATTGATAATGATTATGACAATAATGATAACGCTGGTGATAATGATAATAATGACAGTTAATGATCTTTCTCTATAAATGCAATGAAATGAGGACAACTTTCAGGAAAAAACTCACACAATTTTATCTGACCAGAGCTCCATTTTTCCACGGGTCCGTCGAGAGGATTTTGTCCCCAGTTGAGGTGACGCCCAGTGACGGTACACAGACCAAGTATTTAGAATCCAGCCCACACAACAGGTGAGGACAAGAGGTAGCAGGTGAGGACAACAGATGACACTCCACACAACAGGTAACAGGCGGAGGAGGAGGGGGTGAGGTGAAGGAAAGGCTGGGGAACGGAGGAGGAGGGGCAGGAAAGAAGAGGATGGGGAGAGGAATGAAATTATAACACACACACACACACACACACACACACACACACACACAAACACACAACCAAGTAAATCGATATCTTCCCTTTGTTTCATTTCTGCAAATTAAAAAGTTCCACAACATTTTATACATGTAATTACAATTTTTCCATCTGTATCGATTTTTTCAAGATAATTTATCACAAAGCGACTAGTTCATCCCGGTGGAAACGATTGTAAACAGAAGACTTGGGAGACGAGGAGAGGACTCAATTGGGTGAGCTAGATTAAACTGAATAACAAGAGGGAGTGAGTTTTAAGATGCCTGGTGCAAGATGTTGAGAGAGAGAGAGAGAGAGAGAGAGAGAGAGAGACTCACTCACCGTCCAATAGCATATCTCTAGCCCTATCAAGATATTATATATTGCAGTATTAGATTTGCATATATGTCCATCATCCGCGTCCCCTGTCAACACATCTTCTGCTACCACCACTTCCACCACCTCCATCCCCTCTACCAACACCCATACACCACCACCACCTCACACACCATCTCCACACATCACTCCCACACACCACTACCACACACACCTGCTGGCCACCCTCCCACACACACCATCCCCACAGATCACTCCCCACAGATCACCCCACCACCACACACACCTGTTGGCCACCTCCCCACACCATCCCCACAAGATCACCCCACAGATCACTCCCACCACCACACACACCTAGCACACCTCCCACACACCCCCACCACCATTACACCCAGCACACCCTCCCACACACCATCCCCACAGATCACCCCACAGATCACTCCCACCACCATTACACACCTGTGCCACACCTCCCACACACCATCCCCATCACCCCCACACCTCCACCACCACACACACCTAGCAGCACCCTCCCACACACACCCCCCACTACACACACCTGTTGGCCACCCTCCCACACACACCATCCCCACATCACTTCCCACACACACCTCCACCACCACACACACACCTAAGCCACCTCCCACACCCCCCACCACCACATCACACACTCTGGCCACCCTCCCACACACCATCCCCACATATCACTCCCACACACCCACTACCATTACACAATTTGCACACCTCCCACACACCCCCACTCACCATTACACACCTAATCTCTGGCCCTCCCACACACCATCCTCACACATCACTCCCACACACCCCAACCACCACACACACCTGCTGGCCACCCTCCCCACACACCATCCCCACACTCCCACCCCAACTACCACACACACCAGCACACCTGCTCCACACACCTCACACATCACTCCCACACACCCCAACCACCACACACACCTGTTGGCCACCTCACACCATCCCCACAGATCACTCCCCACAGATCACTCCCACTCACCATTACACACCTGTTGGCCACCTCCCACACACCATCCCCACACACACACCTCCCACACACCCAACCACCATTACACACCTCTTAACACCCCACACACCCCCCACACACACACACACCTTTAGCCACCTCCCACACACCCCCACTACCACATATACTCCAGCCACCTGCCTGCACACACCATCCCACACATCACTTCCCACACACCCCCTCACCACCTGTTGGCCACCCTCCCACACATACACAACGATTTACTGCATCTGTATTTTATGCCCGAATCTGCAATTTCAACATTTGGATTAATGTGACGTCGGAACAGCCGCTGGGAACACTTGTCTTGAGGAGAACCATGGAGCCAGATGTTGAGGCCGGCATTTGGAGTCCACTGTACAAGTGTAGTGGAAGATGTGGGTCTTGGAGGTATTTATGGTGGGTCTTGGAGGGTTTATGGTGGTCTTGGAGGGTTTATGGTGGTCTTGGAGGGTTTATAGGGTTCTGGAGGGTTTATGTAGTCTTGATGGTTTATGAGGGGTCTTGAGTGGTTTATGGTGGGTCTTGGAGGGGCTTATGGTGGGTCTTGGAGGTTTATAGTCTTGAGGTTTATGGTGGGTCTGGTGGTTTGTGTCTTGGAGGGTTTATGGTGGTCTTGGAGGTTGGTGATGTGTCTTGGAGGGTTTTATGAGGTCTTGAGGGTTTATGGGTCTTGAGGGTTATGGTGTCTTGAGGGTTTATGGTGTCTTGAGGGTTTATGATGGGTCTTGGATGTTTATGGTGTCTTGATATCTGGCTTTGATGGTCTTGATAAGAGTCTTGATATGGTCTTATTGATATATCCTGATGGGTCTATGTGTCCTGATATTCATGGTATCTCAGATTTAGGTCTTGAGGGTTTATGAGAGTCTTGATGGGTTTATATGGGTCTTGAGGTTTATAAGAGTCTTGATGGGTCTTGTATCTAGGTATCTTGATATATGGTGTCTTGAGTGGTTTATAGTGGGTCTGAGGGTTTATTCTTGAGGGTTCATTTGGTCTGAGGTTTATGGTGGGTCTTGGAGGGTTTATGGGAGTCTTGGAGGTCTATGGTGGTCTTGGAGGGTTTATGGTGGTCTTGGAGGGTTTATGGAGTCTTGGAGGGTTTATGGTGAGTCTTGAGGGTTTATGGGTCTGATGGTTTATGGTGGTCTTGGAGGGTTTATAGGTCTTGGAGGGTTTATGGTGGGTCTTGGAGGGATGGTGGGTCTTGGAGGGTTTATGGTGGTTCTGGAGGGTTTATGGGGTCTTGGAGGTTTATGGTGAGTCTTGAGGTGTTTATGGTGTCTTGGAGGGTTTATGGTGGTCCTGGGAGGGTTTATGTGAGTCTTGGAGGTTTTGTGGTCTTGAGGTTTTGGGTCTTGAGGCTTTATGGTTGTCTGGAGGGTTTATGGTGAGTCTTGGAGGGTTTATGGTGGGTCTTGGAGGGTTTATGGTGAGTCTTGAGGGTTTATGGTGGGTCTTGAAGGGTTTATGGCTTGTTTTGGAGGGTTATGGGTCTTGATGGGTTTATGGGGTCTTGGAGGGTTTATGATGGTCTGGAGGGCAGTAGCGCAGGTCCTGGAGGCAGTAGGGTAGGTCCTGGAGGCAGTAGCCCGGAGGGCTGTAGGGTAGGTCTTGGAGGGCTGTAGGCAGGTCTTGAGGGCTGTAGGGTAGGTCTTGGAGGCCAGGGTAGGTCTTGGAGGCTGTAGGGTAGGTCTTGGAGGGCTGTAGGGTAGGTCTTGGAGGGCAGCTCTAATTGTGATAGTCTTGCATAGCTCTCCTAAGGGACCACTTGCAGACACCACTTGCAGACACCACTTTATGCACCACTTACAGGCAGGTATTGAAGTAAACGGTTTAAAGGTTTTGAAGGCAGCCTAGTACGTCTTGGAGGCCACATCATGGAGGTCTAGATGCTTTAGAAGCTGGTGGAGGCCGGAGTGGTTCTCGGTGGAGGCCGGAGGGTTCTTGGTGGAGGCCAGAGAGGTTCTTGTAGAGGCCGGAGAGGTTCTTGTGGAGGCCGGAGAGGTTCCCCAGGAGGCCGAGAGGTTCTTGGGAGGCCGGAGTGGTTCTGGTAGAGACCGGAGTGGTTTCTGTAGAAGCCGAGGGTTTGGTGGAGGCCAGAGGGTTTTTAGGAGGCCAGAGAGGTCCTAGGAGCCAGAGAGGTTCTGTGGAGGCCAGAGAGGTTCTTGGTAGAGGCCGGAGTGGCTTTTGGTAGAGGCCGGAGTGGTTCTGGCAGCTTTAAAAGAGCATAATCTGCTTCACGGGGCCACAAGACCAGGGTATATCGCGTGTTGGTCTCTCTGGTGATCACTTGTATGGAGACCCAAAGTGAACCTCAGATATCTAACCTAACCTGACACCTCCCAAGTCCTCCAAGCATGAGAGAAGAACACAAGACAAATCCTACAAAAACCGACGAGAAACTCCAGCAGCAAAAAGTAACATCTCTGACCTCGTAACAGGAGGGAGCTCAACCTGATTATTTCTGGCGAAGTTGGCAAATCTCGAGAGGGATTGAAAGTTCTCTGAAGAAAAGTAGGGCGGAGGAGGGGGGGGAGGGGGATGATAAGGTCAGAGGGGAAGGAGGAGGAGGTGGGGGAGGGAAGTGGTGAGAGGGGAACGGGAGGATGAGATTGGCAAATGTAGAAGGAAGAGGAGGAGGAAGGAGGGGTGAGAGGGAAGGGGGAGGGAAGGGGGAGGGAGGAAAGGGGGGAGGGAGGAAGGGGAGGGAAGGGGGGAGGTAGGGAAGGGGAGGAGGGAGGAGGGGGAAGAGAAGGGATTTATTTTACTTGACAGCAACTTTCTACGTCCAAGTAGAGAGAGAGAGAGAGAGAGAGAGAGTCGATGTTAACTGTGAGTGCTGATGTGCTCTTAAGGTACAGTTACAGGTACCCTTATAAGGTACAGTCACTTACAGGCACAGTCACTTACAGGTACAGTCACTTACAGGTACACTAGGTACAGAATACAGTTACTCTTATACAGGTAACATAGTACGTATCCTTGGGTCATTACGACGATACGTCATCATCTCGATGATCGTGTCGATGCAACCACCCAACGCTGAGTGCCATATTCCTAGACCCTTACATGAGCGTGTCAACACGGCAGCTCGTGCCGGATAGCAAAATTTTTTGGGGCCATGCAAGCAAAACAATATTATTTCGTTACAATTAGAAAGACGATTTTGGAGATATTTAGTTGTTATTTTATACTGGGCACAATAATATACACAAAATATATTTTTTATAAAATTGAACTTATTATCTGGTTCGAAACAAAATAGATAGTTTTCTTGCCTGAGTACTGGCAACAATGTTTGCGCGCGGGTTATCAAACAGAGGTAGTAAGAGAATGCCTGCAGCTCTGTCTGAAACCCAACGTATGTGGCACTTTTGGTGCCAGTAGCTGAGCAGGTCAACCTGGCTGAGGATAGGTCTACAACAATTAGCAAATTATAGGAAAAGAAAGGCCTGGGATGAAATTAATGCTTCATTCATGCCAAATGATCCACTGTTTTACCTGGTCCTACCCTAGGCCATCATCTGTGTCTTTCCTGCACAATTTATCAGTTCCATCTACTGTTTATCGACCCTCATTTTCACCCTCCGTTCCTGTCTCAAGTCACGTTCCTGCCTCACCAGTCATTGTTCTGCTCCTCACTCAAACATTGCTCCTGGCCTCGGCAGTCAATGCCCTGACCCACCATCGAGCTGCTTCAAATCAACACCTTATTCAGTGTCCAGGGCATCTGGTTCTCAAATAAGGAGCAAAACCAAGGCGAACTAGGAGGGTGACAAGTGTCTAGTGAAATGTGTAATAAAGACAAGAAGAGTTATACAACTCCACAGATTGGTAGGGAGCATGAGGAGGAAATGAAACTGGAAAAAGAAATGATGTTAACACAAAACTACAACAAACTGCAAATTGAAAAGACACACAAGTAAGAAAAATTGAATAATTCTTTGATTTGTTAGATAGTGTTTTATGAAAGCAGGAGCTGCATATATGATGCCATGGTTAAAACATATGAATGATGCTGTAATATTTCAAAATTCAACGTTAAAAAGTTATTCGTTCTATTTCTTATATATTCAATCCAATTTTATTTGAAGGAAATAAAAGACATGTGTTTATTCTTGGACAAAGGTTTTTGTTTACAAAGCTGTCATAAGTATGGTAATTATTTGTGGGATGAATATTTATAAATACATAAAGGCTGTGATTTTCTAAAAAAAAATTGAATTTATTTCCTGTGATAAAGAATAAAGTTTTGTTTGGTGTGTATACAGGTATTTATAAAAAGAGGTTATACTGTGCAAAGTACTGTATAGAGGATATGTTTTTTATTAAATTTTATGCATTGATATAAATAGCTGTGAGAGAAGGAACCATTCTTTTTTAAGCCTAAGATAGAAATATTTTCATGTCAGTTACAAATATTGTTCAAAGTATGGCAGTTAAGATTTATTTTTATATATTCATATTACTATAAGCTGTGTGAATTCTAGGAATGAACTATGCATAGAAAAAATTATAGTTTATTTTTCTTACTTTTTACACATTTATAAAAAAAATAAATGTATATTTTTTCTTTGTTGTCTTCTTATAAAACTGCTACAGGCGAATTCACTCCACATATTGAGTTATGCTCCATTATTAAAGACCAC
>NW_024746229.1:0-9292 GCF_018991925.1 Homarus americanus
ATATATATATATATATATATATATATATATATATATATATATATATATATATATATATATATATATATATATATATATATATATATATATATATATATATATATATACGTGTATATATATATACACACACACACAGTATTACCCCGCTTAACGCGGTTTCACTTAACGCGATTTCGCATATACACGGTGCCTCGCCAGAACCGAACTTTCACTTAACGTGGTTCATCTACCCATATACGCGGTGAAGCATAATTTTCATTTTTTTTATTGAGCTCATAAAATTCATACAAATTACCAGGCCAGAATATAATTTAGATTGCTGGAATTCTTACAATATGATGATCATTGTGAATATAAACATCATAGATTTTGCATTAGACATACAAATTTTAGATATGTCTACTCTGAGTAAATATGTTATCTTTTGTGCAAAATATATGACATTTATATTCAAAATATTCCTGGTCTTACAAGGAATTCAGCAATGTCAATTATATTATCCTAACTTTAGTTTGAGGTATTATTTATTACTAAAATGGTAAATACTCTAGTTTTCCCACACGTCTGGTAGGGAGGGACCGACCGACCATCTGGCACAGAGTGAAGAATATTTTTTTTTTTTATTAACTGAAGATATTTGTTTCAGCTCACAAAATTCATACAAATTACCCGGCCAGAATATAATTTACATTGCTGGAATTCTTACAATATGATGATCATTTTGAATATAAACATCATAGATTTTGCATTAGACATACAAATTTTAGATATAATGTCTACTCTGAGTAAATATGTTATCTTTTGTGCAAAATATATGACATTTATATTCAAAATATTCCTGGTCTTACAAGGAATTCAGCAATGTCAAACATATTATCCTAACTTTAATCTGAGGTATTATTTATTACTAAATGTTAAAATTTAGTTTTTTCACCCTACATATCTCTTGTAGGGAGGGTTGGTGGGGAGTGGGGGGGATTGGGAGGACCACCATCTGCTGCTGGAAGAGGGGAGGCAAGGTGGGTACTGATTGACAGACAGTGCTGTGAAGAATATTTTTTTTCAATCAAAGAGGTTTGTTTTAGTCTATAAATTCATACAAATTACCCGCCAGAATATACCCATTGCTGGAATTTCACACCTGATGATCATTTCCGAATATAAACATCATAGATTTTGCATTAGACATACAAATTTTAGATATAATGTTTACCTGGAGTAAATATATATTTTCATAAAAAGGCATGAGACGAGTATTCAAAATATTCCCTGTGGGTCTACAAGGAATCCAGCAATGTCAATTATATTATCCTAACTTTAGTTTGAGGTATTATTTATTACTATACCTGGTTTTCCCCCCAAAATTTCTCAGAGAGGGAAGAGCCAGCGAGTGTAGTGTGAGAAGAGGGGGAGGGAGTTGAGTCCATTATTTGAATGGACATTAACTTGGCTACTGTATTTCTCTATTTCTCTTAAGTATTAATTGTGTGCATGTACCATCATAAAATTAAGATGTTATTTTTACTAGAACACAGGTATTGTGTTGGAAAAAGTGGAGTTTGGGGGTCGGGCCAGTCTCCTCATTGGAATTAAACCCATGTTCTGTTGTTCACTTTAACGCTAAGCTTACTAACACCACTTAACACTTAAATTCTGTGGAGTTCAATGTCTGAGTCGCTTAACGTTGGGTATTTGTATATATATATATATATATATATATATATATATATATATATATATATATATATATATATATATATACACCAGATATCTCGCTCAGAAGACGTCGGGCGATAAGACGGCCCCCAAATTTACTTAAAAAGTAGCTGGAGCCTCTATTCATTGCATAAGAATCAGCACCCAATGACACTTACCCACTGACTCAGTAGTCCTTTACCAACCATCCTTGGTTTTTTTAAAATAAGGCCAATTCACTTCAAGTAATGTCATCAAATGTTACCCGCTGGTGTAGTGTAAACACTAGTGACGTCACTGAAGCGTCTGCTATTTACCGGTATCTGGAACTAATGTCTGTGTCGAGTAAAATTTTTTCATTTACTTGAAATATATATATATATATATATATATATATATATATATATATATATATATATATATATATATATATATATATATATATATATATATATATATATATATATATATATATATATATATACACATACATACATACATACATACATACATACATACATACATACATACATACATACTACATCCTTGACCACCGAAGGGTCAAGACATACCTGGCGCTCCTCTCGGAGCAGCCAGGTCAACTATTAAGTTGGCCCATACCAACCCCCTCCCCTGAACCACTTCTCCCCACCGGAGTATCAACAGGTTCTCGCCAGAAGTTACAATTTCATTTGGGAAATGAATGGAACCAGTGTTAAACAGAGGTGAACATTGGGGAACAGTGCTTGAGTCAGTGAGAACAACTCAACAGTAAAAGTCGTATTCAAGTTAACCTTCACACAGTGAAGTCCCAGGTACCCAGTGATAACGGCCCATGAGACCCAACAACCGGCGATGTGTTAATCCGTCTACGATAGGAAGGCCTGGGGGCCACACCTCACTCATATAATACCATCTGTGAGGGAATTACTACACCACGTCAAGTCCCTCATAACACCATCTGTGAGGGAATTACTACACCACGTGATGCCCCTCATAACACCATCTGTGAGGGAGTTACTACACCATGTCAAGTCCCTCATAACACCATCTGTGAGGGAATTACTACACCACGACAGGCCCCTCATAACACCATCTGTGAGGGAATTACTACACCACGTCAGGTCCCTCATAACACCATCTGTGAGGAATTGTGACACCACGGATGCCCCTCATAACACCATCTGTGAGGAATTCACATACACCACGTGATGCCCCTCATAACACCATCTGTGAGGGAGTTACTACACCACGTGAGGCCCCTCGTAACACCATCTATGAGGGAACTACTACACCACGTGAGGCCCCTCATAACACCATCTGTGAGGGAAATACTACACGTGAGGCCCCTCATAACACCATCTGTGAGGGAATTACTACACCACATTAGGTCCCTCCTAACACCATCTGGGAGAGAGTTACTACACTACGTGTTTGCTGTTCAACACCTACATTAATCTACATTAATCTGAATGTTCACTGTATGTTCCTTTACCTTTCTCTAATGAAAGCTTTTGTTAAACCACCAATGTATGTAATAAGTCATTTATGTCCAATGTATATTTTCAGCCTTCGGGCTGCAGAACTTTTTCAATAAACCGTTAATTATTATTATTATTACATACATACATACATACATACATACATACATACATACATACATACATACATACATATATATATATATATATATACAGTTAACCCTCACTTTACGCAGTTAATGTAACCCGGAGGGTACCGCGTAAAGTGAGAAACGCGTAAAGTGAATAACATAACATATGGGATTAATTGAAATGGAGTCCGGGCCGATCCCCAAACTCCACTTTTTGACGGCACACAACTATGTTGTAGTAAAAATTTTATCTTAACTTTATGATGGTATGAAAAAACAAGTAATATAGAAGAGGTTAGGTTAGGAAAAATAAAGGTTAACATAGGAAAAATAAAGGTTAGGTTAGAAAAACTAAAAGTTAGGTGGAACACTTACGGTAGTAGAAGAGATGGGTCGGCATACGGGGATGGAGGCTGGTTCCGAGGCAGAGGGCAGATTACTGGCCCTCAGGTGAATCACCATTACTAGGTGAATCACCATCACTGTCACTTACAGTTGTCAGGGCTTCCCTGACAAATCCCTCAAAGTCATCTTCACTGTCACTATCACTGGCTTGGGCTGGCTGTGGTGGGTTACGGGCGAAGAAATCTGTTATGCTTTGCTGACGGCTGGCGTTGATGTTGTCGTGATACACCTTGATGTACGGCTCCATAGCCTGCACCAGCCGGGTATGGAAGACTTCATAGCGGTCATCGTCATTGTCGCGGGAAAGGAAGGACTTCATTTTCTCTGCACACTCCATGGCACCCTTAATATCACTATGACTTAAATTGTGTTCTTCGGAGAATGACGCACCTTCCTCCTCTTCACTGACGTGTTCTTCTTCCAACATCTCGTCGGCAGTCACTTCAGGATCTCTGATCACCTCCAGGATGTCGTCGTTGGTGGTCTCGGAGAAGCCTGGAACTGTAACAGTCTGCGCAGCTTCTCTGGCAAGGTCCACTGCTACTGCAACATTCTGAGCCTCACCAGTCACAGATTGACTCCTCCTCTCACCTGGTATTCTATGCAACACATGTCTCCATGCGTGACGAATTGTAGCAATAGACAGCTGATCCCATGACTCCACCAAGAAGTCCACAGCTTTCTTGATGTTAAATACTCTCCAGAATTGTTTGAACAGTATTTTTTGCTGTTCCAACTGTTGATCCTCATCTTCTTCGCTCTTGCTATCGGTGGTGGTGTCACTCAGATTACGCAACTCTTCCCTGGTGTTGGTGTAGTCGTTCAGGAGCTGGAATTTTTTTGTTGAGAATGCAGCTTTTACATTACAGATTAACTCTTGGTCCATGGGCTGTAATATAGATGTAGTGTTGGGAGGAAGGAAGACCACTTTTACGTTGGGGGTGACGATCTAACAGTAGGGGCGAGTGTCCTGGTGCGTTGTCCAGCAGTAACAAAATATTGAATGGCACATTCTGTCGCTCACAGAATTTTTTTACATCGGAAACAAAACAATCATCAAACCAGGAGAGGGACAGTGTAGAGAACATCCACGCCTTACGTGCGGTCAGCCAGTGGACATTTAGCTTGGTCATGTCCATGGTTTTGTAGGCGTGCGGCTTGCGTGCTGTGTGGATCACCGATAACTTGAGCTTACAGGTACCGGAGGCATTGGTGGTAAACAGGACGGTGATGCGTTCCTTCTGCATCTTCCGGCCCCGAATCCTGCTGGCATTCTTTACAACGAAGGACTTGGAAGGTAGCTTTTTCCGGAAAAGACCAGATTCATCCATGTTAAACACCTGGTCAACACTGTACTGTCCTTCCTCCATAATCTCACGTAAAAACGGAGGAAATTCCCGAGCCGCAGCACGGTCAGCACTCGCTTCTTCACCACCAATGTTTATATTGGTGATCTTGTTCCGGATCTTAAACCTCTGTAACCACCCAGAGGAAGCATTAAAGGGTTTGGGCTCTGTAATTCCCATCTTTCGTTCCACTGCGATGTACAGTTCACGTGCGTAGTCCTTAACAGAGCGCGTGTCGACCGCCATGTTCCGTCGCGCCTGACGCACCAAGTACCTCACAAGTAATTTTTCTGTCTTGAGAAGCACCTGGTTGTGAAAATACTTGATCATAGAAGCACCTGTAGACTTTGTGATCTTCATGTGCTCCTTTATCTTGGCTGCATCCTTCTTTATTGTTCGAATCGTAGATTCATTCACACCATGCTGGCGCGCCAAATCAACCTGCCTTGTTCCTTTCTCCAACTCTTGGATGATGCTATACTTCACCTCGTAGCTTAAGGAACGTCGTGTCTTCTTTGGTTTAGTGCCGCTGGGTCCAGGTAAGGAAAGGTTACTCTCTGGGGGTGGTGGTCCGGCGGAAGCCATTTTAGGGAACAATGGATGCGCGTTTACACGGAGTGGCCTTGAGGGATGAAACTGCCGCGGCTAGGTCAAGCGTCGTCTTTCCTCCCTCCCTCCCTCCCTCCCCCGGGTAGACACGTCATAATACTTTAAGCCAATTACAGCTAGCAGCAGAGGGGGGTAGGGATGCATGGCCAATCACAGGTCTGATACGTCATATGACGTCAGTGATAACGCAACAAAGACAAACACTACGCAACCTTACCGCGCCGCTTGCCCAAGCGGAGGGAGGAGGGAGAGGCAGGCAGGCAGGTGGCGCGAATCTAAAAATAGCGTCGCGCCGGACACTCTCCGCATAATGGGGTTCACGTACCGCGTAATGTGAGCACGCGAGGTTCTGGCAAGGCACCGCGTTAACGTGGAAACGCGGAATGCGGGACTGCGTAAAGTGAGGGTTAACTGTATACAGGTACACGCGTTAGACCTTGGGCCGGTGCCAACTGTCAAATGTACTACCTCCCCTCCCCCCAAGCTCCCCTCCCTCCCTCCTTCTCTCCCTCCCTCTCCCCCAACTGCCCAGCGTTGCTGGAATCCTTGTAAAACAGTGAATAATTTTACTATAAACGTCATGTATTTTGCACAAGACATAAAAATTAATCACCTGTATCACATTACAGTAGTGATTTAAGTGTAAAAGTGTATATGTACGTATAGTAATCCACATACACATAAGGATAAATACAAAGTTTATGTGATGACCGGACAACGTCCATTTCGGTTAAATGTCACGTTTCCAAGAACGTATCTAGGACGTTAACCGGCGCATGACTGTGTGTGTGTGTGTGTGTGTGTATATATATATATATATATATATATATATATATATATATATATATATATATATATATATATATATATATATATATATATATATATATATATATATATATATATATATATATATATATATATATATATATATATATATATATATATATATATATATATATATATATATATATATATATATATATATATATATATATATATATATATATATATATATATATATATATATATATATATATATATATATATATATATATATATATATATATATATATATATATATATATATATATATATATATATATATATATATACAATGACCTCCGTTAACGAACTCAATCCCTTAGCCACTTGCACAGTTTTTAACTCCTCTTTATTCTTCAAAATCGTACATATAGTCGATTTAGCCATCCCATATTCATCACTAAGTTTCGCAATGTTTCTTCCATTCTCACGTTTCTTTATAATTTCTTTCTTAGTTTCAAGGGTTATTAGCTTTCTCACTCGCTTTGGACGACTCATTGTTACAATTGTATACTTGTATAACAAACTAGTTATACAAATAACGCGAATTTCCACATCAAAAGACGAAATTTCAACAATAACAGTGGTGCACTGGCTACACAATGAGACAAAGATGGCGCCTGACGCTCTTGTTGTGGGTCGCGGTACAACAATATTCATGCACCAGACGAAATAGTCTCGTATTCATCCGCATTCGTTGTCGGAGTTGCGTTCGTTATAGCATTCTCAATTTTATAGGTAAAACCGTTCGTTATAGGAATATTCGTAGTAGGATCCGTTCGTCATAGCATACCCCACTGTGTGTGTGTGTGTGTGTATGTATGTATGTATGTATGTATGTATGTATATATATATATATATATATATATATATATATATATATATATATATATATATATATATATATATATATATATATATATATATATATATATATATATATATATATATATACATATATATACACAGTCAACCCTCACATTACGCGGTCCCGCATTCCGCGGTTCACCGTTAACGCGGTGCCCTGCCGGAACCTAACATGCCCACATTCCGCGGTGCGTGTACCCCATTACGCGGAAAGCGGCTGTCAAGCCGCGCCATTTTTGGATCCAAACCTCCCGCCATCCGCCATGTTGTGTAAGAGGCGCGAAAATGGTGCGCACAAGGTCGCCCAGTTATCAAAACATTACCAGTTCTTCACCCGCCACCCACTACAGCCGGCCCAAGTCAGTGATAGTGATAATTATAGTGAGGATATGGACTTATATGAACTTTGGGGGGTTTGACAAAGAGGCCCTGCAAGCCTCTGTGGTGGATAGTGATACAATTGATACAGGTGAGGGCCAATAATCTGCCCTCTGCCTCGGAACCAACCGCCCATCCCAGTGTGCCCAGCCATCTTTTCTACTAATGTAAGTGTTAAAAAACCTAATATTATTGATATTTCTCTTAATTATTAATTGTGTGTGCATGCCATCATAAAGTTAAGATAATTTTTTACTACAACATAGTTGTGTGTCGTCAAAAAGTGGAGTTTGGGGATCGGCCTGGACTCCATTTCAATTAATCCCATATGTTATGTTGTTCACTTTACGCGTTCCTCACTTTCCGCGGTACCCTCCGGGTTACATTAACCGCGTAAAGTGAGGGTTAACTGTATATATATATATATATATATATATATATATATATATATATATATATATATATATATATATATATATATATATATATATATATATATATATATATTTTATATATATATATATATATATATATACACATACACAGTTGGTCCTCACATTACGCGGTTAATGTAACCCGGAGGGTCCCGCGGAAAGTGAGGAACGCGTAAAGTGAACAACATAACATATGGAATTAATTGAAATGGAGTCCAGGCCGACCCCCAACTCCACTTTTTGACGACACACAACTATGTTGTAGTAAAAATTTTATCTTAACTTTATGATGGTATGAAAAAACAAGTAATATAGAAGAGGTTAGGTTAGGAAAGATAAAGGTTAACATAGGAAAAATAAAGAATAGGTTAAAAAACTAAAAATTTTGTGTAACACTTACGGTAGTAGAAGAGATGGGTCGGCATACGGGGATGGAGGCTGGTTCCGAGGCAGAGGGCAGATTACTGGCCCTCAGGTGAATCACCATTACTAGGTGAATCATCATCACTGTCACTTACAGTTGTCAGGGCTTCCCTGACAAATCCCTCAAAGTCAACTTCACTGCCACTATCACTGGCTTGGGCTGGCTGTGGTGGGTTGCGGGTGAAGAAATCTGTTATGCTTTGCTGACGGCTGGCGTTGATGTTGTCGTGATACACCGTGATGTACGGCTCCATAGCCTGCACCAGCCGGTTATGGAAGACTTCATAGCGGTCATCGTCATTGTCGCGGGAAAGGACGGACTTCATTTTCTCTGCAAACTCCATGGCACACTTAATATCACTATGACTTAAACTGTGTTCTTCGGAGACTGACGCACCTTCTTCCTCCTCTTCACTGACGTGTTCTTCCAACATCTCGTCGGCAGTCACTTCAGGATTTCTGATCACCTCCAGTATGTCGTCGTTGGTGGTCTCGGAGAAGCCTGGAACTGTAACAGTCTGCGCAGCTTCTCTGGCAAGGTCCACTGCTACTGCAACATTCTGAACCTCACCAGTCACAGATTGACTCCTCCTCTCACCTGGTATTCCATGCAACACATGTCTCCATGCGTGACGAATTGTAGCAATAGACAGCTGATCCCATGACTCCACCAAGATGTCCACAGCTTTCTTGATGTT
>NW_024746230.1:0-5381 GCF_018991925.1 Homarus americanus
GTTTAACGCCATTTAACGTTAGTTTAACTTCATTTAACGTTAGTTTAACTTCATTTAACGTTAGTTTAACGCCATTTAACGTTAGTTTAACGCCATTTAACATTAGTTTAACTTCATTTAACCTTAATTAAACGCCATTTAACGTTAGTTTAACTCCATTTAACGTTAGTTAAATGTCATTTAACGTTAATTTAAGGCTATTTAACGTTAGTTTAACGCCATTTAACGTTAGTTTAACTTCATTTAACGTTAATTTAACTTCATTTAACGGTAGTTTAACGCCATTTAACGTTAGTTTAACGCCATTTAACGTTAGTTTAACGCCATTTAACGTTAGTTTAACGCCATTTAACGTTAGTTTAACGTCATTTAACGTTAGTTTAACGCCATTTAACGTTAGTTTAAAGTCATTTAACCTTAATTAAACGCCATTTAACTTTAGTTTAACGCCATTTAACGTTAGTTTAACGCCATTTAACATTAGTTTAACGTCATTTAACCTTAATTAAACGCCCTTTAACGTTAGTTTAACGCCATATAACGTTAGTTTGACGCCATTTACCGTTAGTTTAATGCCATTTAACGTTTATTTAATGCCATTTAACGTTAGTTTAACGTCATTTAACCTTAATTAAACGCCATTTAACGTCAGTTTAACGCCATTTAACG
The DNA here is from genome assembly GCF_018991925.1 of Homarus americanus. NCBI lineage: Eukaryota > Metazoa > Arthropoda > Malacostraca > Decapoda > Nephropidae > Homarus > Homarus americanus. The sequence continues at coordinate 670 of NW_024746230.1, forward strand.
TTAGCTTAACGCCATTTAACGTTAGTTTAACGTCATTTAACGCTAATTTAACGCCATTTAACGTTAGTTTAACGCCATTTAACGTTAGTTTAACGCCATTTAACGTTAGTTTAACGCCATTTAACGTTAGTTTAACGTCATTTAACGTTAGTTTAACGCCATTTAACGTTAGTTTAACGCCATTTAACGTTAGTTTAACTTCATTTAACGTTAGTTTAACGCCATTTAACATTAGTTTAACGTTATTTAACCTTAATTAAACGCCATTTAACGTTAGTTTAACGCCATTTAACGTTAGTTTAACTACATTTTACGTTAATTGAACTTCATTTAACGTTAATTTAACGGTATTTAACGTTAGTTTAACGCCATTTAACGTTAGTTTAACGCCATTTAACGTTAGTTTAACACCATTTAACGTTAGTTTAACGCTATTTAACTTAGTTTAACGTCATTTAACCTTAATAAAACGCCATTTAACGTTAGTTTAACGCCATTTAACGTTAGTTAACGCCATTTAACGTTAGTTTAACGCTATTTAACGTTAGTTTACCATTTAACGTTAGTTTAATCTCATTTAATGTTAGTTTAACGCTATTTAATGTTAGTTTAACGCCATTTGGCATCATTAGTTTAACGTCATTTAACCTAATTAAACGCCATTTACCGTTAGCTTAACGCTATTTAACGTTAGCAAGGTTTAACGTCATTTAACCTTAATTAAACGCTATTTAACGTCAGTTTAACGCCGTTTAACGTTAGCGAACGCCATTTAACGTTAATTAAACGCCATTTAACTTTAGTTTAACGCCATTTAACGTTAGTTTAACGCCATTTATCGTTAGTTTAACTTCATTTAACGTTAATTTAACGCCATTTAACGTTAATTAAATGCCATATAATGTTAGTTTAACGCCATTTAACGTTAGTTTAACGCCATTTAACGTTAGTTTAACGCCATTTAACGTTAGTTTAACGCCATTTAACGTTAGTTTAACTCCATTTAACGTTAGTTTAACGCCATTTAACATTAGTTTAACGTCATTTAACCTTAATTAAACGCCCTTTAACGTTAGTTTAACGCCATATAACGTTAGTTTAACGCCATTTACCGTTAGTTTAATGCCATTTAACGTTAGTTTAATGCCATTTAACGTTAGTTTAACGTCATTTAACCTTAATTAAACGCCATTTAACGTCAGTTTAACGCCATTTAAAGTTAGCTTAACGCCATTTAACGTTAGTTAAACGTCATTTAACGTTAATTTAACGGTATTTAACGTTAGTTTAACGCCATTTAACGTTAGTTTAACGTCATTTAACGCTAATTTAACGCCATTTAACGTTAGTTTAACGCCATTTAACGTTAGTTTAACGCCATTTAACGTTAGTTTAACGTCATTAAACCTTAATTAAACGCAATTTAACGTTAGGTTAACGTCATTTAACGTTAGTTTATCGTCATTTAACGTTAGTTTAACGCCATTTAACGTTAGTTTAACTCCATTTAACGTTAGTTTAACGCCATTTAACATTAGTTTAACGTTATTTAACCTTAATTAAACGCCATTAAACGTTAGTTTAACGCCATTTAACGTTAGTTTAACGCCATTTTAAGTTAATTTTACTTCATTTAGCGTTAATTTAACGGTATTTAACGTTAGTTTAACGCCATTTAACGTTAGTTTGACGTCATTTAACGCTAATTTAACCCCATTTAACGTTAGCTTAACGCCATTTAACGTTAGTTTAACGCCATTTAACGTTAGTTTTATCATATATAACGTTAATTTAACGCTATTTAACGTTAGTTTAACTTCATTTAACGTTAATTTAACGCCATTTAACGTTAGTTTACCATTTAACGTTAGTTTAACGCCATTTAACTTTAGTTTAACGTCATTTAACTCTAATTAAACGCGTTAATTTAACGGTATTTAACGTTAGTTTAACGCCATTTAACGTTAGTTTGACGTCATTTAACGCTAATTTAACCCCATTTAACGTTAGCTTAACGCCATTTAACGTTAGTTTAACGCCATTTAACGTTAGTTTAACGCCATTTAACGTTAGTTTAACTTCATTTAATGTTAATTTAACGCCATTTAACGTTAGTTTAACGCCATTTAACGTTAGTTTAACGCCATTTAACGTTAGTTTACCGCCATTTAACGTTAGTTTAACGTCATTTAACGTTAGTTTAACGTCATTTAACGTTAGTTTAACTTCATTTAACGTTAATTTAACTCCACTTAACATTACTTTAACGCCATTTAACGCTAGTTTAACGTCATTTAACCTTAATTAAACGCCATTTAACGTTAGTTTAACGTCATTTAACGTTAGTTTAACGCCATTTAACGTTAGTTTAACGCCATTTAACGTTAGTTTAACGCCATTTAACGTTACTATAAACGTCATTTAACCTTAATTAAACGCCATATAACGTTAGTTTAACGCCATTTAACGTTAGTTTAACGCCATTTAACGTTAGTTTAACGTCATTTAACATTAGTTTAACGTCATTTAACCTTAATTAAACGCCATTTAACGTTAGTTAAACGTCATTTAACGTTAATTTAACGCTATTTAACGTTAGTTTAACGCCATTTAACGTTAGTTTAACTTCATTTAACGTTAATTTAACGCCATTTAAAGTTAGTTTAACTTCATTTAACGTTAGTTTAACGTCATTTAACGTTAGTTTAACGCCATTTAACGTTAGTTTACCGCCATTTAGCGTTAGTTTAACGTCATTTAACGTTAATTTAACGCCATATAACGTTAGTTTAACGCCATTTAACGTTAGTTTAACGCTATTTAACGTTTGTTTAACTTCATTTAACGTTAGTTGAACTTCATTTAACGTTAGTTTAACGCCATTTAACGTTAGTTTAACGCCATTTAACGTGGTTAACTTCATTTGCTTGTAATTAAACGCCATTTTACCGTTAGTTTAACGCCATTTAACGTTAGTTTAACTTCATTTACAACGTTAGTTTAACTTCATTTACAACGTTAGTTTAACGCCATTTAACGGTAGTTTAACTCCGGTAACGTGGTTTGCTTCATTTAGCCTTAATTAAGCGCCACTTGACGTTAGTTTAACGCCATTTAACGTTAGTTTAACGCCATTTAACATTAGTTTAACGTTGACAGCCTTAATTAAACGCCATTTAACGTTAGTTTAACGCCATTTAACGTTATTTAACGCCATTTAACGATAGTTTAACGCCATTTAACGATAGTTTAACGCCATTTAACGTTAGTTTAACGCCATTTAACGTTAGTTTAACGCCATTTAACGTTAGTTTAACGGCATTTAACGTTAGTTTAACGCCATTTAACGTTATTTAACCTTAATTAATCGCCATTTAACGTTAGTTTAACGCCATTTAAAGGTTAGTTTAACGCCATTTAACGTTAGTTTATCGCCATTTATCGTTAGTTTAACTTCATTTAACGTGCAATTTAACCATTTAACGTTAATTTAACGCCATTTAACGTTAGTTTAACGCCGTGCAACGTTAGTTTAACGCCATTTAACGTTAGTTTAACGCCATTTAACGTTAGTTTAACGCCATTTAACGTTAGTTTAACGTTATTTAACCTTAATTAAACGCCATTTAACGTTAATTTACCGCCATTTAACGTTAGTTTAACGTCATTTAACGTTAGTTTAACGTCATTTAACGTTAGTTTAACTTCATTTAACGTTAATTTAACTCCATTTAACGTTAGTTTAACGCCATTTAACGTTAGTTTAACGTCATTTAACCTTAATTAAACGCCATTTATCGTTAGTTTAACGTCATTTAACGTTAGTTTAACGCCATTTAACGTTAGTTTAACGTCATTTAACCTTAATTAAACGCCATTTAACGTTATTTAAACGTCATTTAACGTTAATTTAACGCTATTTAACGTTAGTTTACCGCCTTTTAACGTTAGTTTACCGCCATTTAACGTTAGTTTAACGTCATGTAACGTTAATTTAACGCCATATAACGTTAGTTTAACGCCATTTAACGTTAGTTTAACGCCATTTAACGTTAGTTTAACGCCATTTAACGTTAGTTTAACGCTATTTAACGTTAGTTTAACTTCATTTAACGTTAGTTGAACTTCATTTAACGTTAGTTTAACGCCATTTAACGTTAGTTTAACGCCATTTAACATTAGTTTAACTTCATTTAACTTTAATTAAACGCCATTTACCGTTAGTTTAACGCCATTTAACGTTAGTTTAACTTCATTTAACGTTAGTTTAACTTCATTTAACGTTAGTTTAACGCCATTTAACGTTAGTTTAACGCCATTTAACATTAGTTTAACTTCATTTAACCTTAATTAAACGCCATTTAACGTTAGTTTAACTCCATTTAACGTTAGTTAAATGTCATTTAACGTTAATTTAAGGCTATTTAACGTTAGTTTAACGCCATTTAACGTTAGTTTAACTTCATTTAACGTTAATTTAACTTCATTTAACGGTAGTTTAACGCCATTTAACGTTAGTTTAACGCCATTTAACGTTAGTTTAACGCCATTTAACGTTAGTTTAACGCCATTTAACGTTAGTTTAACGTCATTTAACGTTAGTTTAACGCCATTTAACGTTAGTTTAAAAGTCATTTAACCTTAATTAAACGCCATTTTAACTTTAGTTTAACGCCATTTAACGTTAGTTTAACGCCATTTAACATTAGTTT
>NW_024746231.1:0-13911 GCF_018991925.1 Homarus americanus
CTGGCAGTGTCTGGATGTGTACCTGGCAGTGTTTGGAGGTGTACCTGGCAGTGCCGGGCAGGTGTGCCCAAGTGGTCCGAGGTGTACCTGGGAGTGCTGCTGGTGTACCTGGGAGTAAGTCAGAGGTACCTGGGAGGTTGGGGGATGTACCAGGGAGTGTCAGTGGAGTACCTGGGAAAACAGAGGTGTACCTGGGAGAAGTCGGAGGTGTACATGGAGTGTCAGGAGGTACCCAGGGAGTGTCAGAGGTGCCTGGGAGCATGTGAGGTGCACCTGGGAGGTCTGTAGTGCACCTGGGAGTGTCTGAGGTGTACCTGAAAGTGTCAGAGACACCACCAGGAGTGCTTTTCAGAGGAATACCTAGGGAGTGTCAGAGGTACCTGGGAGTCAGGAGGTGTACTTAGGGAGTATCGGAGGTTTACCTGGGAGGCCGGAGTTGTACCTGGGAGCAAGCCGGAGGCACCTGGGAGTGCGTCAGAGGTGTGCTTGGGAGGCCGAGGTGTACCTGGGGAGTGTCGGAGGCACCTGGGAGTGCCAGAGGTGTGCTTTGGGAGGCCAGAGGTACCTGCAGTGCCCAGGTACCTGAGTGTCAGAGGTTTACCTGGGGAGGTGCTGGGAGGATGTACCTGAGTGCCAGAGGTGTATCTGGGAGTGTTGGATGTGTACCTGGGAGTGTCAGGAGGCATAGCAGGGAATGTCAGTGGAGTACCTGGATGCCAGAGGTGCACCTGGGGAGGTCAGCGTGTACCTGGGATTGTTAGAGGTGTGTATCAGGAGACAGAGGAGTACCCAGGAGTGTCAGAGGTGCACCTGGGAGTGCTCGTGAGAGGTGTACCTGGGAGGCCAGGGGTGTACCAGGGAATGCTGGGGTGAGCACCTGGGAGGCCAGAGGCCTGGGAGGCCAAGGTGGCACCTGGGAGGTCAGGAGGTACCTGGAGGTCAGAGCGTAATCTTTGGAGTGTCAGGGGGATGTACCTGGGAGTGTCAGAGGTGCACCTGGGAGTGTTTGAGGTGTACCTGGGAGTGTGAGAATCAGCACCAGTGAGTGTCGGAGGTGTAACCTGGGAGCAAGCCAGAGGTGTACCTTGGGAGGTCAGAGGTGTACCCGGGAGTGTCAGGAGGTGTGCCTGGGAGCAAGCCGGAGGTGTGTACCTGGGAGCAAGTCACAGGAGTACCTGGGAGTGTGAGAGGTGTTCCTGGGAGGTGGGAGAGGTGTACCCAGGAGTGACTGAGGAACCTGGGAGTGGTCAGAGGAATACCTAGAGAGTCAGAGGTGTACCAGGGAGGTTGTCAGAGGAATACCTAGGAGGTTGCAAGAGGTGTACCTGGGAGGTCAGAGGTGCAGTACTTGTATACTGGAGGCTTACCTAGGGAGTGTCGGGAGTTGTACCTGGAGTGTCGGAGGTGTACCTGGGAGGCCAGGGATGTACCAGGAGTCAGTGAGGCCCTGGGAGAGTCAGAGGTGTACCTGGGAGGTCAGAGGTACTTGAGTCAGAGGTGTACTGGAGGCCGAGGAATACCTAGGGAGTGGCCAGAGGTGTACCAGGGAGTGTCAGAGGAATACCTAGGGAGGTCAGAGGTACCTGGGAGTGCTGAGGTGTACTTAGGAGTATCGTGGAGGTTTACATGGGAGTGTCGGAGGTGTACCTGGGAGGCCGGAGGTGTACCTGGGAGGGTCAGAGGTGTACTAGTACCTGGGAGTGAGAGAAGTGTACCTGGGAGTATCGGAGGTGTACCTGATTGTCTGAGTACCTGGGAGTGTCAAGGTGTACTTGGGAGTGTCAGCGGTGTACCTGGGAGTGTCTGAGGTGACCTGGGAGTGTCAGAGGTGTGCCTGAGTGTCAGAGGTGCACTTTGGAGTGTCAGAGGTGCACCTGATGTCTGAGGTGTACCTGGGAGTGTCTGATGTGTACCTGGCAGTGTCGAGGTGTACCTGGCAGTGTCTGAGGTGTACCTGGCAGTGTCAGCGGTGTACCTGGGAGTGTTAGAGGTGTATCAGTGACAGAGTACCTAGGAGTGTCAGAGGTGTACCTGGGAGGTCGTCAGAGGTGTACCTCGGAGTATCGGAGGTGTACCTGGGAGTGTCAGAGGTGTACCTGGGAGGTCAGAGGTGTACCTGAGTGTCAGGGACCTGGCGTGTCAGAGGTGTATCTGGGAGGTCAGAGGTGTACCTGGGAGTGTCAAAGGTGTACCTGGGAGTGTCAGAGGTGTACCTGGGATAGTCAGAGGTGTACCTGGCAGTGTCAGAAGTGTACCTGGGAGTGTCAGAGGTATACCAGGGAGTGTCAGGGAATACCTAGGAGTGTCAGAGGTGTACTTGGGAGTGTCAGAGGTGTACCTGGCAGTGTCTGAGGTGTACATGGCAGTGTCAGCGGTGTACCTGGGAGTGTCAGCGGTGTACCTGGGAGTGTCAGGGGTACCCAGGAGTGTCAGTGGAGTACCTGGGAGTGTCAGAGGTGTACCTGGGAGTGTCAGAGGTGTACCTGGGAGGTCAGATGTGTACCTGGGAGTGTTAGGAGGTGTACTTGGGAGGAGGAGGTGTACCTGGGAGGTGTGAGAAGTGTACCTAGAGGTCAGAGGTGTACCTAGGAGTGTGAGAAGTGTACCTGGGAGTGTCTACGTGGAGTCAGAGGTACCTGAGTGTCAGGGTGTACCAGGAATGTCAGTGGAGTACCTGGGAGGTCAGAGGTGTACCTGGGAGTGTCAGAGGTGTACCTGGGAGTGTCAGAGGTGTACCTGGAGTGTCAGAGGTGTACCTGGGAGTGTCAGAGGTGTACCTTGAGTGTCAGAGGTACCTGGGTGTGTCAGAGGTGTACCTGGGAGTGTCGGAGGTGTACCTGGGAGTGTCAAAGGTGAACCTGGGAGTGTCAGAGGTGTACCTGGGAGTGAAAAGCTACCTGGGAGTGTCTGGGTGTACCTGGGAGGTCAGAGGTTACCTGAGTGTTGAGGTGTACCTGGGGTGTCAGAGGTGTACCTGGGAGGCGGAGGTGTACCTGGGAGTGTAAGAAGTGTACCTGGGAGTGTCGGAGGTGTACCTGGAGTGTCGGAGGTGTACCTGGGAGGTAATTGGGAGTGTCAGAGGTGTACCTGGGAGTGTCAGCGGTGTACCTGGAAGTGTCTGAGGTACCTGGAGTGTTAGAGGTTTGCCTGGGAGTGTCAGAGGTGCACTTGGGAGGCCGAGTGGTGCACCTTGAGTGTCTGAGGTACCTGGGAGTGTCTGAGGTGTACCTGGCAGTGTCTGAGGTGTACCTGGCAGTGTTTGAGGTACCTGGGTGTCAGCGGTGTACCTGGAAGTGTCTGAGGTGTACCTGGGAGTGTTAGAGGTTTGCCTGGGGATGTCAGAGGTGCACTTGGGAGTGTCAGAGATGCACCTTGGAGTGTCTGAGGTGTACCTGGGAGTGTCTGAGGTGTACCTGGCAGTGTCTGAGGTATACCTGGCAGTGTTTGAGGTGTACCTGGCAGTGTCAGCGGTGTACCTGTGAGTGTCAGCGGTGTACCTGGGAGTGTTAGAGGTGGATCAGGAGTGACAGAGGAGTACCTAGGAGTGTCAGAGGTGTACCTGGGAGTGTGAGAAGGTACCTGGAGTGTTCAGGTGTACCTGGGAGTGTCAGAGGTGTACCTGGGAGGTCAGGGGTGTACCAGGGAGTGTCAGTGGAGTACTTGGTGTGTCAGAGGTGTACCTGGGAGGCTGAAGGTGCCTGGGAGGTTCGAGGTACCTGAGCAAGCCGGAAGGTGTACCTGGGAGTGTAAGAAGTGTACCTGGGAGCGTCGGAGCTGTACCTGGGAGTGTCGGAGGTGTACCTGGGAGTGTCAGAGTTGTACTTAGGAGTGTCAGAGGTGTACCTGGGAGTGTCAGAGGTGTACCTGGGAGTGTCGGAGGTGTACTTGCGAGTGTGAGAAGTATACCTGGGAGTGTCTGGGATGTACCTGGGAGTGTCTGGGGTGTACCTGGGAGTGTCAGTGGAGTACCTAGGAGTGTCAGGGGTGTACCAGGGAGTGTCAGTGGAGTTCCTGGGAGTGTCAGGGGTGTACCTGGGAGTGACAGAGGTGTACCTGGGAGTGTCAGAGGTGTACCTGGGGGTGTCAGAGGTGTACCTGGGAGTGTCGGAGGTGTACCTGGGAGTGTAAGAAGTGTACCTGGGAGTGTCGGAGGTGTAGCTGGGAGTGTTGGAGGTGTACCTGGGAGTGTGAGAGGTGTACTTGGTGTGTCAGAGGTGTACCTGGGGTGTCAGCGGTGTACCTGGGAGTGTCTGAGGTGTACCTGGGAGTGGGAGTGTAAGAAGTGTACCTGGGAGCGTCGGAGCTGTACCTGGGAGTGTCGGAGGTGTACCTGGGAGTGTCAGAGTTGTACTTAGGAGTGTCAGAGGTGTACCTGGGAGTGTCATCCGTGTACCTGGGAGTGTTTGAAGTGCACCTGGGAGTGTCAGAGGTGTGCCTAGGTGTGTCAGTGGTGCACCTTGGAGTGTCTGAGGTGTACCTGGGAGTGTCTGAGGTGTACCTGGCAGTGTCTGAGGTGTACCTGGCAGTGTTTGAGGTGCACCTGGGAGTGTCAGAGGTGTGCCTGGGAGTGTCAGTGGTGCACCTTGGAGTGTCTGAGGTGTACCTGGGAGTGTCTGAGGTGTACCTGGCAGTGTCTGAGGTGTACCTGGCAGTGTCAGCAGTGTACCTGGGAGTGTCAGTGGTGCACCTGGGAGTGTTAGAGGTGTATCAGGGAGTGACAGAGGAGTACCTAGGAGTGTCAGAGGTGTACCTGGGAGTGTCAGAGGTGTACCTGGGAGTATCGGAGGTGTACCTGGGAGTGTCACAGGTGTACCTGGGAGTGTCAGAGGTGTATCTGGGAGTGTCAGAGATATACCTGGGAGTGTCAGAGGTGTATCTGGGAGTGTTGGACGTGTACCTTGGAGTGTCAGAGGTGTACCAGGGAATGTCAGTGGATAACTTGGGAGTGTCAGAGGTGTACCTGGGAGTGTCGGAGGTGTACCTGGGAGTGTCAGGGGTGTACCAGGGAGTGTCAGTGGAGTACCTGGGAGTGTCAGATGTGTACCTGGGAGTGTCGGAGGTGTACATGGAGTGTCAGAAGTGTACCTGGCAGTGTCAGCAGTGTACCTGGCAGTGTCAGATGTGTGCCTGGGAGTGTCTGCGGTGTACCTGGGAGTGTCTGCGGTGTACCTGGGAGTGTCTGAGGTGTACCTGGGAGTGTCAGAGAAGTACCAGGGAGTGTCACAGGAGTACCTGGGAGTGTGAGAGGTGTACCTGGGAGTGTGAGAGGTGTACCTAGGGTGTCTGAGGTGTACCTGGGAGTGTCAGAGGTGTACCTGGGAGTGTCTGAGGTGTACCTGGGAGTGTCTTAGGTGTACCTGGGAGTGTCAGGGGAGAACCAGGAAGTGAAAGAGGTGTACCTGGGAGTATCAGAGGTGTACCAGGGAGTGTCTGAGGTGTACCTGGGAGTGTCAGAGATGTATCAGGGAGTGTCAGAGGAATACCTAGGAGTGTCAGAGGTGTACCTGCGAGTGTCAGAGGTGTACCTAGGAGTATCGGAGGTTTACCTGGGAGTGTCGGAGTTGTACCTGGGAGTGTCGGAGGTGTACCTGGGAGTGTCAGAGGTGTACCTGGGAGTGTCACAGGTGTACCTGGGAGTGTCAGCGGTATACCTAGGAGTGACAGAGATGTACCTGGGAGTGTCAGAGGTGTATCTGGGAGTGTTGGACGTGTACCTGGGAGTGTCACAGGTGTACCAGGGAATGTCAGTGGAGAACTTGGGAGTGTCAGAGGTGTACCTGGGAGTGTCGGAGGTGTACCTGGGAGTGTTAGGGTGTACCAGGGAGTGTCAGTGGAGTACCTGGGAGTGTCAGATGTGTACCTGGGTGTGTCAGAGGTGTACATGGAGTGTCAGAAGTGTACCTGGCAGTGTCAGCAGTGTACCTGGGAGTGTCAGAGGTGTGCCTGGGAGTGACTGAGGTGTACCTGGGAGTGTCTGAGGTGTACCTGGGAGTGTCTGAGGTGTACCTGGGAGTGTCAGAGAAGTACCAGGGAGTGTCACAGGAGTACCTGGGAGTGTGAGAGGTGTACCTGGGAGTGTGAAAGGTGTACCTAGGAGTGTCTGAGGTGTACCTGGGAGTGTCAGAGGTACCTCGGAGTATCGGAGGTTTACCTGGGAGTGTCAGAGTTGTACCTGGGAGGTCAGAGGTGTACCTGGGAGGTGAGAAGGTACCTGGGAATGTCGGAGGTGTACCTGGGAGTGTCGGAGGTGTACCTGGGAGGTGAGGTACCTGGGAGGTCAGAGGTACCTGGGAGTGTCAGCGGTGTACCTAGGAGTGTCTGAGGTGTACCTGGGAGTGTCAGAGGTGTGCCTGGGAGGTCAGAGGTACCTGGGAGTGTCAGGTACCTGGAGTGTCAGAGGTGTACCTGGGAGTGTCAGAGGTGTACCTGGGAGTGTCGGAGGTGTACATGGAGTGTCAGAGGTACCTGCAGTGTAAGCGGTGTACCTGGGAGTGTCAGAGGTGTGCCTGGGAGTGTCTGAGGTGTACCTGGGAGGTCTGAGGTGTACCTAGGAGTATCTGAGGTGTGCCTGGGGGTGTCAGAGAAGTACCAGGGAGTGTCACAGGAGTACCTGGGAGTGTGAGAGGTGTACCTGCGAGTGTCAGAGGTGTACCTAGAAGTGTCTGAGGTGTACCAGGGAGTGTCAGAGGTGTACCTGGGCGTGTCTGAGGTGTACCTGGGAGTGTCTGAGGTGTACCTGGGAGTGTCTGGGGAGAACCAGGGAGTGAAATCGGTGTACCTGGTGTTATGTTCTGGATAATAAGTTCAATATACAGGAGAGAACATAAACACCTGTATAGATTTTGTAGGTTCGATTTACTGGATCAGAGATATGTACACAAGGGAAGTACCGCTCCTCAGCTTGGCTGCCTGTCAACTACTATAGACGACGTATGGCAAGTGAGACATTAGCAGCTTCCATACGTCGCCAGGCACATTAATTAAGCATGTGGGATATGGTAATTACATTGCCACACGCTGCTAGCTAGGCTGAATAAATAATACATAAATGGAGCACATACATAATATACATACATAATATATAATCCAGCATACATAATATACATACACCTGGGAGTGTCTGAGGCGTACCAGGGAGTCTCTGAGGTGTACCTGGGAGTGTCAGAGGTGTACCAGGGAGTGTCAGAGGAATACCTAGGAGTGTCAGAGGTGTACCTGGGAGTGTCAGAGGTGTACCTAGGAGTATCGGAGGTGTACCTGGGAGTGTCGGAGTTGTACCTGGGAGTGTCGGAGGCGGACCTGGGAATGTCAGTGGAGTACCTGGGAGTGTCAGACGTGTACCTGGGAGTGTCGGAGGTGTACATGGGGTGTCAGAGGTGTACCTGGCAGTGTCAGCGGTGTACCTAGGAGTATCGGAGGTTTACCTGGGAGTGTCGGAGTTGTACCTGGGAGTGTCGGAGGCGGACCTGGGAGTGTCAGTGGAGTACCTGGGAGTGTCAGAGGTGTACCTGGGAGTGTCGGAGGTGTACCTGGGAGTGTTACAGGTGTACTTGGGAGTGTCAGATGTGTACCTGGGAGTGTCAGCGGTGTACCTGGAAGTGTCTGAGGTATACCTGGGAGTGTTAGAGGTTTGCCTGGGAGTGTCAGAGGGGCACTTGGGAGTGTCAGAGGTGCACCTTGGAGTGTCTGAGGTGTACCTGGGAGTGTCAGAGGTGTACCAGGGAATGTCAGTGGAGTACCTGGGAGTGTCAGAGGTGTACCTGGGAGTGTCAGCGGTGTACCTGGGAGTGTTAGAGGTGTATCAGGGAGTGTCAAGGTGTACCTGGGAGTGTCAGAAATGTACCTGGGGTGTCAGGGATGTACCAGGGAGTGTGGGGTGGAGTACCTGGGGAGTGTCAGATGTGTACCTGGGAGTGTCGGAGGTGTACATGGAGTGTCAGAGGTGTACCTAGGAGTGTCAGAGGTGTGTCTGGGAGTATGTGAGGTGTACCTGGGAGTATCTGTGGTGTACCTGGGAGTGTCTGAGGTGTACCTGGAAGTGTCAGAGAAGTACCAGGGAGTGTCAGAGGAGTACCTGGGAGTGTGAGAGGTGTACCTGGGAGTGTGAGAGGTGTACTTGCAGGAGTATCGGAGGTTTGCAGGGTGTCGGAGTTGTACCTGGGAGTGTCGGAGGTGTGCCTGGGAGTGTCATAGGTGTGCCTGGGAGTGTCAGAGGTGCACTTGGGAGTGTCAGAGGAGCACCTTGGAGTGTCTGAGGTGTACCTGGGAGTGTCTGAACTGTACCTGGCAGTGTCTGAGGGGTACCTGGCAGTGTCTGAGGTGTACCTGGCAGTGTCTGAGGTGTACCTGGAGTGTTAGAGATGTACCTGGGAGTGTCAGAGGTGTATCTGGGAGTGTTGGACGTGTACCTGGGAGTGTCAGAGGTGTACCAGGGAATGTCAGTGGAGTACCTGGGAGTGTCAGAGGTGCACCTGGGATTGTCAGCGGTGTACAAGGGATTGTTAGAGGTGTATCAGGGAGTGACAGAGGAGTACGTAGGAGTGTTAGAGGTGTACCTGGGAGTGTCAGAGGAGTACCTGGGAGTGTCAGGGGTGTACCAGGGAATGTCAGTGGAGTACCTGGGAGTGTCAGAGGTGTACCTGGGAGGGTCAAAGGTGTACCTGGGAGTGTCAGAGGTGTACCTGGGAGTGTCAGAGATGTACCTTGGAGTGTCAGGGATGTACCTGAAGTGTCAGAGGTGTACCTGGGAGTGTCGGAGGTGTACCTGGGAGCAGGAGAAGGTACCCAAGAGTGTCGGAGGTGCACCTGGGAGTGTCAGAGGTGTACCTGGGAGGTCAGAGGTGTACCTGGGAGTGTCGGAGGTGTACATGGAGTGTCAGAGATGTACCTAGGAGTGTCAGGGGTGTGCCTGGGAGTATGTGAGGTGTACCTGGGAGTGTCTGTGGTGTACCTGGGTGTGTCTGAGGTGTACCTGGAAGTGACAGAAAAGTACCAGGGAGTGTCACAGGAGTACCTGGGAGTGTGAGAGGTGTACCTGGGAGTGTGAGAGGTGTACCTAGGAGTGACTGAGGTGTACCTGGGAGTGTCAGAGGAATACCTAGGAGTGTTAGAGGTGTACCAGGGAGTATCAGAGGAATACCTAGGAGTGTCAGAGGTGTACCTGGGAGTTTCAGAGGTGTACTTAGGAGTATCGGAGGTTTAGCTGGGAGTGTCGGAGTTGTACCTGGGAGTGTCGGAGGTGTACCTGGGAGTGTCAGAGGTGTACTTGGGAGTGTCAGAGGTGTACCTGGGAGTGTCAGCGGTGTACCTGGGAGTGTCTGAGGTGTACCTGGGAGTGTCATAGGTGTGCCTGGGAGTGTCAGAGGTGCACTTGGGAATGTCAGAGGAGCACCTTGGAGTGTCTGAGGTGTATCTGGGAGTGTCAGAGGTGTACCAGTGAGTGTCAGTGGAGTACCTGGGAGTCTCAAAGGTACTGGAGCATCAGAGGCCTGGAATATCGGAGGTGTACCTGAATATCGAAGGTGTACCTGGGAGTGTCAGAGGTGTACCTGGGAGTGTCGTAGGTGAACCTGGGAGGCACAGAGGAGCCTGGGAGTTGTCAGAGGTGTACCTCGGAGTATCGGAGGTTTACCTGGGAGTGTCGGAGTTATACCTGGGAGTGTCAGAGGTGTACCTGGGAGCGTGGAGGTTTACCTGGGAGTATCGGAGGTGTACCTGGATTGTCGAGGTGTACTTGGGAGTGTCAGCGGTGTACCTGGGAGTGTCTGAGGTGTACCTGGGAGTGTCAGAGGTGCCTGGAGTGTCAGAGGTGCACTTGGAGTGTCAGAGGTGCACCTTGGAGTGTCTGAGGTGTACCTGGGAGTGTCTGAGGTGTACCTGGCAGTGTCTGAGGTGTACCTGGCAGTGTCTGAGGTGTACCTGGCAGTGTCAGCGGTTACCTGGGAGTGTCAGCGGTGCACCTGGAGTGTCAGAGGTGACCTGGAGTGTCAGAGGTGTACCTGGGAGTGTCAGAGATGTACCTGGGAGTGTCAGAGGTGTATCTGGGAGTGTCAGAGGTGTACCTGGGAGGCGAAGGTGTACCGGAGGTCAGAGGTGTACCTGGGATAGTCAGAGGTGTACCTGGCAGTGTCAGAAGTGTACCTGGGAGTGTCAGAGGTATACCAGGGAGTGTCAGCGGAATACCTAGGAGTGTCAGAGGTGTACTTGGGAGTGTCAGAGGTGTACCTGGCAGTGTCTGAGGTGTACATGGCAGTGTCAGCGGTGTACCTGGGAGTGTCAGCGGTGTACCTGGGAGTGTCAGGTGTACCAGGGAGTGTCAGTGGAGTACCTGGAGGTCAGAGGTGTACCTGGGAGGTCAGAGGTGTACCTGGGAGTGTCAGATGTGTACCTGGGAGTGTTAGAGGTAACTTGGGAGGAGGAGGTGTACCTGGGAGTGAGAAGTGTACATGAGGAGTGTCAGGAGGTGTACCTAGGAGTGTGAGTGTACCTGGAGTGTCTGTACGTGGAGGTCAGAGGTGTACCTGGGAGTGTCAGGGTGTACCAGGAATGTCAGTGGAGTACCTGGGAGTGTCAGAGGTGTACCTGGGAGTGTCAGAGGTGTACCTGGGAGTGTCAGGTGTACCTGGAGTGTCAGAGGTGTACCTGGGAGTGTCAGAGGTGTACCTTGAGTGTCAGAGGTGTAACTGGGAGTGTCAGAGGTACCTGGGAGTGTCGGAGGTTACCTGGAGTGTCAGAACCTGGGAGGTCAGGAAAATCTGAGTGTGAAAAGGTACCTGGGAGGTCTGTAACGGGAGGTCAGAGGTGCACCTGAGAGTGTTGAGGTACCTGGAGTGTCAGAGGTGTACCTGGGAGGTCGGAGGTGTACCTGAGGTTAGCGTAGTTGGAGTGTCGGAGGTGTACCTGGAGTATCTGGGGTGTACTGGGAGTATCTGCGGTGTACCGGAGTGTCTGAGGTGTACCTGGGAGTGTCAGAGGTGTACCTGGAGTGTCAGAGGTGTACCTGGGGTCAGAGGTGTACTGGAGGTTGGAGGTGTACCAGGAGTGTCAGAAGTGTACCTGGCAGTGTCGAGGTGTACCCAGCCATGTCAGCGGTGTACCTGGGAGTGTCAGAGGTGTACCAGGGACTGTCAGTGAGTACCTGGGAGTGTCAAAGGTGTACCTGGGAGTGTCAGAGGGTGTACCTGGAGGGTCAAGATGTACCTGGAGTGTCAGAGGTGTACCTGGGAGGGTCAGAGGTACCTGGAGTGTCAGAGGTGTACTTGGGAGGCCGGAGGTGTACCTGGGAGTGTGAGAAGTGTACCTGGAGTGTCTGGGGTGTACCTGGGAGTGTCAGAGGTGTACCTGAGAGTGTTGAGGTGTACCTGGAGTGTCAGAGGTGTACCTGGGAGTGTCGGAGGTACCTGGGAGTGTAAGAAGTAGCTGGGAATGTCGGAGGTGTACCTGGAGGCGTCGGAGGTACCTGGGAGTGTGAGAGGTGTACCTGGAGGTCAGAGGTGTACCTGGAGTGTCAGAGGTGTACCTGGGAGTGTCAGAGGAATACCTAGAGGTCAGAGGTGTACCAGGGAGGTCAGAGGAATACCTAGGAGGTCAGAGGTGTACCTGGGAGTGTCAGAGGTGTACTTAGGAGTATCGGAGGTTTACCTGAGTGTCGGAGTTGTACCTGGGAGTGTCAGAGGTGTACCTGAGTGTCAGAGGTGTACCTGGAGGTTCAAGGTGTACCTGGGAGTGTCAGAGGTGTGCATGGAATATCGGAGGTGTACCTGGAATATCGGAGGTGTACCAGGAGGTCAGAGGTGTACCTGGGAGTCTCAGAGGTGAACCAGGAGTGCAGAGGAGTACCTGAGGTCAGAGGTGTACCAGTGAGTGTCAGTGGAGTACCTGGAGTCTCAAAGGTGTACCTGAGCATGAGGTGTACCTGGGAATATCGGAGGTGTACCTGAATATCGAAGGTGTACCTGGAGTGTCAGAGGTGTACCTGAGTGTCGTGTACCTGGGAGTGTCACAGGAGTACCTGATTGTCAGAGGTGTACCTCGAGTATCGGAGGTTTACCTGGAGTGTCGGAGTTGTACCTGGGAGTGTCAGAGGTGTACCTGGAGCGTGAGAAGGTACCTGGAATGTCGGAGGTGTACCTGGGAGGAGTGTCAGAGGTGTACCTGGGAGGTGAGAGGTGTACCTGGGAATGTCGAGGTACCTGGGAGTGTCAGAGGTGTACCTGGGAGTGGAGAGGTGCAGGAGTGTCAGAGGTGCACTGGAGTGTCAGCGGTGTACCTGGGAGTGTCTGAGGTGTACCTGGGAGTGTCAGAGGTGTGCCTGGGGTGGAGGTCAGAGGTGCACTTGGAGAGTCTGAGGTGCACCTTGAGTGTCTGAGGTGTACCTGGGAGTGTCTGAGGTACCTGTGTCTGAGGTGTACCTGGCAGTGTCTAAGGTGTACCTGGCAGTGTCAGCGGTGTACCTGGAGTGTCAGCGGTGTACCAGGAGTGTTAGAGGTGTATCAGGAGTGAAGAGGAGTACCTAGAGTGTCAGAGGTGTACCTGGGAGTGAGGTGTATCAGGGAGCAGAGGAGGTAACTGAGTGTCAGAGGTGTACCTGGGAGTCAGGGGTGTACCAGGGAGGTCAGTGGAGCACCTGGAGTGTCAGAGGGTACCTGGGAGTGTCAGAGGTGCACCTGGAGTGTCAGAGGCGTATCCGGGAGTGTCGGACGTACCTGGAGTGTCAGAGGTGTACCACTGTACCAGGGAATGTCAGTGAGTACCTGGGAGAGTCAGAGGTGTACCTGGAGTGTCAGCGGTGTACCTGGGAGTGTTAGAGGTGTATCAGAGTGTCAGAGGAGTACCTGGGAGTGTCAGAGGTGTACCTGGGAGTGTCAGGTGTACCTGGAGTGTTAGGAGGGTACCTGGGAGTGTCAGAGGGAGTACCTGGGAGTGTCAGAGGTGTACCTGGAGTGTCAGAGGTGTACCTGGGAGCAGGAGGTATACCTGGGAGTGTCAGAGGTGTACCTGGGAGGTCAGAGGTGTACCTGGGAGGTCAGATGTGTACCTGGGAGTGTCAGAGGTGTACCTGGAGTGCTGAGGTGTACCTGAGTGTCAGAGGTGTACCTGAGAGAGTCAGCGGTGTACCTGGGAGTGTCAGAGGTGTACCTGGGAGTGTCTGAGGTGTACCTGGAGTGTCAGAGGTGTGCCTGAGTGTTGTGAGGTGCACGGGAGTGTCAGAGGTGTACCTGGAGTGTCAGAGGTGTACCTGGGAGTGTCAGAGGTGTACCTGGGAGTGTCAGAGGTGGTACCTGGCAGTGTCTGAGGTGTACCTGGAGTGTCAAGGTGTACCTGGGAGTGTCAGAGGTGTACCTGGGAGTGTCAGAGGTTTGCCTGGGAGTGTCAGAGGTGCACCTGGGAGTGTCAGGGCACCTTTGATGTCGAGGTGTACCTGGCAGTGTCAGAGGTAACTTAGTGTTGAGGTAACTGGGAGTGTCGAGGTGTACCTGGGAGTGTCAGAGGTGTACCTGGAGGTGAGGTGGACCAGTGAGTGGCTGGTGAGGAGTACCTAGGGAGCGTCAGAGGTGTACCTGGAGTGTCAGAGGTGTACCTGGGAGTGTCAGAGGTGTACCTGGAGTGCCGAGGTACCTGGAGTGTCAGGGGTGTACCAGGGAGTGTCAGTGGAGTAACTGGGAGTTGTGAGGTGTACCTTGGAGTGTCAGATGTACTCTTGAGTGTCAGAGGTGTACTGGGAGGCCGGACGTACCTGGAGGTCAGAGGTGTACCAGGAGTGTCAGAGGAGTACCTGGAAGGTCTGAGGTGTACCTGGAGGCTGTGTACCTGGAATGTCAGAGGTGACTTGGGAGGTCAGAGGTGTACCTGAGAGGTCAGAGGTGTACCTGGGAGTGTCGGAGCAATACGTAACCGGAACGAAGCACAACA
>NW_024746232.1:0-77500 GCF_018991925.1 Homarus americanus
TATGACCCAACACGTTGTCTTCCCTGAGGACCAGGTACTCCTCGCCTGCCTGGTCGCCGTGACCGCTCGCCCCCATCCTGACCGGGACGCCCAGACCGTGGTAGACGAGCGTCAGGATGATGGAGATGGAAATTTCTACTACCGGTTCGAAACCAGCAACAGCATCACGGAGGACAGGCAGGGCACCCCTGGGGTAGAGGGCCAGAGCAACATGCAGGGATCCTACTCGTAAGTAAACCTTGTTGAGCCTTCCTCTGTGAGTTACTTGATTCATGAAAGATGTTTATAAGAAGTCTTTTAAGGTAAGAAATTAAATGAGCTTTTATTATGTATTCGTATATATTCTATTTATATCCTCTCAGCTTCACTCACCCTGACGGCACCGTCTATCCTGTTCTGCCCCCAGGACCTCTTTTTTCGGCCCCAAGACCTCTTGTTCTGCCCTCAAGACCTATTTTTTTGCCCTCATTTTCATCTGTAGGCCCTATCAACTTTGGTTAACAACAAGACAATGGCTTCCTCCTAAACCGTCCGTTGTCGTGTTGCCTGTCACTCTTCTCACTGATTGTCATTGTTGAAGATTTTACCTGTCCCATAAACACTGTCATTGATTCTCAACAATTAAGTCTGTTACAAATGTGTTTAGTATGATTATCCTCTGTGGTATTTTTTTCATCTAAAAAATCCTAAATATATTTTTCTCTCTAATTTACGATATGGTATATTTGGTTAACTGGAGTACTAGAAACAATTTAGTAAACACAAGGAATTGAAATGTACAAAACGATGTCAGGCAATGTGAAGGTGGTCACTGTGTGTTGGTGACTGTAGTAAAGTGGTCACTGTAGTAAGGTGGTCACTGTAGTAAGGTGGTCACTGTAGTAAGGTGGTCACTGTAGTAAGGTGGTCACTGTAGTAAGGTGGTCACTGTACTAAGGTGGTCACTGGAGTAAGGTGGTCACTGGAGTAAGATTGGTCACTGTAGTAAGGTGGTCACTGGAGTAAGGTGGTCACTGTAGTAAGGTGGTCACTGTAGTAAGGTGGTCACTGTAGTAAGGTGGTCACTGGAGTAAGGTGGTCACTGGAGTAAAGTGGTCACTGGGTAAGGTGGTCACTGTAGTAAGGTGGTCACTGTAGTAAGGTGGTCACTGTAGTAAGGTGGTCACTGTAGTAAGGTGGTCACTGGGTAAATTGGTCACTGGAGTAAGGTGGTCACTGTAGTAAGGTGTTCGCTGTAGTAAGGTGGTCGCTGTAGTAAGGTGGTCGCTGTAGTAAGGTGTTCACTGTAGTAAGGTGTTCACTGTAGTAAGGTGTTCACTGTAGTAAGGTGTTCACTGTAGTAAGGTGGTCGCTGTAGTAAGGTGGTCGCTGTAGTAAGGTGGTCACTGTAGTAAGGTGGTCACTGTAGTAAGGTGTTCACTGTAGTAAGGTGGTCACTGTAGTAAGGTGGTCACTGTAGTAAGGTGGTCACTGTAGTAAGGTGGTCACTGGAGTAAGGTGGTCACTGTAGTAGCAAGGTGGTCACTGTAGTAAGGTGGTCACTGTAGTAAGGTGGCACTGTAGTGGTCAAGTAAGGTGGTCACTGAGTAAGGTGGTCACTGTAGTAAGGTGATCACTGTAGTAAGATGGTCACTGTAGTAAGGTGGTCACTGTAGTAAGGTGGTCACTGTAGTAAGGTGGTCACTGGAGTAAGGTGGTCACTGTAGTAAGGTGGTCACTGTAGTAAGGTGGTCACTGGAGTAAGGTGTTCACTGTAGTAAGGTGGTCACTGTAGTAAGGTGGTGACTGGAGTAAGGTGGTGACTGGAGTAAGGTGGTCACTGTAGTAAGGTGGTCACTGTAGTAAGTTGGTCACTGTAGTAAGGTGGTCACTGGAGTAAGGTGTTCACTGTAGTAAGGTGGTCACTGTAGTAAGGTGGTCACTGTAGTAAGGTGGTCACTGTAGTAAGGTGGTCACTGTAGTAAGGTGGTCACTGTAGTAAGGTGGTCACTGGAGTAAGGTGGTCACTGGAGTAAGGTGGTCACTGTAGTAAGGTGGTCACTGGAGTAAGGTGGTCACTGTAGTAAGGTGGTCACTGGAGTAAGGTGGTCACTGGAGTAAGGTGGTCACTGGAGTAAGGTGGTCACTGGTTAAGGTACTATAATATATGTCTCCATTACACGTTGTACATACATGTTAAACTTTCACCCAAACTTATATTCCCAGGTAAATAAACACCTCTAACCTTATGATCATCTTGTCCTTTCTCTTTTTCCTGCATTCCAGCCTCATTACTCTCTCCTCCCCCCACCACCTCCACCATCCCCACAGCCTCCTATTCTTACCACACCCACAGCCTCCTTTCACCACCTTATAGCCTCTGACCCGTTTCCTGACTGAGCCAGCTCAGGTGTGAGCGTATATATAGCTGGTTCCAGGCAGGGGACAAAGCACACTCAGCTGATCCTCCCAACGACAACATGAAGCTCGTGAGTATTGGCCGGAGTTAGCTTTGTTACACTCACCTCAAGTGAGGGACAGGCTATTGTTTTCAGTCCTGTCTGATTGTCTTTCTTTGGGTCTCCTGAATAACTCTAGAATGGGTATGCGAGTTTGCACCAATCTTGATAAGTTTGAGCAACATATGACAAAGTCCACATGATAACTGTTCTGGGAAGCAATCTAAAATTGACCATATTCACCCTGCCTTGGTAACTGTTCCTAGGCAAGATTTGTATCCGTTCTGATGATCATTAACATATCACTATGTCATTGCAGTTAACGGTGTGTTTATTACATCGTGTATACTAGAATAATATTCAGATGTACAAAATAGTTGTTTGGCGACAAATGGTCTTGGTATATTCCACACCAAATTGTTCTTGTTTGTCCTTAAAAATCACTGTCTTTATCGAATAATTGTCTGCGTTGCCTCTTCAGGTAAAATTTGCTATTTAAGGCTAATAATGACTTAAGAAAAGGTTTTATAACTGCAGACGGCAGAACAAAGAGGTTTCTCTTATCTGAATGATGAAGTGTTACAAGGGTGTCACAGGCAGTCACATACATTACGTCTAATATATATTATGACAAATATTTCCTAGATATACAGGAAGGGGAAATATTGAAACATATTTTAAGAAAATTCATAACAAAATAGTGATCAATAGAACTACAAGACAAGACTTGTAGAAAGCATAAGAATACTAAAGTGACTCAACAACCTTGTCCTCCCTGACACAGGTACTCCTCGCTTGTCTGGTCGCCCTGGCCACCGCTGCCCCTCGCCCTGACAAAGACGCTGTGATCCTAGCAGACCAGCGCCAAATAGGACCAGATGGAAGCTTCAACTTCAATTATGAGACCAGCAATGGAATCGCGGAGGATAGGGCGGGCAATCCGGGGGTAGAGGGCCAGATCAACATGCAGGGAACCTACTCGTAAGTAAAACTTGACTTATTTGATTTATGAATGATGTTTGCAGGAAGTCTTATAAGTAAGGATAAATCAGATACGGTCTGGATATCTAATCATAAGTATTCTCTTTACTTCGCAGCTTCACTCATCCTGACGGTACCGTCACTGTGGTCAACTTCGTTTCTGATGAGAACGGCTACCGTCTTATTTAGTCCTCAAGACGTCGCCCAGCCCCAGCTCTTGCACCTACCGGCCCTATCATCTGTCGTTACATCCCGACAATGAATGACCTCTTCCTGAGACGTCCATTGTCGTCCTGTTTAACACTTTACCCACTGATTGTCTTTCATCATATGTTGAGGATTCTTCCTGCCTCGTGAACAATGTCATAATCTCTGAACAATTAAGTCTGTTATAGTTGTGTTCTAGTCTGATTATCCCCTGCGGTCATTTTTTAATTTAAAAAATCTTGAAAACTTTTTCCTTGTAAGATGTCGTTGTCATTGTGACGCAACTCCACGATGGCATGAACGGCAGTTTCCTACAAATGGCACCCAGTCTGAGTTCTTCCCCATCCAAACGGGGGTAAAGCAAGGATGTATACTGGCACAAAATCCCGTTTTCCATTTTCTTGGATGCCTCCCTTACTCGTGCCAGTGACAGGAAGAAAGGTGTCGGCCGTTTCATTACTGAACCTCAGTAAGAAGACGATATCTCCCACATCGCTCACATTGAACGCGACCTATAGGAGATCCTGAATACCTACGCGAACATGCATGCGAACTTTGGCCCTGAGGTGAATGTACGTGAGATTTAAATTTTCTTCCAACCTGCCCCTGGTTCAGCCACACCTCCACTATTCATCCAGGTTAACAGCACTACCCTCTTTAAAGTTACCCACTTTCAGTATCTCGGCTCCCACCTGTCCACCACCGCGGATATCGATGAAGAGATTCAAGATTGGATCAGATGTGCATCTCAAGCCATTGGCAGACTCCTTACCCGTGTTTTCAGCTGTTGGAGCTAAAATTATCTACAATGTTGCAAGTATATCGAGTAATTGTCCTCCCCACCCTACTATACGACAACGAGACGTGGATCACATACAGGAGGCACTTCAAGGCCCTTAAGAACTTTTGCCATTGAAGGCTAAGTTCCATCCTCCAAGTTGTCTTGGAAGACAAGAGAACAAATGCCAGTATTATCACTTACAGCCTTACACGAACTGTAGGAGCATCGAGGCTACCATTATCCATGAACAGTTACGCTGGACTGGCCATATTATCCGCCTAGACGACAGTAGACTGCCAAATTTGCTACTCTATTGTCATCTAAGGAATGGTAAACGTGAAGCTAGTAGGCAACGGAAAACGTATAAGAATAGTCTTAAAAAAATCCCGAAAAAGCGCCAAATTGACCCCTCACCTGGGAGACGATCACTCCACACGGTAACGCTTGGAGGAGCACCGCAGAAGAAGGTGTCAATAATTTCGTACTAGCCCAACTGCAAACTGAGGCAGATGTGACGTAATGATATGAGTTATTAATGATGTCTTCGTTAAAGAGTTCTAAGGGGATTCGAAAGGACGATACGAAACCGCCAGGGTCGTCCGCAGATGTTGTACGTGTGGGGGGATACACCTAGTGTGAGACGGACGGCGGCAGCGTCTTTCCGGCGCTGGCGGTTGTCTGCCTATACTGAATGGGTGCCAAATAAAATTAATATTAGATACTTTATTTACCTAATGTCCATTGATGATATTCTGATGTTCACTGTAGCAACTGTGAAGAATGGACCAATATCAACACTTAAAACATTAAATAAAAAACATTGACAGAAGTAAGTTAAGAACTCGACTTTAGAAATGTGATGAAAGGCAGATTTTTGTTCATTTGGTGATGTTGGAACAATTTAAAGCTGCACAGTAAATGTATCCCTTTGGAGATTGAAAATTAATGTACATAAAACAATACAAAACAATGCATTCGCCGAAATGTGCGTCTTTCTCTCTTTAATCATTGCCCGGCGCCTATTTTCTTTTTTTTGCAGTCGCTTGGTGGCGCCACAGTCGGGGGTGAACGAGTTCGCCCATTTGAGTGAGCCATCCTTCTACAGTAGCCTATACAATTCTTAACTATAGTGAGGTCAGCTGCAGAATAATACTAATAATAATTAATTCTAGATATATATGAAAGGGATAACAGGCAGAACGTTCTCTCCCTTCCCTCTACTCCCTCCACTACTTCTCCTCTCCACTCCCTGACATATCTCCTGTACCCTTGCATCGTTCTCAACTGATTGTGTATAGAAGACTTACACCTTGGATATACTGTAGGTGCCACCGGCAGTACGTGGACAAGGCGGAGTCTTGCCGCACTACATGTAAACTACCTCACTACATCCTGCAATGTCCTCCTCCTGCACGTCTCCAGCCATCACCATAACGTCGTCCCTTCATGACCAAGTATCCCTCCTTCTCCAGACAGTCTTGGTGTCATTTGACGTTATTAAAGATCAATAATACCACGCTCTGCTAACAACACGTGAGCCTGTACAGGGAATCCTCTCATGTACTGGACACTTATCTAGCAGTGATGCCTGTTACATTGGCGCGTGCGTTGTGAGTCGATGCACTTATTCACTGACTGTGTCGACTGTTCTTACGAGCTGCGAATTTTATTGTTATACCGATGTGTGAGCACATTAAGGAGAATATAGAAACTGGCGGTGGCACTGTGTGAAGGTCGAGGGGTCACACTGTGCGTGCTTTCCGGATGACACCGAATTTTTTTTATGGTAATATTTTCAGTCTTGTCTGTCTGTGTGTCCCCAAAATAACATGTGACAAGGTTCATATGATAAGGTTTTAGTGTAAGACGTGCCAAAATTGACCAAGTATTACTATGATAAGTGTTTGCACAATTATAACACAATAGTTTTCGGTGATATGATGCAGTCTCCAGCGACGACTACATTACTTTAGTGTAACTCCGTCACTATTTCTACATTTCCCTGCCATGGATATTTACAGCTTCGCTTGAGTTTTTTCTAGGGATTATAGACCAGAAGCCACACGTGCCCCGCTACCCACTTACCCTGATATAACTGGGATCAACACATACTCATCTTATTGTCTTAATTGTGATAAATGAAGGAGTTACAGGACACAAGTTAACATTCACCCTCCCGCAAAAAAGGCTAAATATGAGCAATCAAACTTTGCCGTGATCATACCCAGCCACCAACACGGATCTCCAACATTATGACCTTCACAACTTAGCTGCTGTTTGAACCGGGGTTACGTTGCTATTTCCTCTCGCCCACCCCTTCCCCCCTCTCCGTCTCCTTGGCCTCCGGGGCTGGTGGATGGGTATATATACAGTATATAAGGTTCCAGACGAAAACAGGAGCCTTCCTCAGGGGATTACCCAACGACAACATGAAGCTCGTGAGTACTGGCCAGAACATTATTGATTATTAATATACCGCTGTAGGATTATTGTCTACTGAACAGTTGACAGCCAGTTCATTAATTCACGTGTATTAGAAAATGATGTTTGCTTTAGGATGTAAACAAACCTCAGGTTTCCTTTCATTCTATGGAAATGATACACTGTTATGACAGCTAATGGCCCAGCGTCTTTGAAAATAAAATAAGTATTCCTGTCTACAAAGGCCCTCCCATTGTTAGACCACTTTTTTACTGTATTTTGAAGTATATTACGAGTGACTTTTCATAACAGTTCAAGATTCAGTTATATTACTCCAAGATGTGGGTCAAGCATTGTTGTGTTTAATGTGCTTGTAAAATGGTAAAGTTATCACTCGCCACCTCATTCATGTGGCACATGTTACTGAAGATTCAATAGTAAGGAAAACTTTGAAATTTAGTCAAAAAGAAAGAAAATTTTAGACAAGGAGAGACAAGACAACCTACTGACACAACACTCAGGTAAGGTGTATGACCCAACACGTTGTCTTCCCTGAGGGACCAGGTTCTCCTCGCCTGCCTGGTCGCCGTGACCGCCGCCGCCCCCCATCCTGACCGGGACGCCCAGACCGTGGTGGACGAGCGCCAGGATGATGGAGATGGAAATTTCTACTACCGGTTCGAAGCCAGCAACAGCATCACGGAGGAGAGGCAGGGCACCCCTGGGGTAGAGGGCCAGAGCAACATGCAGGGATCCTACTTGTAAGTAATCCTTGTTGAGCCTTCCTCTGTGAGTTACTTGATTTATGAAAGATGTTTATAAGAAGTCTTGTGAGTCAAAAAAATAAATGTATAGGATTTGGTCATCTGTTCGTAAGAACAGTATTCTATTTATCTTCTCTCAGCTTCACTCATCCTGACGGCACCGTCACTGTGGTTAACTTCATAGCCGACGAGAACGGCTACCGTGTTGTTGACTCCCCAAGACCTACCAATCAGCCTTCAAGACCTCGCCCAGAGCAACTCGCCGCATTTGCCGGCCCTATCATCTTTCGTTAACATTAAAATGGTGACCTCCTCCTAAGCCGTCCGTTGTCGTCCAGCCTAACACTTTACTCACTTACTGTCATTCATCATCTGTTGAGGATTCTTCCTACCTCGTGAACACTGTCCTTTACTCTGAACATTGAAGTGTTATAGTTGTATTCTAGTATGATTATCCTCTACGGTAACGTATTTATCATATATATCTTTGAGATAACGTTAATTATGGTCATGGAAGTAGAAGTTTAGTAAACGCGAGGAAGTGTCATGGATAACGACGTTAAACGATGTGTGTGTGTGTGTGTGTGTGTGTGTGTGTGTGTGTGTGTGTTATTTCACCTCTTTCCTTCAACTATACTTTTATTGCACTATTTTTAATATCCATTCGACACGTACGTGAATGAGTTGTAAAGGTAAAAATTAAAGAAGACTGTGTAGAAAGATTGATATGAATAAACAATCTTTTTATACAACACTGAAGTACATGTTATCTAAGTACTAATGTTAACTAAACTTGCATCCACAATTTATCTTAAAAAAGAAGTCAAACAAGTTACATTGGTAAGACGCACACTGGAGTAAGGTGGTCACTGTAGTAAGGTGGTCACTGGAGTAAGGTGGTCACTGTAGTAAGGTGGTCACTGTAGTAAGGTGGTCACTGTAGTAAGGTGGTCACTGTAGTAAGGTAGTGACTGTAGTAAGGTGGTCACTGTAGTAAGGTGGTCACTGTAGTAAGGTAATCACTGTAGTAAGGTGGTCACTGTAGTAAGGTAGTCACTGTAGTAAGGTAGTCACTGTAGTAAGGTGGTCACTGTAGTAAGGTGGTCACTGTAGTAAGGTGGTCACTGTAGTAAGGTGGTCACTGTAGTAAGGTGGTCACTGTAGTAAGGTGGTCACTGGACAGGTCACTGGAGTAACGTGGTCACTGGAGTAAGGTGGTCACTGGAGTAAGGTGGTCACTGGAGTAAGGTGGTCACTGTAGTAAGGTGGTCACTGGAGTAAGGTGGTCACTGTAGGGTGGTCACTGTAGGTGGTCAAGTAAGGTGGTCACTGGAGTAAGAGTCACTGTGTAAGGTGGTCACTGTGGTGGTCACTGGAGTGGTCAAGTAAGGAGTGGAGGGTGGTCACTGGAGTAAGGTGGTCACTGGAGTAAGGTGGTCACTGTGGTAAAGGTAGGTCACTGGAGTAAGGTGGTCACTGCAAGGTGGTCACTGTAGTAAGGTGGTCACTGGAGTATGGTGGTCACTGGAGTAAGGTGGTCACTGTAGGTGGTCACTGGAGTAAGGTGGTCACTGTAGTAAGTAAGTCACTGTCACACTGTAGTAGTGGTCACTGTAGTCACTGTGGTGGTCACTGGAGTAAGTGGTCACTGTAGTAAGGTGGTCACTGGAGTAAGGTGGTCACTGTAGTAAGGTGGTCACTGGAGTAAGGTGGTCACTGGAGTAAGGTGGTCACTGGAGTAAGGTGGTCACTGGTAAGGTGGTCACTGGTTAAGGTACTATAATATATGTCTCCATTACACGTTGTACATACATGTTAAACTTTCACCCAAACTTATATTCCCAGGTAAATAAACACCTCTAACCTTATGATCATCTTGTCCTTTCTCTTTTTCCTGCACACCTGCCTCATTACTCTCTCCTCCCCCCACCACCTCCACCATCCCCACAGCCTCCTATTCTTACCACACCCACAGCCTCCCTTCACCACCTTATAACCTCTGACCCGTTTCCTGACTGAGCCAGCTCAGGTGTGAGCGTATATATAGCTGGTTCCAGGCAGGGGACAAAGCACACTCAGCTGATCCTCCCAACGACAACATGAAGCTCGTGAGTATTGGCCGGAGTCAGCTTTGTTACACTCACCTCAAGTGAGGGACAGGCTATTGTTTTCAGTCCTGTCTGATTGTCTTTCTTTGGGTCTCCTGAATAACTCTAGAATGGGTATGCGAGTTTGCACCAATCTTGATAAGTTTGAGCAACATATGACAAAGTCCACATGATAACTGTTCTGGGCAGCACTCTAAAATTGACCATATTCACCCTGCCTTGGTAACTGTTCCTAGGCAAGATTTGTATCCGTTCTGATGATCATTAACATATCACTATGTCATTGCAGTTAACGGTGTGTTTATTACATCGTGTATACTAGAATAATATTGAGATGTACAAAATAGTTGTTTGGCGACAAATGGTCTTGGTATATTCCACACCAAATTGTTCTTGTTTGTCCTTAAAAATCACTGTCTTTATCGAATAATTGTCTGCGTTGCCTCTTCAGGTAAAATTTGCTATTTAAGGCTAATAATGACTTAAGAAAACGTTTTATAACTGCTGACGGCAGAACAAAGAGGTTTCTTTTATCTGAACGATGAAGTGTTACAAGGGTGTCACAGGCAGTCACATACATTACGTCTAATATACATTATGACAAATATTTCCTAGATATACAGGAAGGGGAAATATTGAAACATATTTTAAGAAAATTCATAACATAATAGTGATCAATAGAACTACAAGACAAGACTTGTAGAAAGCATAAGAATACTAAAGTGACTCAACACCTTGTCCTCCCTGACACAGGTACTCCTCGCTTGTCTGGTCGCCCTGGCCACCGCTGCCCCTCGCCCTGACAAAGACGCTGTGATCCTAGCAGACCAGCGCCAAATAGGACCAGATGGAAGCTTCATCTTCAATTATGAGACCAGCAATGGAATCGCGGAGGATAGGGCGGGCAACCCGGGGGTAGAGGGCCAGATCAACATGCAGGGAACCTACTCGTAAGTAAAACTTGACTTATTTGATTTATGAATGATGTTTGCAGGAAGTCTTATAAGTAAGGATAAATCAGATACGGTCTGGATATCTAATCATAAGTATTCTCTTTACTTCGCAGCTTCACTCATCCTGACGGCACCGTCACTGTGGTCAACTTCGTTTCTGATGAGAACGGCTACCGTCTTATTTAGTCCTCAAGACGTCGCCCAGCCCCAGCTCTTGCACCTACCGGCCCTATCATCTGTCGTTACATCCCGACAATGAATGACCTCTTCCTGAGACGTCCATTGTCGTCCTGTTTAACACTTTACCCACTGATTGTCTTTCATCATATGTTGAGGATTCTTCCAGCCTCGTGAACAATGTCATAATCTCTGAACAATTAAGTCTGTTATAGTTGTGTTCTAGTCTGATTATCCCCTGCAGTCATTTTTTTTCATCATTTAAAAACTTCAAACGATATTCTTTCGAAGATGTCGATAAATGTGTTAACTGAAGAAGAAAAAGGTTAATGAACACAAAGAAATGAAAAGTAGAACGATGTTTGTGTATGTGAAGGTTAAAGATTTACCTAGTGTACAGTGTGCATATATATATATATATATATATATATATATATATATATATATATATATATATATATATATATATATATATATATATATATATATATATATATATATATGTGTGTGTGTGTGTGTGTGTGTGTGTGTGTGTGATTCTACTACTCATGGTATTGGAGGGAATATTTTAAATTGAATTAGGGCATGACTAAAATACAATAAAGGGAGAGTAAGTATTAATGGTACTAAATCCGACTGGGGTAATGTCACTAGTGGAGTACCCCAAGGCTCAGTATTTGGCCCATTACTATTTATCATATTCATAAGGGACATAGATATTGGCATCGATATCAATGTAAGTAATTTGCTAACGACATTAAAATAGGGCGTGTAATTAAATCTGGCGAGGGCTCAGAAAAATTAGGAAGATCTAACTTTTCTCATGGACTAAAAAGTAGCAGATGAAATTTAATGTGGAAAAATATTAAAGTACTTAGACCTAGGAGATGTAAATAGGGAAACCAGATATCAGATGATTAACGTTGATATAGAGAAATCCGACTGTGAAAGAGGTTTAGGGGTAATGAAAGGATAAGTAGTAACCTTAAATCAAGACAACAATGCATTTATGTTGGAAACAAGGCTAACAAGGTTCATAGACTAGCGAGGTTATCCTAAAATTGTATCTCGCGTATGAGACCTCACTTGGATTATGTGGTTCAGGTTTGGTCACAGTGTTACAAAATGAATATTGCATCCGTAGAAATCATTCAGAGGAGGATAACAAGGCTAATCCCGGGTATTAAGAACTTTCAGTACAGACACAGATTAAAGCATCTGAATTTGCACTCCCTCGAAAGACGTAGAGTGAGGGGCGAAATGATCGAGATGTTTTAATGGAAGTCAGTGCTAAACAAAGGTGAAATAACAAAGGTACTTAAACTCGCTAACCAGGAGCAAACACGTAACAATGGCTTTAAAATAGAAAAATTTAGATTGATGCGCGAGATGGGTAAACATTGGTTTGGAAATAGAGTTATGGATTAGAGGAACAAGTTACCAAACACTATCATTAACTGGAACACGCTGGGTAGCTTCATATATAGGTTGGACAGATACACGAGTTATATGAGTTGGGTGTAAACGGGGCGGCAGTTTCCTCCATCTTACGTTTTTAAAAGGAAAAATAGACAAGGGATGAAAAAACACGTTATCTATTTGAGTTGTTTATGGTTTTAACAATTACTGGAATAGGGTTGTTCTTGTAGGAATCTGTGTTACGTGGTATGATTATACAGTAGTGGCGGACAGCAATGTGTGGACGGGGAACTAGGGCGGTGGCAAGTCAGACTGATGATTAGATAAGAGATGAGCAGGACAATGTAATGACTGACTTCTCATGTGGTTTTAAGGGAAAAGATAAGTCACTAATGCGCAAATTATAAATCTCTACTTTTTATTTTATCATAATCTAATTTGGTCAGTAAAGGTTGATGTTTGAGTTATTATAAGGATTTTCATTTTATCTTTGGTTAATATTAAGTAATTTTTTTATAGGTTTTGTGGGAATTTCTTTTATCTCATATGAACCACTAAGCATTACTGAATGGAGTGGAGAAGGAAAGAACCAACTAATATTCTTTCATTTGCTGTGGCTTTAATTTATGAAGAGACCATACTGACGCAGCAGGTCATACACTTTTTCGCCAATCAAGTTCTTTTTATCTGTCACACAATAGTCTGGGAGTAAGCGTGGATTTGGTGATCACAGGTTAGTGGAAACAAATCTGATGCTGCTTCTCAATACTGCAGCTAGCCATAACATACTATTGAGGGACCGACTGGGAGGAAACCAAAATAACTTTGTATTTAAACTCAACTTTGCAAATGATATTTTATAGTCTGCCAAAATGTCTTTTAATCAAGGAGGTTTTGTGCTTCATAGTAATTGAACTTATGAGGGGTTAGGAAGCAGTACCTATTAGCGTATTCATGGTTACTTCAAACCTAACTTTTGTGAACCATTTTGAGTTTTGGAAAATTATATTAGAAGTTAAGATTAAGCTAAAAGAGTTGTTGCGTCAAATTAACTTGATTAAATTTCAAAATTATATCACAATTGATGATACCAAACATAGTAATATAATTTCAAAATTTTAAGAAACGTCATTTAATATACTAAAAAAGAATCAAATTACCACAAGCTTGCAGTGGTTAGCAAGTATATAGAACCTTCTTATTCGACCTTGTCTTGTAGGTAAAGCCCAAGAGGGTGTAAATAATTTTAATTCAATTGATACGAGAAAAATATACTACACAATATGGTGAAAGATTAGATTGTTAACGTTGATGAACTGGTTCCTGAAGCCAAACAAAAGATGTTAAACCAACTTAGAAATACTTACTCTCACATGTGTTAAAAGTTTGAGAAATAGCAATAGTCAGCATGGGAGAGATGGTGTATATCATGAATGGTTACTCAAGACTGATATAATATCTTATTGTGTCACCTCCTTGGTGTTTTATGAGCTCTACGTCGGCCGCTGAAATTACATTGGTCATAGATTAGTCATCAATCTTTACACTGTTTTCTTGACGGGAGAATGTTGGTGTATCGTGGCGGAGAGGAGCAATTGAGGGAAGGGAGTTGGTAGAGAATCAACAACCCTGACCCGAGTAGTCATGAGAACAGGGCCAAATATGTCCTCACCCCAACGGACGTACGTGTGTGTGTGTGTGTGTGTATATATATGTGTGTGTGTATATGTGTATGTATATGTGTGTGTGTGTGTATGTGTGTATGTATATATGTGTGTGTGTGTGTGTATGTATGTGTGTGTGTATGTGTGTGTGTGTGAATCTATTTGTTATTTAATTCATTTTCTTTAACTCACTCTATTTTATTGCACTATTTTCTATTTTTTTTTGGTAGTTTCCTCCATCCCTCCTACACGTGAGTGAGTGAGATGTAAAGATGAAAGTGAAATATTAACATGTAGAAAGTTTGATACAAAGGTTCTTATTTCTTTAGACTACTGCACACTTAACTACATGTAAATGATGACATGTCCTTTAATAAGAGATAAACTAATATTATTCACACTTGTGCATAAAAAATATATTCAAAACAATAAGTTAAGTGGAATTTTTACGTTATGCTTTCGATATTTACTCTGCCATGGTAACGTTTAACGGGCAGGTTTGGTGTCACCTGGAATGTTGTTCAATTATAATCATACTCCTTGAGTAATATTTGCGTGTTCATCTGTGTAAAGAATAATTTCAACTTATTTTCTATTGTTTGTAGCCCAGAATCCGCCCATGCACTCCTACACACCCACCCTAATAAAATCGGGGTCATTATATATATTCATTATATTGTCCTAATTCGTAATAAGTGAAGCAGTTACAGGAAATACAGAGAAAAAAATCCCCAAGAGTTGAAATGTTACACGAATAGTTTTACTTCCCAGCGATCTAACACCCAACCGCAAACACACGCCTCTAACCTTCACAACTTAACTACCTCCGTCTTGCAGGAAACATTAAAGTTACATTGCTATTATCTCCCCCCTCTTATTTCCTCACCCCCCTCCTTCTCCCCCTCCACCTCTTTAGCCTCCGGGGCTGGTGTGTGGGTATATATATAACCGGTCCCAAAGAAACACAAACATCCTCAGGGGATTCTCGTACCGACAACATGAAGCTCGTGAGTACTGGCCAGAACATCTTTGTGTATTAATATACCGCTGTTGGATTATTGTTCACTGCACAGCTGACGGCAAGTTCATTATTTTACGTTTATTAGAAAATGCTGTTTACATTTGGACTTGAAACAAATCTCAGTGAACCTTTCATTGTTTACAAATGACACACTGTTGTGAGAGGTGATGGCTCAATCACATTGAGTCCCAATATATTCCCTCCTGCCTCGGAAGCCCCGACTACTATTAGATGCCTCTTGATGCTGTATGTTGAGGTATTTTTGTAGCCACCTTCATTATAGCTTAAGATTTGGTTATATACTGTAGCTCCATAACACAGGTTAAAGAGAGTGTTTAATGTGCTTGTAATATATTATAGATGTCACTCAAAATGAGCTCACATTCTTACCCATTTAAGTGTGTCATTGTGTATTTTAAGAACAAGACAACGAGAGACACGACAAAATATTGACACAACTCTCAGATGTTTATGAACTAAACACGTTGTCTTCCCTGAGGGACCAGGTACTCCTCACCTGCCTCGTCGCCCTGGCCGCCGCCGCCCCTCACCCTGACCGGGACGCTGTGATCGTGGCAGACGAGCGCCAGGATGATGGAGATGGAAATTTCTACTACCGGTACGAAACCAGCAATGCAATTGAGGAGGAGAGGCAGGGCACCCCTGGGGTAGAGGGCCAGAGCAACATGCAGGGATCCTACTCGTAAGTAAACCAAGTTGAGTCTTCCCCTGTTGACTTATTCTATCTATGAGTGATGTTTATAGGAGGTCTTATAATATACGAGAATTAAGAGGTTTGTTTATCTATTGTTTAGTATTCTATTTATCTCCTCTCAGCTTCACTCACCCTGACGGCACCGTCACTGTGGTCAACTTTATCGCCGACGAGAACGGCTACCGTGTTGTTAACTAACTCTCCAGTATTTCGCCGAGCGGGGGCTCTATCAGCCAGCCGGCTCTAACGCCTTCCGTTAACATGAAGATGATGACCTGTTCCTGAGACATCCATTGCCGTCCTACCTAACACTCTACTCATTGATTGTAATTCACCATTTCTTGAGAATTCTACCTGTCTTATGAACACTGTAATTGACTCTGAACAATTAAGTGTTATGGTTGTTCTAGTATGCTTAAAATCTGTGGTATTTTTTTCAATCTTTTAAACAATCCCAACAATATCGTTCTTTTTAAGACCAAACATCTTATAGTGCTCAGGGCCAGCATTGAGTCCGCTCTTAATCGATGTGCAAACCCTCAATAGAAACTCGAATTTTTGTGTATATATTTTTAACTGGAGTGCATTTGTATTGATCTAAAAAACTATAGTTGTTGTTTTGGGAAATTTAGCACATTACTGTCCAAGGATTAAATTTTTGGGCTGAAGATTATTTACGTCTCTGTTGAGTTAACAAACTGAACTGTATTTGCTTTCGTGGAAAACCAAGTAAACCTTATATTTGTGTGTAAGAAAAAAAAGGCATTCGGACTGATGAAAGGAAAATTGAAATATGACGAAAGAAATCTTTTTGTGCTCCTTTTCCCAAGGAACTAAAGAAACAAAACTACAGTAATAGTATTTTGCTCTCTGCTGCATTAAAGGAAATGCATGAACTTCATCAAAACGTAAAAAAAAAAAAATAAATAAATTGTGCTGCCATAAGCTATACCTGTGTACACTCTCACCAAATTCTTCTTGAACGCTATAAGCACTAAGCAAACTAAAAATGAACGAAGAATCTGAAACCATTCCGAGAT
Source organism: Homarus americanus (assembly GCF_018991925.1). Lineage (NCBI taxonomy): Eukaryota > Metazoa > Arthropoda > Malacostraca > Decapoda > Nephropidae > Homarus > Homarus americanus. The sequence goes on from NW_024746232.1 coordinate 16,690, forward strand.
GCCAAGACCCAGCCTGCTCATTCTCAAATCCATCGTGCCCGGGTGTCCAGGAAATTTTTGCTGATTGTAATTTCTTTCATCCGTAAGAAAAGTAACTCTCCAGAACTACATTTCTACTCAGTCTTTGCACGAAAAAAGAAAACTTTGCATTTGTACTGAACAAAACGATATAACATATTCACCTTCTTCACGCAAAAAAAGTGTGCACCCAAATTCATATGTAAATGATTTTAAGCTGATCTTAGAAATAGTTTTACAAAAGTGTTGCACTGAAATATACACATAAACCTTAACTCTATCCAAAATAAACTTAATATTTAATTTAAACAGAAAAAAAAAATACATGTAGTAGGTATGGTACATGTGTTCCATTGAAATACATATGTATTTTAATCATTGCCCGATAAAAAAAATACATTTGAATTGTACTAATAACTCGACATTAACTTAAACTGCACTTAAAATAAACTCCATATTTAAAAATTATACAATATGTAGAAAGAAGAAATACACATGTATGTAATCTGCACCTGAAAAATGTACTTATTATTACAGTAAAATACATGAACTGTACCTTCACCCGGTAAACAAACTCTACAGTACTTCTATAAATCTCATTATACGTGTTAATTACACTTTTAATTAAACCTATAAATTGTAACCTAACCTAACCTCAACTTAAAGCTGACAATGTTACAAGCCTTGATTTATCTCAGTACCTGATGTTAACACCGCTGGGTTTCTGGTACTGAACGGTCTGCAGGGTTAGTAAGATGCAATAAAACATAATTAAAAATATAATCTGCTCCCTAATAAAGCAAGGCCCAATATTCAAAGTTTATTCCCACTTTATGAACTAATGAAAGATAAAATTAACTGTTATCTTAAAACTCATAGACACATATATCTATTTCAGGGTAATTTAAATTTTTCTTGGTGGATTTTAGGAAATTTTTAACGCGACACAAATCATAAATCTGGATGTACATATTTAAAGCTGCACCCTAGTATAACCTTCCCTCGTATAACTGATAGAAAATATAATGAAGTTTCAAACAGTCAAGCTTTGTACTTACCACAGACGCTACTGAAGTTCTAAGCTGTAAAACAATAAACCAGTGTTAGTAACAAATGTATTACTATTCTAACATGTAAAACAATAAACCAGTGTTAGTAACAAACGTATTACTTGTGAAAGATTGTTTAGAAACAAATCTTGTAAAACAATAAACCGTCACAATACAGCAGTTGGACTTCTTTGACACTTCTGCCATGACCAAAAACTTTCTCACTATGACTTTTAAAGTAATGCCACACTTGAGGTCCTCTACCAACGGCCTTCATCCCCGTTACTAATATATGATTTCTAACCTTTACTACTAACTAATACAACTATCTTCAAACAATAAAAAATAGATTTTCAATATATATTAGAACTTACATAGAATTCTGTGTTGTTTCCAAATGAACAGGAGTTACATCCCTTTGGTAACAATGAGCTGATAATTTCTTTTTATTCAATGGAGCCTTCAACGACTCTAATGAATAAAACAAACCATCAATGTTCCTCCCTTCTCTTCCTTTACCACTGCCGGTGTACAGTACCAGTCATACTCTAGGAGATAAAAATACATGTTTATGACTCTAGCTGGAAGGCACCTCTGACCGTTGCCACCAGAGCCGAAATTTGGAGGTTATCAATCATGGTTCCTTACTTCCCGAAATTTAAAACGATGATAATTTGTTTTAAGTCACCTGACAGTGCTCTTTTCAGGACTTTTTTTTTTAGAACTAAACACTCGAATTTGCAGGGAAATGTACAACAATGCTAAGATAGTTAACGCAAATGCTTAACTTACAAAATAACAACCACAAGTATCCGGCTTCGATTTGGTTTGATATACAGTGTAATCTAGAATTTCATAGTTTGCCCTCCCTGACACAGGTAACCATTTCCCGCAATCGCCGTGGTGATATCTCAGACGAGGAAGATTTTTGCTTCTTGCCCGGATCACTCAGACTTCCATGGTCAATAGTAATACCAAGGTGCACAACCCTAGGTCCTATGTAATATGTTTGTAAAGTTTTAATAGCTTTCTCAACATAATTATAGGCATTGGATTTATTTAAATGTTGTTTTTTACATGTATTAATTGTATAACAAACATTATCAAACATAACCAGATTAGGAGACAGCTTAAACATAACAATTGCTTGTCTGTGAATTCCTTGTCCACACTCTAGTTACGTGGTTCCCAAAATTTTTGTACTCGCGACCCCTTTCTCAAAACCCGGAAACACACGCGGCCTCCCTGCCATCAGCCATTTCAGTTTTACAAATTTTTCTGAGAAGGAAAGGGGAAGAAAGAGAAAACAGTCATTAATTCATCGATGTTGTGCCTACTCCACCGGCACAACATTATGTTGTGTGTTCTAGGTTATTGGCGTATCAGCGAAATGAAAGTTTTGGTAATGTTCCTGATGATGTACTAAGTTGTTCTCCCAAGGCTACCAAGTTCTTCCAAGGTTTCTCGACCCCCCCAGCCAACCCTCCGCGACCCCCTGTGGGGTTGCGACCCACAGGTTGGAAACCCCTGGTTGTAGGATCATGATTTACGCCAGAAATGGGTATTATTAGAGAGTTTGACCTTAATCACAGACTTTTTTGTGTGTGCTCTTTCATATTCTTGGCCCAAAATAGAGTGAGTGGTATTATTGCAGTTTTTCACTTCCATAGAATCGATATTTTTTTTGTAACATACTGAAAAGGCTATTATAAGAAACTTTTCTTCTATAACATTTCGTCGCAAATGCATAATAGCGTCGGAAATTAAATAACTTATTTACGTAAACACGGTTATAGTAGTAAAAAACAAATTTTTAGTAACGTAATGATTTGGGGCCAAACGTTCTATTTTTAAAAAAAGCAATGAAGATTTTAATCGTTTGATAACCATAAAACACACAAACAAAACTTCCATGTTGAAAGAGGTGTGGGGATGAAAATACAATTTTACCCCAATAAAATACCAATGAAAAACAATTCTTACAATTCTTTAATTAGATTTATCTTTAATGACACCTTCCCCTCCTAGCAGATGTCAAAAGTGGTTACAGGTTGCACAACTGTGTTTAAATAAGCCAGTCTCAAAACTCAACAGAAATTCTGTTCGATGCAGCCAACACTTCACCCCGGGTTCATTCAATCCTCGCAGCTCTCCTCCTAAACTGAAACATTTGAATGTTTACTTCATGTGTTAAGAAATAGTTGTGCTTGTGTTTGTCTGACACTTCTTGTAATAAAAAGAAGTATTCGTATACTACTGTTTTTTAGCTTAAATTTCATTATAGTTTATTCCCCCCGTACATTTTTGGGGATGGTTTTGTAGTGCAAGCAAACTAATTTGTCAGTATAAAGGGGGCACAAGGTTTTCAGTTTATGTACAGTACTTTGAATGATTGTGAACACAAAGGAACCATTAGTACTAATGATAACTGAAAACACAACCATATGAGATGTTGCCCAACAAGTACAGTATATACCATGTAAACAAGTCACCTATGTATGTAAATGAGAGTGAAGTAACACTACAATATGTAAATCATTTACGTGAGATTGCATTGCCTGTATTGATTGATTTCCATCATGCCATATAGTATAGTACATAATGAATTGCAATATTCTAATAACGTTAAGTAGGTAAGATTAATAATAAATGAAAAGTCTCATACTGAAGGCAGCATAGGGGTAATGGCAAGGATTAGGGTTTTAAAGCAGTTACTCCCGAGTCGTTTTGTAATTTAGTACTTCGCTCACGCACTAGATGGTGAGGTTTACCAGGGGTGAAAATCGTCCTGATGAAGGGTATTTGGTTGTCTCGCTAATTCTTCAACATTTTACTTATTTTATTGCCTCACGTTTCTGTTCCGTTGTGGTATATGAAGAAAAAAAATAAAAAAAATAATAAAATAAATAGATGGGCGAAAGAAATCTATGAGATGTCATAGATCTTTGTAGTAATAAATATTTAATATCTTATAGAAAAATTATGGGTAAAAATTGAACATGTTTAGAAAGTCGTAATTTAAAGGCTCATAAAATATATTTTTTTCAACGACCTAATGAAACACATATGGTTAAACATATCCTACTACTAATACTAAAACTAACACTGATATTAATATTGTCACAACCACAGGAAACTTTCGTGTTTATGACGTACTGTATATGGCAAAGACTAAGGCAGTATGTCGACCTGATTCACATGTTAAGCGTGAAATAAAAATGGTTTGTTTTTAATGTGGTATCAGGGATCGTCCAGGATCAGAAGAGAAGAGTGAACACCATAATGATATCTTAGGAGGCGGTCGAGGAGATCAGCTGGTCTGTGTAAATAAACAGAGATTCATCCCTATCAGTTCTCTCCACTTAACTGACCGTGGTAAGTTTGTTCCTTATAAGATGATTATACTTCAAGACCATGATGGCGTAATATCGACAACATATTCGAGCAGTCTTATCCTGTACAAAAATATATATAAAATTAAATGCTTAGTTATAGACACCCAGAAGATGCTTTTTAAAAAGTTTGTGACATTAGCAATTACCTTATTTCTGTATCATTTTGTTTCATAGTTCAATAATTGTTTTATTACAACTAATAAAACTGCTGGATGAAAGACGATTTAGCGGTTAATTTACAGTAAGCTGCCATGTTTAACGAATATAATTATAAACAAGGCCAGAGTTCCCTCAGCACTTGGCAATACCCATACAAGTCCTGCTGTTCCACGAGCCTCGAGCTTCACACTCATAATTCCGAAGCAGTTGACACTTATAAATTTTTCTGTCTTTAAATACTTCGGGTTCACGAGTCTGAATCTCGGGATTCGTGGTTCAGTAGGAGAGGCGACAGGACTCCTGTGGGGGTATTTGTGGGTCATTTGTGTGTTTGATTTATAGCTGCTGAATTATTATTCCTTTTATCATAATTACACTATACTTTAAGTATATAGGCGTTAAAACACCAACCTCTCTTACCTACATGACCACCAGGTAAATGATGCCAGGAACTGACAAAACTGTTTGGGGAATTTTGTTTCGATTATACAGTCTCGTCTCGTTCAAGATTCTTCGAACACTGCTGGAGACAGCTGGCAACTCAAGGCTGTTTATTTACTATAGTACGTAGTATAATATAATACGAAACAACAAAGTCCAACCATTAATTAGGCAATAGGGAACTAAGTGACCAATCACCGATTACTTTTACATTCATTCATAATTTTTACTACGTACTATAGTAAACAAACGGCCTTGAGTTGCCAGCTGTCTCCAGCAGTGTTCGAATAATCTTGAACGAGACTGTACATTACAATCAGACCAGTGACGCTGACGGACGATGGCTCGCTGTTAATAACCCAATTAATATTTTGGTGATAATAGACATAATCTGTTATTATGAAGCCCTTCCAAATAAATCTTTGTATGTAAACATATAATTAGAAAAAATAAATGCAAATATTTACTTACTTCTGACCTCTTAAAAAAGTGCATTGCCGTCTCAACATTGTCAATACAACTTGAATAATATATATGTTATATTGTATATTGCAAAATATGTCACAGTCATTCTCCAGTATAGTGAAACATTTTACTCTTGTGGGTTATACAATAATTGTAATTGTTTTTGAGCAAAATAAACTCTGGATTACCTTTTATATTATATTCACTAATTGGAAAAAATTATATGATACGTTAAGTAATTTATGCCAATAGAACTCCCTCACCACCTTTAATTTGTTTACATTTGAGGCAAATATGGATTCTTCTGGTTAAAGGAGAGAAGGAGGGGGGGGGGGAGTCAAGGGAGGAAGAATGGATGGGTGTAGGGAGGTAGGATGGGGGGAGAGATTTAGTGGTGGAGGGGAGCATCATCACCCATGGACAGTTGTCTAGGCAAATTAAGCGATATTATTCAATAATAAATATAGAAAATATTAATATTCATTGTTTAATAAATATTGTTGGTTTGTCAGCGCTTCCTATCCATCTCCTTGGTGGGCGGAAAGAACGCCATCAATGTGTAAAACTTATCAAAGATTATATTGCTGGTTGTAGCCGCCAGAGGTCTCCAAGCCTGTCGGCGAACATCATTCGTTTACTGCGCCTTGACTCATAGTAAATCTTGTATCTAACCGGTGGCTATTCAGTTGCTATTCGGAGATAGGAGTTACCGAAGAGTTAAATGTGCAAAGGAAAATGATGACACTACATAATTACTCCTGGAGGTGACGTTACAACGTTATGTTACATCATCGTAAAAATGAAAACGCCCACTCCACGTAAATCTACGTCATGATGAACCTCACTGAATGTTGTTTATTTGACTCCACACCCGGTCGTCTCAACTATGTGTCAAAAGATGTACTGTATACTCATAGCCTTACAGGAAACAATAAGAAAATTAACGATTTACCCACCAAGTAGAAACAATCTAACTACACCGTCATCTTACACCCAGCTGCTGACACACACCCTTACCCACATGACCTTCACATCCTTTGCAGCTGCGTGCAGGAGACTTACGTTTCTATTATAGTATATCCCGCCTTCCGCATTCTCCACCTCTCCCTCTCCACCTCTCTAGCCTCCGGTGCTGGTGTGTGGGTATATATATAACTAGTCCCAAAGAAACCACAAACATCCTCATCTGATTCTCGTACCGACAACATGAAGCTCGTGAGTACTGGTCAGAAACATATATATTTTTTAAATGTCGCTGTTGGATTATTGTTTAGTGTACAGCTGATTGCGTGTTCATAATTTTACGTTTATTAGAGACTGTTGTTTGCGTTTGGTTGTAAACAAACGCCAGCTTACCTTTCATTGTTTAAATGACAGTTGTGATGGCTGATGGATCAGTCAAATTTATAACCAATATATTTCCTCCTGCCTCCGAAGTCCCTGCTATTATTAGACCAATCCTTTGTCTGTATTTTGGGGTATTTTGTAAGTGTTCTGTTATAATAGGTCAACGTTTAGTTATATTGCTCCAAGAAGAAGGTTAAGGAATGTTGATTATAATGTGCTTATAAAATGTTAAAGATTTCACTCAACAAATACTGACATTCTTCTCCGCTCATTTATGTCATTGTTTAATTTTAAGATTCTGTAGAAAGAAAAATTTGGACAATAAAAGAAAATGAAAACAGAGACAAGACAAACTAATGATAACTCTCAGGTAAGGTTTATGACTCAACACGTTGTCTTCCCTGAGGGACCAGGTACTCCTCGCCTGCCTGGTCGCCGTAACCGCCGCCGCCCCCCATCCTGACCGGGACGCCCAGACCGTGGTAGACGAGCGCCAGGATGATGGAGATGGAAATTTCTACTACCGGTTCAAAACCAGCGACAGCATCACGGAGGAGAGGCAGGGCACCCCTGGGGTAGAGGGCCAGAGCAACATGCAGGGATCCTACTCGTAAGTAAACCTTGTTGAGCCTTCCTCTGTGAGTTACTTGATTTATGAAAGATGTTTATAAGAAGTCTTGTAAGTAAAAAAAAATCAGATAGGATTTGGTCATCTATGCGTAAGTGCAATATTTTATTTATCTCCTCTCAGCTTCACTCACCCTGACGGCACCGTCTCTGTGGTCAACTTCATCGCCGACGAGAACGGCTACCGTGTTGTTGACTCCCCAAGACCTCCTGTTCTGCCCCCAAGACCTCTTGTTGAGCCCACAATAACTCCTCCGCCCCCCAAACCAATTACTATTACCCAGGCCGCATTTGCCCCTGCACGCCCTATTCCCTTTGATTAACATGAAAATAATGACCTCCTCCCGAACCTTTCATTGCTGCCTTGCCTAATACTTCTCTCACTGATTGTCACTCATCTTTTGTTGAGGATTTTACCTGTCTCATGAACACTGGCATAAGCTCTGAGAAATTTAGTATTTTATAGTTGTGTTTTAGTATGATTATCCTCTGCGGCAATGTTCTCATCTAAAATATCTTTAAGAAGTTTATGTTCACCGAAGTAGTAAAATGGTTGAACATCTAAGAAAAGACTTCTTAAAGTTCTAGAGCACTTTTGTAGAAAAGTTGACACACTACGTAACCCCCTAGTTTGAGTGTGCTGAATCCAGATTTGGTGTCTGTCGTATCGCCAGACCGGTCTTAACCTTTAAATTCGCGGAAAACAACATGGCCGCCGCGATCACCACTGCGGTATAAGATTTACTATATCTTGGCCTGTAGAGTAGCTAGAACAATACGTTTGGTGTCGTTTTCTATGTTTTGGGGGTAAAGGAGTTCATATTTAGCATTGTAAACACTGATGGATGTATTTTTTAGCAGGTTATTATTTGATATTTTTTTCAGAAAACTGAGTAACTGAAGTACGACAGCTTTATGCATTTGAGGCCAAGTTCCCACTATTTATGAGATATAATCATACACACTATGCACGTTGGGAATTGATGTATGTGAACTGGATGCACCAACTTCCAGCAGAGGTGCAACATGAATTTCAGGAAGAGAATTTTGTAGTGAAGGGGTCAAATCGTAAGTTTAACCATGTTGACCCAGACCATAACCAGGGATGGCTCAATGCCACTGGAAGAAGGAAGGTGGCATAATTGGCAAAACCAACACTTCTACTGTTTTGTATAGATCACACATGTCACAAGAAACAAAAATTGTGTACAATCTAGACACAGAACCTGAAGATACGCCTCAGCACAATGAAACCTTGAGTTCTAGACGGAAACATGACAACCAAATTGAAGACAGATAGATGACTACTATGATGTCACTGAAATTATTTTCTGATGAAGGGGTACCATTCTTGCACAATATTGTGACAAAAGACATGGCCACACAGGAAATTGGAGAGAGTCTGTTACATGTTAGAGAGAAAGGACAGAAGCAACTCAACACATTTGTGAAGAACAAAATTAAAAAAAAAATTAACAAAAGGTAAATTTTCGAAAGCCCTGCAGAGAAACAAAGGGAACAAGGTCTGATTAGCTAATAGCTCACCAATCTGGTTAAACAATAAACTTAAATGAAATCCTTTGCCACGAGCCTCTACCGGTCCAAGTAGCACTGGCAGAAATGAATTGAGGTCTACGGACAGGGTCCAAATGCGTTTTCTACCAGGTTCTAACAGCAGAAGTACAGTGTCCGACAAAATTGAGTAAAGGGGAGGGTGGTGATGATGCAGCCCTCATCGTTGATGGCCAGGCAATGGTGATTACTATTGGAAAACCAAAGGAAGTAGCAACATTTGGAGACTTTGGAGACTCCTTCAGCCGCATAAACATTGTATTGCTGGGTATTATGAAGTATCACTAAAGTCATCAACAAGAAATAGGCGTACCAAAGGAGCCAGACCTATTAGAAGAGTAATTGAGAATGGTGATGTATTCATCTGCCTTCACGCTGGAGTAAACGATGGTCGTAATGCACCAACGCTGATCATATCTGGGGGCAGCAGTTGGCATATGGTGGCAAAATAAGCGTAGCGAAATTAATTAAGGAATGAAACCCAACCTTGGGTGAAGGAAAACTCAGAGCAAGACTACCTTAAATGTCTGCCACGCAAACAGTAGAAGTATAAAAATAAGACGGAAGAATTCAGAGTTTGGGATTACCTTAGACATGCGTGAGTTACCTTTTGAATATTAAATTAGAGGATATACTGAATATTACTTCACACCATTAGGCAGATCAGGAGGGGAGGCGGGGTAGTAGATTATGTCACGGAAAATTTGAGTGTGGCATCAAAAGGAAATTACAAACAATTTGAATTCCCCAAAAGTTGGGAAAGAACTAACCAATGATAGAGAAAAATCATTCATCGGAGTAATATATTTATGCCTTCTTATCTTGATCGGCTTGAAGGTCCACTTATTTGGGAATGAAATATTTAGGGTATCCAGTTATTTCAAAGCCTGTATAGTAGGAGACTAACTTTAGTAAAGAAATTAGACTAACTTTAAGGGGAATTCAGAAAAGGAGGAATTCACTGAAACAGTTCAAGACTGTTTCTTCAGTCAACACAAAGCTGAACCAGCGAAGTAGCTAACATCGATCACAAGTTTGTTTAGGTTTTCCAGTATTTTTGTTTTAGTCTTCGTCTGATTAAATAATTCGTCTTAATTTTGTGTTGTCAGCAAATTTACTTATCTTGCTGCCAACGCCTATACCAATGTCGTATACAACAGATAGTAAGGGTTCGCGTACTGACCCTTGGGTACTCCACTAGTGACGTTACCCCAATCGGATTTACTGAAATAAATGCTGACTCTATGTTTCATGTCCACTAACCTTGCTATAATCCAGTTCAGAATTTTCCTTCCAATAACATGAGTCTTTCGAGGGGGATCTTGTCGAGGGATTTGCTAAGGGCGAGGTAAACCAGATCATAGTGTCGTGGTGACTGTGTGGTGACGTGTGTCGTAGTGACTGTGTGGTGATGTGTGTCGTAGTGACTGTGTGGTGATGTATGTTGTAGAGGCTGTGTGGTGATGTGTGTTGTAGAGGCTGTGTGGTGATGTGTGTTGTACAGGCTGTTTGGTGATGTGTGTTGTAGAGGCTGTGTGGTGATGTGTGTTGTACAGGCTGTTTGGTGATGTGTGTTGTAGAGGCTGTGTGGTGATGTGTGTTGTAGAGGCTGTGTGGTGATGTGTGTTGTATGTGTGTTGCTGTGTGGTGATGTGTGTTGTACAGGCTGTTTGGTGATGTGTGTTGTAGAGGCTGTGTGGTGATGTGTGTTGTACAGGCTGTTTGGTGATGTGTGTTGTAGAGGCTGTGTGGTGATGTGTGTTGTAGAGGCTGTGTGGTGATGTGTGTTGTAGAGGCTGTGTGGTGTGTGTGTTGTAGGCTGTTGTGCTGTGTGGTGTGTGTAGAGGTGTTTGGTGATGTGTGTTGTAGGGCTGTGTGGTGATGTGTGTGTAGAGGCTGTGTGGTGATGTGTGTTGTTGTGGGGATGCTGTGTGGTGATGTGTGTTGTGTCTGTGTGGTGGTGTGTGTTGTGGGGCTGTGTGGTGATGTGTGTTGTAGGGGGCTGTGTGGTGATGTGTGCTGTGTGGTGATGTGTGTGTTGTAGAGGCTGTGTGGTGATGTGTGTTGTTGAGGCTGTGTGGTGATGTGTGTTGTACAGGCTGTTTGGTGATGTGTGTTGTAGGCTGTGTGGTGATGTGTGTTGTAGAGGCTGTGTGGTGATGTGTGTTGTACAGGCTGTTTGGTGATGTGCTGTGTGGTGATGTGTGTTGTAGAGGCTGTGTGGTGTGTGTGAGGCTGTGTGGTGATGTGTGTATGACTGTCAGTTGGTCTCTGTATGTAGCAATGCCGTCTCTATGTATTGGACGTAAATAAAGACTTAAACACTATAAAAAAAAAAAAAAAAAAAAAATATATATATATATATATATATATATATATATATATATATATATATATATATATATATATATATATATATATATATATATATATATATATATATATATATATATATATATAATTTGTAATAAGTGAAGCAGTTACAGGGAACGTTAAAAAAATGTATGATTTACCCACAAATTAAAAACACGTTGCATCAACTATTTAATTTCCCAGTTATCTTACTCCTGTAACCTTCACAAATTAACTGTTCAATACATAAGAGTTATATTACTATTTTTATCCCGCCTCCAGCTTTCTCCACCTCTTCTTTATCTGCACCTCTTTGGCCTTCGGGGCTGGTGTGTGGGTATACATACAGTATATATATACCAGAGAGAACCACAAACATCCTCAGCTGATCCTCGTACCGACAACATGAGGCTCGTGAGTGATGGCCAGAAACATTTTAAATTATCAAAATATCGTTGTTTACTGTTCATTATTTATTAGTATTAGAGACTGTTGTTTGCGTTTGGTTGTAAACAAACGCCAGCTTACCTTTCATTGTTTAAATGACAGTTGTGATGGCTGATGGATCAGTCAAATTTATAACCAATATATTTCCTCCTGCCTCCGAAGTCCCTGCTATTATTAGACCAATCCTTTGTCTGTATTTTTGGGGTATTTTGTAAGTGTTCTGTTATAATAGGTCAACGTTTAGTTATATTGCTCCAAGAAGAAGGTTAAGGAATGTTGATTATAATGTGCTTATAAAATGTTAAAGATTTCACTCAACAAATACTGACATTCTTCTCCGCTCATTTATGTCATTGTTTAATATTAAGATTCTATAGAAAGAAAAATTTTGACATAAAAAAAAACAAAAAAAAAACAAATCAAACTAATGATAACTCTCAGGTAAGGTTTATGACTCAACATGTTGTCTTCCCTGAGGGACCAGGTACTCCTCGCCTGCCTGGTCGCCGTGACCGCCGCCGCACCCCATCCTGACCGGGACGCCCAGACCGTGGTAGACGAGCGCCAGGATGATGGAGATGGAAATTTCTACTACCGGTTCAAAACCAGCAATAGCATCACGGAGGAGAGGCAGGGCACCCCTGGGGTAGAGGGCCAGAGCAACATGCAGGGATCCTACTCGTAAGTAAACCTTGTTGAGCCTTCCTCTGTGAGTTACTTGATTCATGAAAGATGTTTATTAGAAGTCTTTTAATATATAGCTGTAAATATTATCTTTGCGTCCATTCAGCTTCACTCATCCTGACGGCACCGTCACTGTGGTCAACTTCATCGCCGACGAGAACGGCTACCGTGTTGTTGACTCCCCAAGACCTCCTGTTCTGCCCCCAAGACCTCCTGTTCTGCCCCCAAGACCTCCTGTTCTGCCCTTAAAACCTGCTGCTGTGGATGTCTCATTCCAACGTGCCGGCCCTATCCCGTTCAAATAACATCAAGACGAAGACCTGGTCCTGAGCCATCATCCGTTGTCGTCCTGCCTGTTATAGTTGTGTTCTATTATAATTATCCTGTGCGGTAATTTTTTTTCCATATACAAAACCCCCAAAATGTCGATTATTATGTTAAGTAGAAAAGAAGATTTAGCAAACACAATGAAGTGACGTGTAGAACGATGTTAAAATATAGGAAGATTAACTTAATATATGGTGTGTGGGTGTCTGTACGTATGTGCTCGAATGTGTGTGTAGGTGTATAGAAATAGTAATACTGACAGTGATGTGTGTCGTAGATCCTGTGTGGTGATGTGTGTTGTGAAGGCCGTGTGGTGATGTGTGTTGTGAAGGCCGTGTGGTGATGTGTGTTGTGAAGGCCGTGTGGTGATGTGTGTTGTGAAGGCCGTGTGGTGATGTGTGTTGTAGATCCTGTGTGGTGATGTGTGTTGTGAAGACCGTGTAGTGATGTGTGTTGTGAAGGCGTGTGGTGATGTGTGTTGTAGATCCTGTGTGGTGATGTGTGTTGTAGAGGCTGTGTGAGCGTGTGTGTTTGTTGTGAAGACCGTGTGGTGTGTGTTGTAGAGGCTGGCAGCGGTGATGTGTGTTGTGAAGGCTGTGTGTGTGTGTGTTGTGGGGCTGTGTGTGGTGATCAATGTGTTGTAGGCTGTGGTGACCGCTTGTGTTGTGGGCTGTGTGGGTGATGTGTGTGTTGTGAGGCTGTGGTGTGATGTGTGTTTCTGTGGGCTGTGTGGTGATGTGTGTTGTGGTGGCTGTGTGGTGATGTACCTGCAGATCCTGTGTGGTGATGTGTGTTGTGGGGCTTCCAGCCATGGTGTGTTGTGGGCTGTGTGGTGTGTGTGTTGTGTGATGTGTGTAGGGGCTGTGTGCATTTAGTGTGTGTTTGTAGAGGCTGTGTGGTGATGTGTGTTGCCAGGCTGTGTGGTGTGTGTGGGCTGTGTGTGTGTGTAGGGGCTGTGTGGGGCCAGTGTGTGTTTGCTGTGTGGTGGTGATGTGTATTGACAGCCAGTGTGTCTGGATCTGTGGTGTGTGTTGTGGGCTGATGACAGTGTGTTGGGTCTGTGGTGTGTGGGGGCTGTGTGTGGGGTGTGTGTGTTGTGGGATGTATGTTGCCAAGGCTGTGTGGTGACCTTGTGTTGTGGAGGCTGTGCAGGGGATGTGTGTTGTATGGAGGCTGTGTGGCCAGGTGATGTGTGTTGCCAGACCGTGTGATGTGTGTTATGGGCTGTCCGTGGTGTGTGTTGTAGAGCCTGTGTGGTGATGTGTGTGTTGTGGAGGCTGTGCAGGGATGTGTGTTGTGGGGCTGTGTGGTGATGTGTGTTGTGGGGCTGTGTGGTGATGTGTGTGTTGGAGGCTGTGCGGGGATGTGTGTTGTAGAGGCTGTGTGGTGATGTGTGTTGTGAAGGCTGTGTGATGATGTGTGTTCTGGAGACTGTGTGGTGATGTGTGTTGTAGAGACTGTGCGGGGATGTGTGTCGTGGAGGCTGTGCGGGGATGTGTGTCGTGGTGGCCGTGTGGTGATGTGTGTTGTGGAGGCTGTGTGGTGATGTGTGTCGTGGTGACTGTGCCGGGATGTGTGTCGTGGAGGCTGTGCGGGGATGTGTGTTGTAGAGGCTGTGTGGTGATGTGTGTTGTGGAGACTGTGCGGGGATGTGTGTCGTGGAGGATGTGCGGGGATGTGTGGTGGCTTGTTACCTCTACGACTACTTTTTTTTTAAGGCCTCCATCCTCCCCCAATAGCCATACCTTCGCCACCATTTTATTACCTTAATATTAAATATCCTAATACACAAGTAGATATCCTAGCTGTGTTGAGTTAGTTGAGCAGCAGATCTATGCAGCATTCAGTGACTGTTGCCTCATAGTCGATATCTGCAGCTGTTGTCGGCTTTGGGGCCGATGCTCTCGTTCCCCAGATGCAGAGCAAAGCCGACAGAAGAAGAGAGAAGGACAGTCGACATCTCATCCAGGCTGCAACATAACTTCTGGGCTGCTGCTTCTGTTAGGATATCACCTCCGCGAGTCTGGCGTAGAAGCATCATGCACTTGGTCCCATCCCACCAGAGATTGTGAACACTAGAGGAGTGAAGCTGCCTTGATCAACGTTCTGAATTCTCTCCTCGTACGCCCTTATCTTGTCGTTCTCGTTCCTCCTGTGTGCAGCATCGAGAGCTAAGTTACGGTGACATGCGGCCATGGGATCAAAAATCCTGATGTCGAAGAAAGCTCGCTGTCCCCGCCTCCAGAATCCTCGAGCACTGACGTCAACACAGGCTTCGTTGGATGTGTTTGAAGTCCTATGGTGAAAAATCTCACCGTCCAATGGAAGGAGGGTCGGTTCTACCCTGACATCACGGTAGATTTCCTTCAACATATTTGTGTGAGATCCCTTACTTCGTCATGCCGCATGCATATGAAGCCCCCTTTCTTGCACACTGAAGGTTACTAGTGTGCCCTGAAGAATGCAGTGATGGCTAGGGAAACACTGAGTAACACTGAGTTCGTTTATTGTGGATGAGAGAAATACAAGTGGTGACGCTGTGTGCCATGCACAGCTCACGCAGTCAGACTGAGGCGCCTTGCCATATGGCAGCCTCGGGGCAATGTTGCCACATAACACGTGCAGTGTTGCCACGTGATAATATATATAAATGCTACTTGGCACAGTAGCTTATGTACAGGGTTGCTACTCGGCACAGTAGCTTATATACATAACCTACACACACCATGGCGTGATCAACGTCATAGGAAGAGCCACACACGCATTGGGAGAGCAAACCTTCTACTGCCCTACCGTTCCTTAGAGCATTGGCATCTGTAAATTTTTTTTAATTGGGACTGAAACCATTTGCCCTTATCGGTAACGTAGTTAACCTGTTCGAGGTGCCCACCTCCTGCGCTATAGCTACTTTTTTTTTCAAATTCTCTGGTACTTGCAGCAACAGTTACTGCAACTTATCACTTTGGCCTCTAGCCGCCATTTTATTACCTTAAAATTAAATATCCTAATACAAAAGTAGTTACCCTAGTTGTGTTGAGTTAGTTGAGCCGCAGATCTTTGCGGCATTCAGTGACTGTTGCCTCACAGTCAATATCTGCAACTTTTTTTTTCTTAATTGGCCTCCAGCTTCCCCCAATAGCAAATCCTATTACTACTACTACCACTGCTACTAATACTACTCTAATACTACTACTACTACTATACAAATATAATAACAAGTAAGTATAATCACAGATAAAAGTAAGAAATAGATTAAAAAAAAAATCCTTTACTCCATTGTTGTCTGAACGTTATGACGTCCATATCAAATTGAACACCGTCATGACACTTAGTTTATTCTACGAGTTATTCTTTAACTTTAGTTTCTGTTTACCTCTATTGGATAATTTAATATATAATCAATAGCTTAAGGACATTTGCTCTGACCCCATATATGATTGAAAAATAGTGATAGTCTTTACGTTATAATACCTAACTAAACCCTAACCTAAACCTAACATACGAATCCTCTCTCAATAATCGTCAACCTACAAAGTACCGTTCGGCCAACTTGGAGGTCTGCCAATGTGAGCTCAAGTAATAAAACACAACTCGTCTCTTTTATTCTTTTTTTCCTCACTCTCTCTCTTTTAATATTCATGCATCCTCGGGTAAACAAGATCCCTCAAGGACTTATCCTAATAGAGACAGCAATCGGTGTTACTGTGTGTGTGTGTGTGTGTGTGTGTGTGTGTGTGTGTGTGTAATAATAAAATAATAATAATAATAATAATAATAATAATAATCGGTTTTTTGAAAAAGTTTGCAACCCGAAGGCTGAAAATATACATTGGACATAAATGACTTATTACATACATTGGTGGTTTAACAAAAGCCTTCATTAGAGAAAGGTAAAGGAACATACAGTGAACATACAGATTAATGTTTACACACGTAGATCATGTGAGTGTGTGTGTGTGTGTGTGTGTGTGTGTGTGTGTGTGTGTGTGGACATGAAGACCTTGAACCTTGTTAGTGCCAGTTTGAGCCATTGAAGTTGTTTGTCTTTTTCTTATTTTTTTTCCGTTTGTCTCTCTGTCTCTCATTCTCTTTAATTCGTGTATCAATGTTTTGTTTTTTTGTTTCTCTAAATATTGTTTTATTATCTTCTCTGTCTGTTTTTCTATCTGTCTGTCTGTCTTTTAAATCAACCAAATGACTCGATTAATGAATAAGTCTCCTGTTTCCTTCCCTGTCTTCTCTCTCTTTATCTTGCCTTTCTCCTGTTTCCTTCCCTGTCTTCTCTCTCTTTATCTTCCCTTTCTCCTGTTTCCTTCCCTGTCTTCTTTCTCCCTGTCTCTCTCTCTCTCTCTCCTTCCCCTCTCTTTCTCTCTATCGCTGCCAAGGTTTCTTTTATCAGATATCATTCTAAGATAGTAATCACTCTATTAAGAGATGAGAGGTAACTCATATTATCTGAGAGCTGTTGCCGGCGGAGAGAGAGAGAGAGAGAGAGAGAGAGAGAGAGAGAGAGAGAGAGAGAGAGAGAGAGAGAGAGAGAGAGAGAGAGTCCTAATTCTGTTATCGGTATATGATTCCTGACCTAAAATCAAGTCAACACATAGAACTGACCTTCTGTTTAAGTGAACCAGAGAAGCGAACAGTCTATTACAGTCTATTACGTCACCATTGGCCAGGTAGAGTCAGGTATCTTTTGTTTATTCAGATCAAAGGAAACATATTTCTTGAAGATTTAAAATGATAACTTTCCTCCTCTACTTCAACATAAGACATTAACTAAACCTCCATAAGAATAACCATGTACACGAGGCAGACAATTACATTAATAAAGTGTCAACCTTCATATTGTGCCTTAATAACCCCCTATGTCAACCTCTGCTCTTTAGGGGGAAAAAAGTAACTGGGAGTGTGAATTACAAGTTAGGATTATATACCTGATATGACTTAGTGAATAATAATAATAATAATAATAATAATAATAATAATAATAATAATAATAATAATAATAATAATAATAATAATAATAATAATAATAATAATAATAATAATAATAATAATAATAATAATAATAATAATAATAATAATAATAATAATAATAATAATAATAATAATAATAATAATAATAATAATAATAATAATAATAATAATAATAATAATAGGCGAATTAACTGATCCAGTAAAGACTGAAGATAAAAAAAATGGTTAACAAAATATACAAGAATGATAAAAGAGAAAACAAAGATAAATGAGATATAGAAATGGTAGAGAGAATAGGAGAAATATACAATAATTCTATATAAGGATAACGAAGAATACAATAGGCAGGAAGTGAAAATAAAAGAACGAACATCAAATAAAATCGAGTGGAAAAAAAGAAGAAGACACAATTAAGTAATTTTCTACTTAAAAACAACAACAATGACAATAACTCTACTTAGAATTAACTTAGAAACAAAAAGTAATCTTCTTCCTTGTCATCATCCTTGTTCTCGACTCGACCATTAACTTACAACACACGAGCGATGTTTACACCCTGTTAACTCCTCTTGGTCTATGTATCTTGAGGTAATATTATAATATATGCAGGTGTTGACGGTCCAGGCAGGTGTTGACGGTGCAGGCAGGTGTTAACGGTACAGGCTGGTGTTGACGGTCCAGGCAGGTGTTGACGGTCCAGGCAGGTGTTGATGGTCCAGGCAGGTGTTGATGGTCCAGGCAGGTGTTGA
Source organism: Homarus americanus (assembly GCF_018991925.1). NCBI lineage: Eukaryota > Metazoa > Arthropoda > Malacostraca > Decapoda > Nephropidae > Homarus > Homarus americanus. Next base: position 35,299 of record NW_024746232.1, read on the forward strand.
TGGTCCAGGCAGGTGTTAACGGTACAGGCAGGTGTTAACGGTACAGGCTGGTGTTGACGGCCCAGGCAGGTGTTAACAGTACAGGCTGGTGTTGACGGCCCAGGCAGGTGTTAACGGTACAGGCTGGTGTTGACGGCCCAAGCAGGGTCAGGTACGTATGCCGAGAAGAAGCTAAGAGTGAGTCTAGTGCCTAAGTGATGAGTTTATCTTCCTTGAAAGTGAAGAAGTTTACCTTGATATTTTTGTTATTGTTTCATTTTATTATTATTTATTTTCAAGGTGGGGGAGTTAGGAAAATATAAACAAACCTTAAAACTTATTATACAAAAGTTCCTGATAATAGTTTAATTCTATTCACTACTGCATCGTAATGTTGCTCTAATAAGAAACCCTCTGTGGGTGAAAGTTAAGAAATGTAAATCAACAGTTGGTAAAAAAAAAAAAAGATGAATTTTAGTTTTTTTTTATGAGTAAAATTAAAGTATAAATATTCCTTGTTAGTGATGCTGTAACTTCCTTGATTTTGTTAGAATAAGTCGTTTTCCATTTTTATTGTTTCTCCAGGCTTACGTGAGACTCTACTTTGCTGTTCCTCCAGGCTTACGTGAGACTCTACCTTGCTGTCCCAGCTTACGTGAGACTCTACTTTGCTGTTCCTCCAGGCTTCACGTCAGACTCTACCTTGTTGTCCCTCCAGTTTACGTTAGACCTTTCACTTTGCTGTTCCTCCAGGCTTACGTTAGACTCTACTTTGCTGTTCCTCCAGGCTTACGCGGAGACTTCTTACTTTGCTGTTCCTCCAGGCTTACGTTGACTCTCTACTTTGCTGTTCCCTCCAGGTTTACGTCAGACTCTACTCTTTGCTGTCCTCCAGGCTTACGTTAGACTCACCTTGGTTGCTGTCTCCAGGCTTACGTTAGACTCTCTACCTCAGTTGTCCTCCAGCAGGCTTACGTGAGACTCTACTTGTTGTTCCTCCAGGCTTGATGTTAGATTCTCACTTGCTGTCCTCTCCAGGCATACATGCCGACTTTACCTTGCTGTCCTCTAGGCTTACGTGAGACTTCTACTTTGTTGTTCCTCTTCCAGGCTTACGTTAGATTCTACCTGCTGTCCTCCGGCTTACGTCAGACCTCTACTTTGCTGTTCCTCCAGGCTTTACGGGGTTGACTCTCTACTTTGCTGTCCTCCAGGCTTACGTTAGACTCACCTGCTGCCCGCAGGCTTACGTGGGAGACTCACTTGCTTGTTCTCTTCCAGGGCTTTGCTGCTGACTTTACTTTGGCTGTTCTCCAGGCTTACGTCAGACTCTTACTTGCTGTCCTCCAGGCTTACGTTGACTCCTCACCTTGCTGTCCTCCAGTTTACGTGAGACCTCTACTTTGCTGTTCCTCCAGGCTTACGTTAGACTCCTCACCTTGCTGTCTCCTCCAGGCTTACGTCAGACTCTCAGCTTGTTGTTCCTCCAGGCTTACGTGAGACTCTACTTTGCTGTTCCTCCAGGCTTACGTGAGACTCTACTTTGCTGGTTCCCTCCAGGCTTACGTCAGACTCTACCTTGCTGTCCTCCAGGCTTACGTGAGACTCTACTTTGCTGTTCCTCCAGGCTTACGTCAGACTCTACCTTGCTGTTCCTCCAGGCTTACGTGAGACTCTACTTTGCTGTTCCTCCAGGCTTACGTCAGACTCTACTTTGCTGTTCCTCCAGGCTTACGTCAGATTCTACCTTGCTGTTCCTCCAGGCTTACGTCGTCCTTCAGAACAATAACAAACTGAATACGCCATATTTCTCAGCATCAAAACACGTTGTTCCTTCATATAGATTATTATTTGTTCAAAGTGAAAGAAAGTCAAACTAACAACAAAACAATAATAGTTTCCCATTTTCTACGATTTCAGGTGTTCATCTTTTATTAAGTTTTATAGTTTGGAATATTATCAAGAATCAACATAAAAATTTACGACGTATATAAATAAATGTCTCTTTCTCTCCTTCCTACGCCATCTTTTATTCCTCCTCTCTCTAACTTATCTCTAAATCTTCCTCTTTGTCCTCCAATGTCTTTCTTTCTTCACTTAGCCTCAAGTCTGTCTCCCTCTTCACCTCCCCCCAACCTTCTATCACCCCACTCCCTGGCTGCCATATCCTTCCCTCCAGCTCATTTTCCTTCTCCCCATCTTCTAAGTTACTCTTTCTCTTTCATCACTTCTTATCGTCATCACTCCTCTCTCTACCTCTCACGCATTTTCCTCCAACACCTCCCCCCTACCCCAGTTCACTTTAGGACCTTGAGTACAACCACTACTACCTGTCTTAGTGGCAAGCGTGAGGGTATATATAGCTCGCCTCCAGCACACACACAACATCCTCAGCTGATCCTCACACCGACAACATCACCAACATGAAGCTCGTGAGTACTGACCCAACACAGCTGCTGCCTGGCTAAGTCTTCTCCGTGTTGACATCCAGAAGCAGGTGGTCAGCTTTGCATTCATGTCTTCGTTGGTTACTCCAGTGTTTCTGTGGATAAAGGCAACGACACTTGCTCGGTCTCTTAGTGTTTATGTCCACCAGTAGTGATTATAAACAAGAGAGTCAGAGGGAGAAGGGAAGTCGACCGACCGAGGGCTGCTTCAGATTAATCTAAACCTTTGGCTGAGAAATTTATATTAAATCCTTCATCACGATTGATTTCCGTCTACTTAGCCTCAAATAATTCTGTCTTCTGTTTCACATTTCATCCCTATTATTAAAAATAGAATCAGGGTATTTTTCCTCCTATATGTTGTTTAATCGTCCATGGAACTGCACCTTTTCTTGAATTTTTTTCCACCGAAGAGTAACTTGACTGTGACCGTGTACAGGCTGTCACCCATAAGCTACTGGGTCTTAGCATATGCTGGCAGCCGTGATACACTTACCCTTTCATATGACCTTTTTGTTGTCTCATCACTGAACATATATAAGCTACTGAGTCACCTTGTATGTTAGACTTCTATTGAAATTTGAGGAGAATGTCAAAATTTGAGGTTTCTCTGGACGTCAAAATCTTCACTAAAGACGCATATTTATAAACACAAGGATGTTATATTCTTGGCCGATGTGACGAAGTATTTATCCATGAATCAACCAAAAAGCCAATTAATTACTCAATCTGCCATACTCAGTCAGAAAGAGTCTCTCGGAATCAACACTAACTCTATTCACTTTGTTCCCTCACTCACCACGACAGTTTGTGTTTGCCTGCCTCGTGGTTCTGGCAGCTGCCCGACCTCAGAAAGATGCCGAGACGGTGGTTGACGAGCGCAGCGACTCTGGTGACGGCAACTTCAACTTCAACTTTGAGACGAGTCACGGCATCTCCGAGCAAAGGACTGGCGTGCCCGGCGCCGAGGGTCAGGTTAACATGGAGGGTGTCTTCAGGTAGGTGACAATTAATTTTTGTTTTTGTTTTCATAACTTTTGTTGATAAACTATTTTTTCCTCTTTGCTGATGGTGATGAAGATATGCTTTTGGAAATCATATATTTATTATTTACCTTTTTTGCAGGTTCCCATTGGAAGATGGATCCATTGCAGAGGTTCGCTTTATCGCCAACGAGAACGGCTACCAGCCCGAGTCTGCCCTCATCCCCACATCCCACCCCCTACCAGCTCACGCCATCGAGCAGATCGCCTTCGCTGAAGAACAGCGCGCTCGAGGAATCACCTTCGAGTAAATCAATGGTTTTCTGACCCAACTGCCCAACGCCCTCGTCACCTTCTCGACACTTCCTCCTTGTACATACAGAACTCTGATCACAGGTTTTGACTCCCCTCCAGCTCCTACCAGACCTCTGAACACAATCCAGCAGATACACATGTGTACAGTCAATAAAAATTTTTGCAGGCCAATATGAATTTTAACTGTGTACTTCTATCCTTACTGACTGTATTATGTTACTAACCTTACTTGTGTTAGTCATATTTACAGCACTAAACTTGCAACTACTTTTACAGCCAAAGTAGACAAGTAATTTGTTGGTGGTAAGGCGTTCTTACCTCTCACCAACTTGCTTCAGTTTTAATCCTGTACAAACACCTGATTAGAGTAGGAAAAACTCATGAGAAACAAGGATATATATATATATATATATATATATATATATATATATATATATATATATATATATATATATATATATATATATATAATATATATATATATATATATATATATATATATATATATATATCCACAATGAAAACTTGGATAAGATAAATCTTGATAAAATCACACAGGAAAAAGGGAAACAATGGAGCACATTAGTTTTCGTCTTTATTCAAGACATCTTCAGAGGCAACTGAAGTACAAGGACTGTGAGAGGCTTAAGTACACAGGGTGACCTTACTAAACAATATTATATATAGATGTAATAAAAGTTAAACAATCGATATCTCTCTCCACCAGTCTGCCCATATCATTCTCTACTGTGTACAGTCAATAAAATATTTGCAGGCCAATATGTATTTTACCATGTACTTCTACCCTAGTTGGTCATATGAGCAACAAGAAAAAAGGAAACTTATTTTTCTATCTTTAATGGCAGATTTTATTGGATGTTATTGTTAAGGGTGAATAAATCTGCTGGCTTTACTCTGGTTAGTTTGTAGGAATATAATTAATTTGGGCGACCATGATCCTCCTTTCTACACACGTTCAATAAAATAATTCACACACGTCGATAATCCTCCCTTAAGAAATTACCTCATGAAAATATAATAAAAAGATTCATGATAAAAAAAAATAATGAATACAGTAACGCTTTTATAATTGAATAAATAATGAAATAAAAATCTTCACTCATTATCTTCTTTACATCAATAAATTAATGTTTACAAAACTAACTGAATAAAGAGGTGATTAGACATGTTTATTATGGCTGTAAAGTATTTTGTTAAGATGATAGACACATGTGGTTGAATGTCTGTCTGTCTGTCTGTCTGCGTCTGTATTGGGTAGAAGAGAGATATGAACACGTGGTTGTTAACTACTACAGCTACTTTCACCCACCACCCACCGCAACCCACCATCATCCTGTACCCTGACCCACCACCATCTTGTACCCTGACCCACCATCATCCTGTACCCTGACCCACCACCATCTTGTACCCTGACCCACCACCATCTTGTACCCTGACCCATCACCATCTTGTACCCTGACCCATCACCATCTTGTGCCCTGACCCACCATCATCCTGTACCCTGACCCACCACCATCTTGTACCCTGACCCACCATCATCCTGTACCCTGACCCACCATCTTGTACCTGTACCCTGACCCACCACCATCTTGTACCCTGACCCACCACCATCTTGTACCCTGACCCACCACCATCTTGTACCCTGACCCACCACCATCTTGTACCCTGACCCACCACCATGAAATCCCTCTCTCCCTCTCGATTTATCAATCCTCATCTCCTCCTCTCCCCCTTCTTCCTTATTCTTCTCCACCCCCTCCCCTTTCTCTCTCTTCTTCCCCATTCCTCTCCTCCTTTCCCTCGTCTCCCTCCTTTCCCCCCTCCCTCCTTTTCTGCCTTTCCTTTCCTCACCTTCCTCCCTTTTTGCCCCTTCCCTTTCGCCCTCTTTGCCCTTACTCTTCCTCTTTCTCCCCCTTCCTTCCTTATCTTTCCTCCTCTTCCTCTTTCTCCCCACCCCTTCCTTACCTTCCCTCCTCTTCCTATCCTCCTCCCCACCCCTTCCCTCTTCCTTCCTTAAAATCTACCCTTGAACACTGGGGCGTCCGAGATTACCATAAAACGACCACCTTCATTTCTCCCTCTACGCCACATCCCTCCCTCTACGCCACATCCCTCCTTCTACGCCACATCCTACCCTTCACATCCTACCCTCCATACCATCGTGACATTACACACCGGACCACACAAATGAAAACCGGGCATAAAGATGGTTAGGTTAGGTTAAGTTAGGTTAGGTTAGGTTAGGTTAGGTTAGGTTAAGTTAGGTTAGGTTAGGTTAGGTTAGGTTAAGTTAGGTTAGGTTAGGTTAGGTTAAGTTAGGTTAGGTGAGTCATAGTAGAGTGAAACTATAGTCGCGTGTTGTCGTGTTTCTATAATCGATTATGAATTTATTTTACTTATGTGGGTGATTGAGGATGGGGCAGGCTTCACTATATAGAGGATGGGGCAGGCTTCACTATAGAGGATGGGGCAGGCTTCACTATAGAGGATGGGGCAGGCTTCACTATAGAGGAGCAGGGCAGGCTTCACTGTAGAGGATGGGGGCAGGCTTCACTATAGAGGATGGGGGCAGGCTTCACTATAGAGGAGATAGGGGCTTACTATAGAGGATGGGGGCAGGCTTCACTATAGAGGAGATAGGGCAGGCTTCACTATAGAGGATGGGGGCAGGCTTCACTATAGAGGATGGGGGGCAGGCTTCACTATAGAGGAGATAGGGCAGGCTTCACTACTAGAGGATGGGGGCAGGCTCACTATAGAGGAGATAGGGCAGGCTTCACTATAGAGGATGGGGCAGGCCTATATAGAGGAGATAAGGCAGGCTTCACTATAGAGGATGGGGGCAGGCTTCACTATAGAGGAGATAGGGCAGGCTTCACTATAGAGGATGGGGCAGGCTTCACTATAGAGGATGGGGGCAGGCTTAGAGGAGATAGGGCAGGCTTCACTATACTAGAGGAGATGGGCAGGCTTCACTATAGAGCAGGCTTCATATAGAGGATGGGGCAGGCTTCACTATAGAGGAGATAGGGGCAGGCTTCACTATAGAGGATGGGAGGCTGGGCAGGCTTCACTTCACTGTAGAGGATGGGGGGCAGGCTACACCATGTAAAGTTATAATACTTGATTTGGGAGTTAGTCGACAACAGAGAGACGGGAAGGTGAGCAAAGGCTAATGACTCAGAACCACCTTTATCCCCTGGCTTGATCAGATCCCTAGTCACGCCACCTTACCACCACTAACGCTTCCCCCATCCCCACCATACAAACACAGTAGCCCCCACCCACCATCCCCCCCCCCCCTTCACCATACTCGAGTCCTTCCCCCTTTCTCTATGTCCTTGCCCACTATAGGACCTACTTACGCAACCAGACCCGATGGAAGGCGCTTATATAAGGAGGGATCGACCACCTGGCTGCCACAACACACACACACTCCATCCAGCCATCATGAAGTTGGTAAGTATGCAGCATCATGGGGTCGTGTTTGTTTAGCGCTCAGTGTTGCCGTAAACCGTAACACTGTATATAGCTCTCAAACTAAGTTGGTTTCTTGACAGCTCAGTGTAGTGAAGAAAACTTAGCTGTAAATGTTAAAGAATAAGACCGGTGTTACTATCAATGTTAAAAATAAGTAAGAGTAATACATATCTAGTTAGTATGTATAGCCACTCACTTCAGCCATAAGGTAAACGTTCAGTCTCTTGTTGAAATAATTTTACTCTTTAGAAGCTCTTAGACAAACTTAGTAATAAGATACACGTTGATTGTATATGTTAAGAACAATAAACTGGGAGGATTGTGTCTCCATTGATGGTTATTGTAAAACATCATTGCCTTCATAAATATAAACAAGAATTACAAATGTTATTATATGAATTATTTTAGGGTAAACAAAGCTTACAGACTGCGAGCAAGTTAAAAGAACATTACAGTTTCGTTAAAGGTAGAACAAAAAAATTCGGATTAAATGAAAATAACCATAAGCATGTAAAAAATAATTAGAGAGTTTTCAATATTCTTAACCTTTGTCCCAGGGAGAAGACTTTACGTCTATATGTCCGAGGATATTCCCTGTGATATGACAGAGAATAAAATGGATGCTTGGGAGGGGATGGCGACTCAGTGATGATTTAAGGGGAAACTGTGTCAAATCGATGACTAGCATCTTCTTATTACAGAACATTTATTAATATTTTCAATATTCCCAGTCATGTTGTTGATGTTGGGTCCCTACAGTCAACAACAGTGATCCCTTGGTAAAACCACATGAAACTTGATTATTGCAAATATCTCTCTTGGGCCTCCTGCAGGTACTCCTCGCCTGCCTGGCCGCCGTCGCCGTCGCCGCTCCTCAGGGAGACGAGAGACCCGTCGTGGAGATCATCAAAGACGAGCGCAGCGACTCTGGCGACGGCAACTTCAACTACGCCTTCGAGGCCGATAACGGCATCAGCATGTCCGTCTCTGGCACTCCAGGTGCTGAGGGCCAGTCCAACATGCAGGGAGTCTACAGGTAGGTTATGATACCCCAGGTGCTGAGGACCAGGTCAACATGCAGGGAACCTGCAGGTAAGTTATGACACCCCAGGTGCTGAAGGCCAGGTCAACATGCAGGGAACCTACAGGTAAGTTATGACACCCCAGGTGCTGAAGGCCAGGTCAACATGCAGGGAACCTGCAGGTAAGTTATGACACCCCAGGTGCTGAGGGCCAGGTCAACATGCAGGGAACCTGCAGGTAAATTATGACACCCCAGGTGCTGAAGGCCAGGTCAACATGCAGGGAACCTGCAGGTAAATTATGACACCCCAGGTGCTGAGGGCCAGGTCAACATGCAGGGAACCTACAGGTAAGTTATGACACCCCAGGTGATGAGGGCCAGGTCAACATGCAGGGAACCTGCAGGTAAATTATGACACCCCAGGTGCTGAAGGCCAGGTCAACATGCAGGGAACCTGCAGGTAAGTTATGACACCCCAGGTGCTGAAGGTTAAGTTAGCATAAGGGGGAGTCTAAAGACAGGGCTAAAATGTTCTGTGGTGTATTGCCAGTTCATACTATGAGTTGTTTCCTCATCAGGATCAAAGCGTCAGATTAAACCATACAAATTTAAATAAAAACACATAATTACAAACTCTTAAATCATTCATTCTTAATTGTATATTGAATCAATCCTGTGCGACTCATTTTCCATATTTTTATTTTGTGTCAACAGCTTCATCCTCCCCGACGGCACCATCGCTGAGATTCGGTTCATCGCCAACGAGAACGGCTTCCAGCCCGAGTCTCCTCTACTGCCCACACCACACCCCCTCCCCGCCCACGCCATCGAGCAGATCCGCTTCGCCGAGGAGCAGCGAGCTGCCGGCATCACCTTCGAATAAGACGAAAATGACCCTACAGCTCGACTACTCTCGATGTGACCGGAAGTCCGTATATGGACACTATTTTGGACACGTATTACAGCACATTTTGGACACGTATTGGGTCTCTTAGAGACGCTCCGCCACCAGACACTCCATCATTACCACTGAACTGTAATAAATGAATATTTTGCAAACATATTCTTCTTTTTCTGACCCTGAGCACAGTGTGTAGAAGGCCCGCCTCCCTCACGTACTCACAGGCCTCAACCATCGGACTGAAAGGTTTGATATTCCTAAAAGATAATCCATAAATAAAAATACTTCAGCGAACAATAAAAACAAATAAAAATAAAAATGACTGTTTTAGAACTGAAAAAGAAAATCCTAAGAAGTCAATAATTATGTGACACCAGACTGATTTCAGTGTTACCTGTTTAAAAACGATAATCCCCCCAAAATAAAACTATACCGTAGATTTAACTATACTTAAAAAGGTTGAAAATTAACATTGTGTTATATAAACAAGAAGAGGGCCATCCTTCTTGATATTTGTCATTTTCATCATCTTCTCTATAAACAATCATTATCATTATCAACATCATCATCATCATCATCGGTTTCATCATCATGATTGACTTCATCATCATTATCATCGTCCCCCATCATCATCATCGTCTTCATCAACAACCTGAATATCACTGAATATTTCCAAACTTTCTCACGTTATCTCTTCCTTGAGGCAGTTTGTGTGTGTGTGTGTGTGTGTGTGTGTGTGTGTGTGTGTGTGTGTGTGTGTGTGTGTGTGTGTGTGTGTGTGCGTGTGTGTGTGTGTGTGTGTGTTACCCTTGGCAATCAATAGACAATGAATTTACTGATAGACAATGTTCTTTTCTTTTTCCCTTAATTCCAACTATATTTTTAACCTAATTTACTGACCTAAAGTTACTCTCAAATGAAAAGTTCTTCTCAGTTTCCATTTTTTTTTAAATAATCTTCATAAATTTTAAAGAAAACAAGTACTAAATTCTTATAGTTAAGCGCCCGAAGGTGACCGCTAGTCTTGAAGGTAAGATATACTGCTCTGAAAGTTGTGGTCACTCAAGCAAGGTGGTACAAGATGACTGATGGTGAACGGGCAGACATAGTTGGGCGGAGCTACGACAGGTGAATAAAAAAAAAAGACAGGTATTTACATATGGATACACTGACAGACAAATATAGACACACAAAGCCAAAGACAGAAATCCGGACGGTAGCCATGATCATGAGTGGCTGACGGCCGGTCTACCACATAATGTACAATAAACGCACGCTGAACACTGGAGGTATATTTGACAGCCTCTTCATATTAATCTTCTCTGTGTTCACCAGAATGAGTAATAACAACAAGCAAGGACCAGAATTAAGTACAGAAACACCAGTAATAACCTTGTAAGACAGGGCAAAGTGAATACTGAACTAAGGGGCTCCAGACGCCTCATCCCTCACACGTCAGTGTTTACCAGAATTTATCAACAAGGGGAAATCTTCCAGGCCTGATTCCATTTTTTTATTATTCGAAGGTGACGCAGCTCGCTGCTCCTCCGCGAAGCGGATCTGCTCGATGGCGTGGCGTAGGAAATGGGCAGCGAGGAGACTCGGGCTGGAAGCTGTTCTCGCATGGTGGCGTCGGGAAGGGTGATGCTGATGACACAATAATAAAACTAAATATGTAGAATGAATCCTTTCTTATATATAGTAACTTATCAAAACCAGAATGTTTTATAAGTTTGTAGATGTTTAATAATTAAAAATTATAGGATTTACAGGAATTAAAAAACTATGAAATACACCAGAGGAGAATATCTGCGTTTCTACCTATAGACATGGTGACCTGTCCCTCAACACCTGGGGTGCCATAAACTCCCCTTAGGCTCCCCGCTCGGGGAAGCCTATTTTCCTTCATATTCTTTACTCAGTTCAATTGTAATTCCTTCACTTTTCACACCTGCCTGGGCGTCGTCACCACTCCTCAGAGAGACGAGAGACAAGAGCGTAGCTGCTCTGGCGACAGAAACTTCCACTACACCTTCTAGGCCGACGACGGCATCAGCATGTCCGTCTCTGGCACCCCAGGTGCTGAGGGCCAGGTCAACATGCAGGGAGCCTACAGGTAGGTTATGGCACCCCAGGTACTGAGGGCCAGGTCAACATGCAGGGAGCCTACAGGTAGGTCATGACACCCCAGGTGCTGAGGGCCAGGTCAACATGCAGGGAGCCTACAAGTAGGTCATGACACCCCAGGTGCTGAGGGCCAGGTCAACATGCAGGGAGCCTACAGGTGGTTATGGCACCCCAGGTGCTGAGGGCCAGGTCAACATGCAGGGAGCGTACAGGTAGGTTATGGCGCCCCAGGTGCTGAGGGCCAGGTCAACATGCAGGGAGCCTTCAGGTAGGTTATGGCACACTTGATGCTGAAGGTCAAGTTAACATGGGGGATTCTACAGATAGTGTGAGTGAGTCACCACTGAGGATCTCAGCATCAGAGTTAATCCTTACAATTTTAACCTTCATATCAATCACTGTGTTGCTTATATATTGAACCAATCATTTACGAATCATTCTCCACACTTTCTGTTTGTGTCAACAGCTTCATCCTCCCCGACGGCACCATCGCTGAGATTCGCTTCATCGCCAACGAGAACGGCTTCCAGCCCGAGTCTCCTCTACTGCCCACGCCACACCCCCTCCCCGCCCACGCCATCGAGCAGATCCGTTTCGCCGAGGAGCAGCGCGCTGCCGGCGTCACCTTCGAGTAAGACGAACATAACCCTGGCCTGGACCACCTCTTCTCTTGTCTTCTCTGAACTCTTGTTGATAATGACTTATGGCCGATGACTATTTGATTGACATCGAGTCTGTCATGGAACTAGACAAATATATATTGTAATTATATTTGTATAATAAATGTTTACTGCAACAGGAGTTTCTATGCAATCTTGACATATCTTGGGCATTTTAAGAACACGCAGAGCTACGGATAACTTCCTGCCGAGTCTTACCTAGATGGTGCAAGACACTGTTCCTAGTTTTAGAACATGCAATTTTTATCAGAGTTTCTTCATGTTCTTTATTATCTATTAATAAATAAATTTCATAGTTCCTCCTAAGCCCTTTAAAAATGATAATTCAAACTCTAAGCCATTACCCTGTCAAAAGCTCGTCCTTCAGGGTTAACGCTATGAAGACGATGGTTTAACCCGGAGCTTATCAAAGAGTGTTTCAGAAGACCCTCATAGGTATCAGAAGACACTCGGGTTAATAAGAAGACCCTCAAAGTGGTGCCAACAAAACTGATACCGTTACCTCAGTCTTACCTCAATTACTATTTACATCAGTCTCTCATCTACTCCACATTTTACCAACACACAGCATCATGGACCATCACTCGAAGGTCTAAAGTGTCTCGGGCAGATGTACTCTTCATAACAGAATTTTTGGAGAGATTTTAGAGTTAAGTGATAAGAATTTGGGGTATTGTGTTGACCTTTTCTAAACAGCCTTAGGGTCTTGACACACGTACTCAAAATCCAAAAAAATATTCTTTAAAATTTTGCGTTAAATAATATCACACAACTGATAAAGGATTCTGACAACAATACCTAGACAATAAGAATATTTTTTTTATTGTTTGTACAGCATGAAAGATAAAACACAGACACACACACACACACACACACACAAACACAAACGCACACACACACACACACACACACACACACACACAAACACAAACACGCACACACGGAGGAGGCCAATGTGACGCTATCATAACTCCCTCCGTCCTGAACAAACACAAGGAGCAGTATTTGACTCGTGAGGATCTGTTTGTTATTGTTTATAAGTCATACAAGTACCGTTAGTCACATTGTTGTTTACAGAAGAGAGTAAACATACAAGTTGTTGGCCTTAAGTCGATGCTGAATTTTATTGACACATCATATACACACACACACAGAGAGAGAGAGAGAGAGAGAGAGAGAGAGAGAGAGAGAGAGAGAGTTCCTTAAATTTTTCACACTTCCTTATCAACAGTCAACAGTTCAATAAACAAAATAATCACCGGGAAGGAACTATACTCGTAGCTATATGTAAAGTTCTCCCATATAAGCCTCTCCTCACCCAGCCCCTCCTCACCCAGCCCCTCCTCACCCAGCCCCTCCTCACCCAGCCCCTCCTCACCCAGCCCCTCCTCACCCAGCCCTCCCTCACCCAGCCCCTCCTCACCCAGCCCCTCCCCTCACCCAGCCCTCCCTCCACCCAGCCCCTCCTCACCCAGCCTCCTCCCCCAGCCTCCCTCACCCCAGCCCCTCCTCACCCAGCCCCCTCCTCCACCCAGCCCCTCCTCACCCAGCCCTCCCTCATCCAGCCCCTCCTCACCCAGCCCCTCCTCAACAATAGCGCTTAACATTGCACAGTGACGTGTCATATTTAGATAAGTAAATACTCGAGGATTCTAGCATTTCTACCACAAGTATGAACAGGTGACCTTGCACGTCTTCAGAGTGACACTTTCTCCCCTACACACACACACACACACACACGCACACACACACACACACACACACACACACACACACACACACACACACACACACACATACATTTGCCTCCTGTTATTGTTGCAACATAACAGTAGTTTAATTTTTACTTATATCATTATTATGTGTGTTTAGGAGTTATGATTAATTCATAGTTTGTGATTATAGGAAACAGAGAGAAAGAGAGAGGACGGAGAGAAAGAGAGAGAGAGAGACAAATAGAGGAAGATGGACTAGAAAAAGGTAAAATATAAAGATGGATAGATAGAAAGGTAAATAAAGGAAGAGAATGATAAATCTAAAGGCCAATTATCCTATTAAAAATATACGTGAATGTGAAAAAAGTGAGAGAGAGAGAAAATAGTGATAAAGAGAAATATAGATAAAATATAATAAAAACAACAGAGTAAGACACCCGATGAAATAAATTTTAGGAAAATATGACGACATAGAATTTCTTCCCAGCCTCTTACTCCCCTGTACACCGTGAAGCTGTCAGCGGCTGATAAGGAACGAATCACCTGTCCTTGTCAAGATAGGTGTCACTCTCTCTCTCTCTCTCTCTCTCCTGACGTGACCGACCGACCAACACTCACTTAACCTTCAAGAAACTGCGGCTTCACCACCATCAAGGCACATCAAGCTCCTGAGGCTAGGGGTGGGCGTGTGGGGTGAGTGTTTTTGTGTATATATAATCTCATCTCCGTCTTCGAGGCATCAGTAGAAGCATCACCATTGTCAGGCAGCTCTTCCTTCTCGTCTCTCCTACATATCTGTTCATCATGAAGCTCGTGAGTTCCTTCCTGGAGGAGATGGTTATTTTTCTTGACGTCTGTATATTAACACACTGTACACTTTGAGGGTTTGTGACACACGAGAATCTGTGAGATACTGTAAGGTCAAACTAGAGGACACAGCTCAGTCATAATATATCGTCTTCTGCGATAGTTTAACATTATATATTATCACCTCACACTCTGTCACTTCACGAGTATTAAATTCACGATAACGGTCATTAATATTTTGTGAAGTACTTAAGATAACGATGGTTCATTACTAGAGCTTCCATGGCCCGGGTTTTATGTTCCAAGAAAAGTTCACATGAGACGTAAAGGGAAATAGTGTGTTACTGACGACACTCTACTTGTTGTGTTGCTTCAGGTGGTCCTCGCCTGCTTGGCCGCCGTGGTCGTCGCCGCACCTCGCCCTCAGCAGGAAATCATCGAAATTGTCCGCGACGAGCGCCAGGACTCAGGCGACGGCAACTTCAAATATGAGTTCGAGACAGCCAATGGTATTGTTGTTTCAGCCGTCGGAACTCCGGGAGAGACTGGACAGAGTAACATCGAGGGCGTCTTCAGGTGAGTCTTGTTGATCTCTTAATGCAGTTACTTAACATCTCTGACTGTCTGGAGCTCTCTGATAAAACCTTATGAATATCTTCTGTCAAATTAATTTTAAAAACCTTAAGCCAAGAGTCTCTGTTACCAATCTAATTAAGAAAACAGACTTTTGTAATTTCTAAGAATATCCTTCAGGGATTAACACTGGATATCAATAGGTTAAGTCCCGCAGTGTAGCGTGTTTATAATATGAAAAGAAATCTTAGTTAGTTCACATTTATCCTCAACTAAAATGTATTCCTTACCTCTCAGAGCTCTGGTAACGCAGAGAATGTGCCTTAGCTCGATGTGGTCTCACGTACAACAATTCAAATGCATATACGAGTAGCTTGGTCTTCAGTCCAGCCCCTGAGGCTGGAATCAGTAGGCTGCTTTATTAACGTTTTAGAGTCGTGTTGCACGACATCTGACATGGCACAAACTTCGCTGACTCCGCTATTAATCTCTCCACCAGGTTCCCCCTCCCCGACGGCAGCATCGCTGAGGTCCGCTACGTCGCTGACGAGAACGGCTTCAAGCCTGAGTCTGACCTGCTGCCCACCCCCTACCCCCTCCCCGCCCACGCCATCGAGCAGATAGCCATCGCCGAGCAGCAGCTGGCTGACGGCATCACCTTCGAGTAAGAATGAAGTTGACTCAATCATTCGCCGATGTGGTGAACCTTCCCGAGGCCATTAAAAACGGAACAGATGTCGACCTTAATTGTCCATTTTTACATGCTAGTCCATACTTCTCTTACCGTGTCTTGTTCATCTGATGTAAGAGACCTACATATAGTATATATTTTTGTGGCGCCACCTACTTCCATTAGCTAGTTACTATCCTGCTTGGCTGATTTCGCTTTTTTGTTTGGATACTTATATTTCTTGCCTCATAGTTCTCTTTCACTTATATCTTTCCTCACGTACTCGAGCAGTCTTCCTCTGTGTACTTAAACCTCCTCATATCACACTTCATCATCTAACTGTACTTATATTTTCTTACACGACACTTGTTAGATACTTAAATCTTACCCTCATCTAATCTGTATATTCCCTGGGGTGAAGAAGTGTATATACACAATAAATATACCAGCAAACTGACAATTATCATTTATTTAACTTTTTTTTACAATTATCATATATTTTAATTTCCTTTTTTGTGATAATTTGGATAAAAAAACTAATTGCCTCTATATTTACCTGGTTATTAGAGACTGTGTTGCAGGTGTACATTAATGGATAGTTTGTCTTGACCTGTAGCGTTCTTCTTTACCGTTACAGGAACACTATCTATGCCATCATTGAAATCACTCAGTTATATGTGTGTATTGTATGTAACAACAACAGCAACGACAACAAAAATAACAATAACAATAACAATAACAATAACAATAATAATAACAATAACAATAACAACAACAACAACAACAATAATAATAATAATAATAATAATAATAATAATAATAATAATAATAATAATAATAATAATAATAATAATAATAATAATAATGGTTATACATTATTCACGGTATATAAAATGTTATCACACACATGGACCAGGTTAGATAAGAGTTAGCTAGCATTCTCTCTCCCTTCGTTATCAACAGAGTGTAAAGATGCATGAGAAATTGTTTGTTGTCGAGTGAGGAAGGTAAACAGTAAACTCTCGACCAAACAGTTGACTGAAGTAAACAAATGGGTTATGTTTTTTTAACCCTTTGAGGAGGATGATTTAGCCCTTTGAGCACGGAGATTTAACCCATTGAGGACGGTGATTTGATTTGACCCTTTGAGGACGGTGATTTAACCCTTTGAATACGACGAATTAACCCTTTGAATACGGTGATTTGACCCTTTGATGACGGTGAATTAAGTCTTTCTTCTTTACATTATATTAAAATCACTAGATTAACTTTCATTTAACATCTGTTGTTAAGTTAACACGTATCAAGGCTGTCTTAAGAGTTTACAGTTAAGAATATGTTGTTTAGACTAACATTTATGGTAAAGTGTTAGTGTTTGAATGTAAACTAAGCAAGGAGGTCTGCCAAGGTGAGAGAGAGAGAGAGAGAGAGAGAGAGAGAGAGAGAGAGAGAGAGAGAGAGAGAGAGAGAGAGAGAGAGAGAGAGAGAGAGAGAGAGAGAGAGAGAGAGAGAGAGTGAGAGAGAGAGAGAGAGAGAGACCACAGAGGTGTCCACGGGCCTCTCTACACATCTCCTCACCACTGTACTAAGCGGTGACAAGTTAATCACCTGCTCAATAAGTCTTGCTGTCGGGAATAAACACGACACCTTCATAAACTTGCTGTCATAAGTACACAAACATACAGGGTGTCTCAAAAAAAAAAATACATACACTGGCTTATAGTAGACTTTAGTGGAGATCGCATCAATGTTTTTAGTACTACAGTAAACATTGTCTACAACTTAGGGGTTATAATGTTGGTGTTTTAAGACAACCAATCACGCGATCGCCATTAAAATCCCGAGCCATGTTGTTTATGATGGGAAGTTTGGCGATTATAATGCCATAATAAACACATATTAAGCCACTATGTCACTATGTTGTACCTCGGAGCTCCTCATCAAGTAGTACCGATACCTTGCTATTGTTATACTATTGATAAGGAAAACAGCCGATGGTGACAATACAGGGTCAAGGTCATTGTGATAGTCTTGGGGAATCAGGTCAAAGGTCAAGCCACTGATTAACTGATTTGGAGATTGAGTCACAGATGAGAGTTTTAATTACAGGTAATAATATTGTCGGCTCTCAATGGACTAGGTGAAGAAGGAGACGAAGAAAGAGACGGAGACTTTAGTCCAGTTGGTGAGAATGAAACTTGAAGAAGGAATCGAAAAGGAAAGTGTTTGAGAGTTCCGCTGTAACATCTCTAAAATTAACTCTCCCTCGCGGCATGGAAGAGGAGAGTAATTCATATGTATAAGTTGAAAGTAACTTTTAATCCTATTTGCCGTTACCACTCTGATGTACCACCACTTTATGATGCTCATAAATGTCTGCCGATGTTATTTACAGCGTCTTGTGAGAGCGAGTGCATAGAAATATGTAAACCAGCACGTGACCCAATACTGTTTTATTAACCGTAAACATATGACGTGTATCTATTTAATTGGTTGCCGGTCCGTGACGTGGCCCTCTTTTATTGGTTACCAGGGCGTGACTTGGTTATTTTTTTGGCTTCCAAGTCAAGACGTGGCACGTTTTTATTAGGTACTAATACGTGACGTGGCCCTGTTTTATTGGCTACCAGAACGTGACGTGGCCCTGTTTTATTGGCTGTCAAATCACTCTCGACCTTTAACCTGTGTGTCATCATCTTCTTGCCACGGCCAGAATGAAACTAGTTCGTCATATTTACTCCCTGTTGACAGTTACATCACGAAGAACCCTTATAAAATACCTCAACACAGCAAAAAAGATCACATTCCTATCTCTTCCAGACGCTTATAGAGCTCTCTCCTCTACAGTACAGCAGTCCAGTAACGATGGTAAACACTAATGGACGCCTATATTAAGGATCCACTATTGTTACACTCCTTATATAAAAAAACCTTCGAGTGAGTCTCATACTTTAGAATGATCTTTATTCTCTGACAGAACATCTTCCTTTTGTTAGACTCTTAAACCAACAGCCTCCTATTGTTAACTCATAAACCAACAGCCTCCTATTGTTAACTCATAAACCAACAGCCTCCTATTGTTAAATCATAAGCCAACAGATTCCTATTGTTAACTCATAAACCAAATGCCTCCTATTGTTAACTCATAAACCAACAGCCTCCTATTGTTAACTCATAAACCAACAGCCTCCTATTGTTAACTCATAAACCAACAGATTCCTATTGTTAACTCATAAACCAACAGATTCCTCTTGTTAACTCATAAACCAACAGATTCCTATTGTTAACTCATAAACCAACAGCCTCCTATTGTTAACTCTTAAACCAACAGCCTCCTATTGTTAACTCATAAACCAACAGCCTCCTATTGTTAACTCATAAACCAACAGCCTCCTATTGTTAACTCATAAACCAACAGATTCCTATTGTTAACTCATAAACCAACAGATTCCTCGTTAACTCATAAACCAACAGCCTCCTGTTGTTAAATCATAAGCCAACAGATTCCTATTGTTAACTCATAAACCAAATGCCTCCTATTGTTAACTCATAAACCAACAGCCTCCTATTGTTAAATCATAAGCCAACAGATTCCTATTGTTAACTCATAAACCAACAGCCTCCTATTGTTAACTCGTAAAACCACAGATTCCTTTTGTCAGAATGTTTATAATAAAAGGCAATATCCATTCTGAGGCCTTCCTATCCCGCCTCCCACCTCCCAAAACTTCCTTCAGGAGAACTCAGGTACGTCAATCGTGTGTCCTGCATGGGAGACGCATCTCTTACTGTTCACTGCCCGAATCGAATCGCATATTTATACCCCATGAACAGGAGGACCTCAGAGGGGTGAGTGGAGGGTAAAGGGGGGGAGGAGGGGGGTTACCTTTTGGGAACTTCTGGATAAGTACCAACATACCCTTCCACTCTATGACCCTCTTGACACGTGCTTAACCCCGGAGGAAGTAAAAATTTGTTAGTACCTGGTGGCGTATGATGGCTGGACTGTTGTCTCGTCTCTCGTTCAGATTTACAGTCGAGTTTTCTGTTGTCTTTTGATTTTCGTTACAACAGAAAACTGATCTGTGTTATAGATCTTGGTTGTTGGTTATATGCGAGATGGACGCTAATCTTAGATGGTTCCAGCCAATACTAAGAGTTTGGTTAGGTTAGGTTAGAACGTTGAGTGTTGGGACTAGGGCCTATTAGGACTGAGGCGCAGTGTTACTGGAGTCAATTGAGATTGGGGCCTATTGTAACCGGGGCACATTAAAACTAAGACCCACCAAGACATTCACCTTCATTATGACTTCAGAACATGACAACAATAATTAGATAACCAATAACATCAGAAAAAAAGGAAAATCGACAAACCACAACTTTTCCTGAGACGAAGATGATGAAAAACTTAAAGATTATCATAACATCTAACTAAAATTTTGAAAGTTGAAAAACACACACACACACACACACACACACTTATAAAAACATCCGGGCAAATGGGTAAAACATGTAGGTTGACTGCATATACTCACAGCTCGCTTGACTATATAAACCTTCTTGATGTAGTCATAAGGAGGAGTGCCGCTGGGTTGAGTACTGGACCCCAAGCGTTTTATGGCCCGTCCTTATTTGTCTTGTTATCGTCTCCTACTACTACTACTACTACCACTACTACTACTATTACTACTACTACTACTACTACTACTACTAAGAAACAAGAAATTACAAGTGTGGCAGCGATTAATGGCAGATGGTGATGGTAATAATGGTAGTAGTGAGGAAAGTGATGATAATGATGGTGTGGTGATATTAGTCATGGTGATATAGTATGATGATAATAACAATAATAATGATGATAAGGGTGAGTATGATGATGGTGTGGTGATAATGGCGATGGTATGATAACGAGGGTAATTATGATGATGGATTTGATGATAATGATGATGAGTTGAATAGATGCAAATCACACACAGAAGCTATTAAACCTTGAAGACAAAACCAACTAACTGATTTATTAAAGTCTCTTGCATATAAACGACCCACCGAAGGCCACGTTTATTCTAAGTCTTCTGTCTTCTTTCGTTTTGTAAATATTTCGTTAAACTGTAAAAAAAATATTGTGTGAAATACTACAACAGTTTACAAGACAGTTAGTAAAAACACACAGAATCGATTTGGAAGAGGAGACTTGATTGTTTAAACTACTACTACTACTACTACTACTACTACTACTACTACTACTACTACTACCACATATACCCTATTTATCCACACATTACTATTTCTATACATTTTCACTATTTTTTTCATCTTATATCTCTTACCACCAGTTTGCCAACAAGTGAGACTAGGTTGTGTTGTGTGGCGTGTGTGAGTAAATATTATCTTTGTGTCTGATTATGCAGATTGCTGTACGTGTCTGAAAGAGCTATGTTCTTTCACTTGCTGCTGTTGATGTGACCTTGGTTGTAAGCTTAGTACCACAGCTTGAAGTATAGAGGTGATTGTAAGCTCAGTACCACAGCTTGAAGTATAGAGGTGATTGTAAGCTTAGTACCATAGCATGAAGTATAGAGGTGATTGTAAGCTTAATACGTCAGCTTGAAGTACAGGGATGATCATTTTGTAAGCTTAGTAAGACTTTCTATAAGTACATAACGTATCTTGTACTCTCTCTCTCTCTCTCTCTCTCTCTCTCTCTCTCTCTCTCTCTCTCTACGTTATAAAGCTGCGTCACTGTAAAATTTCTAAACCAAACTGTTATTTTTTTTCTTCGTTTCCCCCCAAGTCCATCACGATGTTCTGTTACAAGGGATCACATATTGCTTGTCATTCCTGTATCCTCCTTCCTTCTCAACTATAAGTTATTCTGTATTGCCTTTAATATTATTTATCTATTTATCACGTTTCTCTCCACATACACAACTCTTCGATTATTAGTTTCATGTATATAAAAAAAATACTTCCGTCAGAGTTGGCAGAAGGCAGACGAACAAATGCCTGGCGAAGTTTCTATATTTGTTAGGTAAATGTATATAGTTCAGTTAGAGATAAATACATTTAATTCGAATATTAGTTTCCGGGTGTTTCATTGATTCGAACTTCATTTTCTTCTATTCGAATGCTAGTAATCTGTATTCATATATTTATACCACAAAAATAAACCTTACTCGTAAATGAACCTTTTATTCGAACCTTTAATCTCCGGTATAATTTTATTCGAATCCGACTCGTTTGAAATTCGAACCATTTTCTCCTATAAATCTTCAGATATTACGACATTAAATTATACAAAACGGAACACCACCACCTGTTTCCTCACTACTTTCACAGGACAAGAAAGGGGGAGGTACTCTAAGGGAGGAGGAGGAGGAGCAGGAGCAGGAGGAGGAAGAAGAAGAAAAAGAAGAAGAGGAGGAGGAGGAGGAGGTCATCGTTGCCTTCACCTGTATCGACTAAGTATACGACCTTCATCAGCTCGTCCCAAATCTCTTCTCCCCGCAGGACCTAGACAGGAGTATATATAGGACTCTGCTCCCCGTCCTCAACATCATCCTCTGCTGATCCTCGATACCGTCAACATGAAGCTGGTAAGTGCTCCTGGTATCTTACACGTAGTTGGGGATATTATTAGGATGCTGTAGGATGATTCTTTCTGTGTTTATGTCAGAGATAAGTTGTAGTCAGCGCCGTGTTTTGTTTGTACACTAAGAGTTGTATGTTTGTGTTGTGGGTTATAGCAAGAGGGTTGTTAAGTACTGTATGGACAGACGTGGTCGACAATCGTATGGTTAACGTGTATTTAATGTATGTTGTACGTTGGGAGTTGTATGAGTGTGTATGGAATGTCGTAAAGGTCCCCCATACACAACATACTGTCCTTGGATGGTTCTTGTATGTGTGTTTTTGTTGTGTTTTATGCAGTGGGTTAGTGTATGACTAATGCTTGAAGGTGTACAGTATGTTGGTGTTTGGTACATAAAAGAGCGTGTGTTCTCTCGTGGCCAAGAACAAGTTAGTGGAGGAGTAAGTGAACGATGACTCAATAATATAGTCAGCTTGTGAATGTTTTATGTTGGAAATTGTATGTTTTGGTGTATACTGAAGTAAGGTAACATTCGTTTCTTTATTCAGGACAGAAAACGTAATTTCGTGTTTTACAGTGATAAGGAAATATAATAGAGTGAGAAGTTGAAGGAATAAAATTTTAGAGTTAGGTTATAAAGAGAAAGAAAGTGAAATGGGGATAAATAAGAGAATTTTCTCAGAAAAATGTGTATATATCCCCACGTCAGACGCCCTCAGCCCCACAGTGTAGCGTAATCACTGTGGCTGTTGTCCATGTGACCTGTTACCCTCACGTGGTACAGCGGAGGTTGGAGGGAGTTGACACAAACACTGTGTATAGGAAATTCTTAATATCCGTCAGTGTTGATTGATCTTTTAGAGACTCCAGCGCTGGGTTACCATTGTAAACTCCTGGTCACTAATCACGATTTTGCCTCCTGCAGGTACTCTTCGCCTGCCTGGCCGCCGTCGCCTTCGCCGCTCCTCAGGGAGACCAGAAACCCATTGTTGAGATCATCAAAGACGAGCGCAGCGACTCTGGCGACGGCAACTTCAACTACGCCTTCGAGGCCGATAACGGCATCAGCATGTCCGTCTCCGGCACTCCAGGTGCTGAGGGTCAGTCCAACATGGAGGGAGTCTACAGGTAGGTTATGGGAAGGTATCTTTTGCTAATGAATTACAAAAACGGATGCTGGGGAGAAACAGCCAAAGAGGAAGATGCAACAGAGTGAAAGTGAAAAATATAAAATCACAGAGGACATATTGTCAGAAATGTAAGAGTCACTTTGATCAACACAACACAAATGTTCTCCCCTGATGACACGAGTGAGAGTCTTCAAGACCCAAAGGTTTATGATGGAAGTTTGTCTTGTCTGGTAGAGCAGTTAGCGACGCCATCACAAGGTACATGAACCCTCCCTTAAGACACACACACACACACACACACACACACACACACACACACACACTTTAAGCTATGATTATTAAAATGTTTTCTTGAAAGACAGAAAGGAGAGATAATTTTCTTAATACACATTTAGAATAAGGTAAGATGAGGTGGAAATTATTCATTTTAATGTAGTCCAACTGACCAGACCTTACCTGTCTCCTGATATGAGTCAATATCTGTCGACTGTACCTCTAAGCCCTAGAGGTACAGTCTAAGGTAAACCATTTTCCTCGTATCTTTTGTTTATTCAAATGTTACTTCTTATCCTTGGCAGTTTCATCCTCCCTGACGGCACCACTGCTGAGGTCCGTTTCACCGCTGACGAGAGAGGCTACCTGCCCGTATCTGACCTGCTGCCCACATCTCACCCCCTCCCCGCCCACGCAATCGAGCAGATCCGCTTCGCCGAGGAGCAGCGAGCTGCCGGCGTCACCTTCGAGTAAGATGAACCATCCTTCGAGGACCAGATAATTTCCCTGACTCTTAGGATCATGTCATTAAAAAACTCTCCAGCACAAGTATTCTCAAACAAACCTTTTTTGTGTCTTCCACTATGGTGGTTACGCCAGACGTACGTTCCCCAGTCTACTGTCAGCAGTAGCGTTCCTTTATGATCTTGAACTAAAGTTCCTTCATACTCCTGTACACAACTGTACCAAACACATCTGATGTACTACAGCGCCACCCATGGAGTCAGCAGGAGTGTACTAGCCTTCTCTCTCCTGTTTATATGTACAAGATTATCACTTGTTGATTCTTCTATCTAGAGAATTGTTGTCCTGGAACCAATAAAAATGCATTTGTTTATCTCCGTTAAGACCTTGTGTTCTTCACCATTGACATACAGTACAGTACACGTGAGGAGTTGCTTATGGTCTATACTTGACTGCCGATAGTGAGGTCCATCTGTGGTCAGGTTCAGAAACAGGTTTATGTGATATAAGATGTAATAAACTGTTGCACTTGAGATAAAACACAGAAATATTGTAACATCAAAACTATGCTCAAAGTTTGCCTTCAGTTTGAGAGGTACATTAGGTTAGTGACTGTTGGGTGATGTACAGTAATTAGGGCAGAGTCACACTTACATCATAGACACTTTTTTTAACTATACCCTTTCCACGCTAACCTGGCCCGTAAGCCCCGCCCCTCGTCTATAGCTACAAATAGCTAATTGGTTCCCCTGAGCGTTTTACCTCCCCCAGGACTGAGCGTATATACACGTAAGTTAGTATTTATATCAACATTTTACAATAAATATTTTTAAAAATTTAACATCCTCTCTGAAGTAGTAATGCTTTGAAATTATTTGCATCTTGATAGTCCAGATATATAACATTATTTGAGGTAATAACAGATCTGCTTACCAATTGTGAACACGTTTAGTTTGAAATTTATATGAACCAATCAGCTATTAGTATAGAAGAGGGGCGTGGCTTATGGTCCACTGGGCCAGGTTAGCGCGGAAATACTATAGTTGTTTTATTTGACAGTAAATATTCCCAACACCAGAGTCTTACAGAACATAATATAGTCTGGCAGAAATATAGGTCAACCCCTTGTTACCGGAAATAGTTTTTTTTCTCTCTTGATTGTTAATATAGTGTCTCATTAAATGATTCCAGCTGGGTGTGGTGTACTAACCTCTGGGCAATTTTTCTATAGGCTAATTTAAAAATGGCTGCCATATGTAGTTTCAGGTCCAGCTCTCCACAAGTCAAATGGTAGTGTCATTTCATGGTGTTTCCCCCATAATATTATCTAAATTTTATCAATGATGAGCATTTCCTGTGATTTATTCCTGTTCTAGCAAGAGATATCTCCTGAGTTGAGGGTTAGAATATGTTCCCCCTATGAGTCATCCCAAATTCACCGTCTCGGGAAAATGATAGATAAATGGACACACCGAGAATAATATGCAACCATGACCTATATATGCAACTATATTTTAATTGTGTTTCAGGTAAAGGTGATCTTTACTACCAGTGATATGAAGACAATTGATTAATTCATTCATCGCCGTTTTCTTTTTTCAAAATGTAACCAAAATGTTCTGGTGGTGGCCAACTTATATTTATAGAGCTCACAATCTCAATGTGCATGATGTGGTGATGGGTAGACTAAATGTGGTGGTGGTTCTCTTTACAGGTCTCTGAATGATGGAGGCAGCTTGTATATTTGAATATAAGTACAATTGTGACAGAACCCAGCCTTGCATACAGAGCAAAGGACTTTCCTGGGTACATTCTATAACCTTCACAACACTTTAGAAACCAGAATATTCGAAGAGGATCTGACAATGCATTATCAAGATACACTTCCAAATCCAAGACAAAGCGTGTCCAGAAAAGGAAAGAATGTGGTCCATTAACATCGGGTCTTCAACAGAATGAACACCAGGCCTTCCAATACACCATAGATGTTCTAACTCATGGTAAAACGAGGCTCTGGAACTCCATTGATCTCTTTAGAGAGTATCAAGATCATGGCGGATCAATACTCTCCCGGTCACAATTAGTTCATGCTGTATTAGATCATTTCGGCAGCGAGGTCCTTATTCTGTCATCACCTGGATATGCGCACATCATAACCTTTCATAGTCAAGCTGCAAAGCTGCTGAAGGTAGAGAAAGATCACAATGACGAGGATGATGTCAAGCCAAGTATTAATAGAATAGCCAAAAAAATCATCACAGAATGTAAATCTGTACTCCTGGACAAATCAACACACACACTCAATCTTGACAGCAACACAGCACAAGAGGCAACATCTACCTCCTTGGTGGATCTACTGGCTGCAGTTTCCCCAAAGTTGAAGCATTCAGTGCCTGCTCTATACATGGTCACATCAGCTGTCAAAGTCAACCCACTGATCTTACAAAACTCAGCTGAGTTGTCTGCATGACTATGGTGTAACCTGCAGCTACGATGAAGCACAATTGTTCAAAAGGTATGCTGCTGCTGCTGCTGCTGCTGCTGCTGCTGCTGCTGCTGCTGCTGCTGCTGCTGCTGCTACTAAGCAACAAAATACTCAAGGTCGGTAGTCACGAGGATGGACTTGTTCAGGTCATAGTTGACAACTTTGACTCGGACATTCTCTCACCAGATGGCAAACTATCAACATAATCATTAGCAATGATAGTAACTCAGCCCTCCTCAGGAGATGAAGGACAAGCACTGATTCCTGTGACTGTAACAAACGACTATTACCCAAGACTAAGTGATGGCACACCTTACTGTAACTGTTTGGCTGCTTAAAGGTTTTTTTGTGTATTTAATGAGGATTTGTCCACATCCATATCTGGCAGCGTTTTTGTTGATATACTCAGCACACACACACAAGCGGGGGGTCAAGACCTATTCGGCGCGTGCTCCTGCGGCGGCAGCTGCCCTGGCCACTGTTGGCCCACTCTCCCAACCTCCTCCCCTCAACCCCTCCAGTCATTAAAGACGGCGCAAAAAGTAGGAACAGCAGAGAAAAAAGCCAATCAGTCTTTAAGAATTATTCATAATACCTTCAAAGATAAGAAAATGATCCTTCGACTTCATAAGTAATTCGTACGTTTCCATCTAGACTACTGAAATAATAATGGTTGCCCCTCGTGTAACGAGGATGGCCGGCCCTGGGGTCACTATTTAAGGTGTAGAAGCTGTCGCCAACACAACAACCACACCCTGAGTTAACGAGTTGCATGACCCAGTGTCAAGGAACAGTCCGAGAGGACCGGACAACTCCACCGGCTAACCATTACCCCGGAACACGATCCGCACATCGATTAACATCCAGGTCCCCAATTACTGCTGGGTAGACAGAGGCAAATGGCGTAAAGAAAACCCTTAGTTTCACCCTGCCCGGGGATCGAACCCGGGTCCGCTAGCTTACGAGGGGAACATGCTGACCATTACACCACAGGTCTACTGTATACAGGCATGGAAACCTTACCTCAAAAGGACTTAGCATCCCAAGAAAAGGTACAACACAAACCGGTAAAGATGATTCAGGAACTATATCATCTCGATTTTTCAGTGTGAGAGACCTATGACTAACGGTTCTTCAGACAAGACTCAGTTAGGCAGGTCTCATAGACATCTCAACATATTGAAAGGGATGGGAAACGTAACCCAGTCTATTTCTTGGTTATATCTCGCGCCACCAGCATGAGAGGCCACAACTTGTCAATGTGTCTTAAGAGGACGAAAATAGTACCGTTTCACACAGAGGGAGGCAGACCTATACATCTGTCTACCAGCACAAACCATAAAGGCGAGAAAGGTACTGGACGTCAAAATAGGCCCTGGACAAGACTATCTAGAATAATAGAGGATCCTACATAAGCCACTGACATTCTTTCCCCTGGACAAAACATAAATATAAGACTGTTACGTGAATGACCTGACTTTAGTGATCTGACTCTGGTTTCCGTCAATTTCCACTACAGTTATGTAATGTCCACCAGGCGACCATTGACAGGCTGGATCGCACCATCAGCCTATGAGTGGGACATGACCAGCCAACCAACTGGAAGGCCATTGAAAGTATCATAAAGACTCAGGCTCTTGAATCAACAGCCCTGGTTAAGGATTCTCGTGGTGAGGCTCCAAGATAAAGAGTCACATAAGTCACAAAGGAACATCAACAGTGTGTCAAGAACCTGTGTCTGGACTGTGTGAATGGGAGGAAGACCTTGGAGGAGCTTCTGAAGGTGTAGGTCACAGCTTCAGGTACAATGAACGCTGAATGAACTTTTTAATAATGTGCTTTATTTGTTTGCTGACTTTGACTAGATAAGGTATAATTATCCTTTTATAATGTCTAGGGTTAACATGTGGTCCAATATAATGGTTACACAATTATAATGTTAGTGTTAATGTGTGTTCCTATATAATGCTCATAATGCTTTCTTTATCAAACTATTATGATATTAATGTAATATTTGACATGTCCAAGGAGAAGTTTTGTCCGGGGGGGGGGGGTGGGTTGTGCAGGTGGGGTTCGCTCGGGGGTGAGTTGTCAGGGCTATTGTCAGAGGTATTGTCAGAGAGTGTGTCAGGGATGTGAGAGGGTATCAGGGGGATGTGAGAGGGGGTGAGAAGGGGTGGGGCTCGGGTGAAGTCGGTCCAACAATCGTTTTACTCTTGCTTTAACATCAAAATAACAACCCTTGAAAGAAGAAAATAATGTATATTCATCTAAAGTATTGTAATAATGAAATCTTATGTTATTTTGGTAATAATATTGAACAAGTAAACAGTTATTTTTTTTAACTTAGACTTCCTTTCTGACCAGGAATGTCCAGGTCTTAAACCAGCCTTCGATCACCCTCTTCCTGTATTCCTCTGTTCTCTGTCACAGGACATAGTTTACAGTCAACATAAACTCTTGTTTTTATGTCTCTTATTTCTTACACTGGGATTTCACTAAGATACAAAAATAAGTATTATAATTAACTAGTGATATTAATTATGCTCTCTATATCCAATTAGATCAATGTACTTTAATAATTAAGGATATTTACGTCTATTATCATAACGTATAGAAAATGGCGGTGAGTCTCTAGTGTGCAGGGAGGAGCCTTAGAGTTTATTGGTCATCACTAACATGGGGAGACTAATCTAAATTATTTAACCATATATACTGTGCTTGGGATAGGTCAAAGGTCAAGTATATCCTGATTTTAAGAGGTCACATTCTTAATAGTCCCTAACCTAACCTAATCTAACCTTATAATACTGGGCATAGGATAGGTCAAAGGTCAAGTATATCCTGATTTTAAGAGGTCACATTCTTAATAGTCCCTAACCTAACCTAATCTAACCTTATAATACTGGGCATAGAATAGGTCAAAGGTCAAGTATATCCTGATTTTAAGAAGTTACATCCTTAATTGGTCCCAGTCCTATCCTGATCTAACCTAACCTATCCTAACCTAACCTAACCTAGTAATTTAAACAATTGAGGGATGACGTTACCTGCTCTTAAAAATTACCTATAGTAACACATAACAAAATGTAGATACCAGAAGTACATAGCAAAAGTACATAGTAAAAGTACATAACAAGAGTACATAGCAAAAGTACATAGTAAAAGTACATAGTAAAAGTACATAGTAAAAGTACAAAGTAAAAGTACATAGTAAAAGTACATAGTAAAAGTACATAGCAAAAGTACATAGCAAAAGTACATAGCAAAAGTAGATACCGGTAATTTCTGAGTGTCGTGATACCGTGTTTTCTACCGACAATAAGACGAAAAATAAGAAACCTGTTTTAGGAGATCTAGTGAGAAACATATATTGAGAAATAATGATAAGATGTTATAACCTTCAATGTGAGAACTGTTGAGACGAGTCCGTAGGTTTTAACCCCCCTTGAGTACGATGACTTAACCCCTTGAGTACAATGACTTAAACCCTTGAGTACAATGACTTAATCCTTCGAGTACGATGACATCCCCTTGAATAAGATGACTTAACCCTTTGAGTACTATGACTTAAACCCTTGAGTACTATGACTTAACCCTTTGAGTACGATGACTTAACCCCTTGAGTACTATGACTTAAACCTTTGAGTAAGATGACTTAACCCCTTGAGTACTATGACTTAAACCTTTGAGTACGATGACTTAACCCTTTAGTACGATGACTTAACCCTTTGAGTATGATGACTTAAACCCTTGAGTATAATGACTTAACTCCCTGAATATAATATCATAGTACTCTTTGGGAATAAATCATCGTACCTCAAAGGGTGAAGGTCATTGTACTCTAGTAATTAGTGCTAATCATTGTACTCAGAAGCTAAGCCATTGTAATCGCACCAACAAACATACACACACACATACACACACACACACACACACACACACACACACACACATGTGCATTCTCATCAACAAACGCATACATTATGTCCACTCTTTCATTCACATCAGAACACACACACACACACACACACACACACACACACACACACACACACACACACACACGCACACACACACTAGAGCTTCGTCATCACACTGAAGGACAGAAGGTGTGGGGCCTGGCGGGTTGCGCTTCTTCACCCCTTCAGGAGCAGCAGCTGGTGTTGTATTCCTTGGCTGTTCATTGACTGTATGACTGGTTGACTGTATGACTGGTTGACTGTATGACTGGTTGACTGTTCGATTGGTTGACTGTCTGTTTGGCTGACTGACTGATTCTGACTAACTGATTAATTGCCTGACTAAAATAATAACTGATTACCTGACTGACTAACCTACTAAGAGACTTTTCCTCCCACGTTCCCGACCTTCCATTAAGGGACAAAGGTTCCTCGTTGCATCTCCAGGTTGGTCCAGTAAACACTCATCACCTACCCTTCCCTAACCTAACCTAACCTAACCTAACCTAACCTAACCTTCCCTAACCTAACCTAACCTACCCTAACCTAACCTACCCTACCCTAACCTAACCTAACCTAACCTAACCTAACCTAACCTAACCTATGTCAAAATTCTTCAATCATTTTCCATTAATGATTAACTTATTAAAATAGTTATATATTTTAAGGCCTATAAGATGGTTCTCAACATGATCAAGATTGCTATATGATACTTGATTTAGTTTGACTTAATATATAAAAAAATAAGGGAAATATTACAGGCCTATTGGGGGAAATTACACATACTAAAGTAGTAGTAAATGTAATGTTAAAAAAAAGATATAAAAGTCCACATAATGTTAAGTAAATAAAAAATCATAAAACGGGGATTTAATTTTTTTTTGGGTGATGTTGGTGTTCTTCCTAAAGGCGGATCTTGTCTCCTCCTCTGTTTGGTATATTTGTTTCCATCCTGATATAACAAAAGACTAAACTAAACACAATATTACCCGGACTTTTGTTTCGCCTAAGGTAACACACACACACACACACACACACACACACACACACACACACATACACACAAATACACACACACACACACACACACAACCATTTCAATCACAAGCTAACATCACATTAGACTCATCCCATCTCATCCCAAGGTCATGACGACACACGATACGAAGTTACCATTCCTGGCATCAAATCCACCTGAGAACAACACGTTTAAATCCTTCTCTGTGACCCCCTTCTGTGACCTTTTTATTATCCATGGTGAGTCCCCATGACCTGCCTGGGAGATGACCTGAGATGATTTCCTTCCCGGGTCAGGTGGCATCATCAGGACCTGTCATTTTGGTCTTTAACCTCGAACCCATAAGCTTAACCTATGTTGTGTGTGTGTGTGTGTGTGTGTGTGTGTGTGTGTGTCAATATATGTATGTATGTATGTATGTATGTAGTTAGATTTGTTTGAAATGCGCATTTATCAAAACGTAACTATACTTGTTTTTACGTACAGCGTCTGTGTATGTCTCTCTCTTCGCGTGCTTGTTTTACATTGAGAGAGTAAAATGAGGAAAAACAGTAAAGAGAATATCAACAATGAACACAAACCAAAGTGAGGAAGAAAAATATATATTAAAAGTGTACACAGAGATAGAAAAGAACATGACAATAAGTAATAAACACACACCCCTACACCCATACACACCCACACCCACACACACCCACACACCCATACACCACCCACACCCCACCCCACACCCCACACACCCACACACACACCCCACACACCATTAATCCCACTCATATCCACTAGTGACTCCTTTTTAAACCCTCACGCGGATTCACAACACTTCTTAATCGTCACTGTGAATCCAGTCTAGTTGATTCGTTCATACTAAACACCAACCAGTGCGCTACAATCTTAATACGATCTCAAGACGATAAATAACATCAAAGACTTTCATAATATTAATACTATGACGTATTTATAAGCTTGTAACTGCGTGTATACAAGGATAACTAGGAATGTAAGGTAAATAACAGAAGGGCTTAACTTAGAGCGAATCACAATGCACGGAGTAAAATTATGTTGATTTTCATTGGTACATTCCTGACTGGTATCCGGGTGGCTCAGCTGACGTGTCTTCCTTGTCTTCAACTTCTGTGAGCAAATTACAGCGTGCTGGATAGATTGACGGTATTTTAATTGGCTAATTTGAAGAAAAAAAAACTGCTCACGTGTCTTCCTAGTTCGTAAGACGTAACCCGAATCATCATGTCCTCGCAAAATATACCGGGTTTTTATTGGTTAACACGGAACTAGCATGAGAAAGAAGATTGCCCTAATGTGAACGAATCATATTACATTGGCTAGATATACGACTGTTCTCATTGGTTCCTGTGAGGCTCAATGGCATCCGGTAGGTATTATCTGCGTGACTACCTTGTTTACACTCGTGACCACTACCTTTGCTCTTACAGTTCTCAATTATTTTTTTTTTCTTAAACCTCTAATTTCTCCTTCTAATAATTTACTTCTAATTTGTGTATATTTTAGACATACAAATTGACATTACGATTCATCTTAGTTTTGTAAAGTCATATATATTACTCTGTTTGACTTTCATAATAATTAGATGATAATAAATAGACAGAGACAGACAGACAGACAGACAGACAGACACATACTTTCCCTTTAAACATTCAGTCTCTTTCATTTCTAATCTTTATTAACGTCACTATCTCTATTCTACATCCTTACTATTGTTTGTTTGTTGACTGTTTATCACCCCATTGTTTACCATCTGGGTCACTCATTGTTTGTGTGTTTGTTTATTGTTTACTTCTCCTTCTGTCTGTAACACGTGACGTCACTTCTTTGTTATGTGTTGGCGTCTCGTTGGTTGACATGTCTCAGCTGGTGTGAGAGAGAGAGAGAGTGAGAGAGAGATAAATATATAGATTAATGGATAAATATATATATATATATATATATATATATATATATATATATATATATATATAGAGAGAGAGAGAGAGAGAGAGAGAGTTCTCTCCTTGGTGAGTCTCGATCGGTATGAGGCAGCATGGAAGAATGTGAATGGGTCATCTGAGACAGGAATGTGAGTACTGCTGTCAAGTTTAATGTGTTACCTGGCCTGTAACAATGGTAGGGAGTGGTCACTCTCTCTTTGTCTCTGTCCATTTCTGTCTCTCTCTCTCTCTCTTTCTTTTCTCCCCTCTCTCGTTCGCCCCCTCTCTCTCTCTCTCAAGTATGCTGAAGCAATGGCTAGAGGTTGACTTTTATGGAAATTAATTAACCTGTCTGAATCCTACCCGTTGGACTTACCTGGATTTTATATATTACTACGTAGTAATAAAATTTAACGTAGAAGAGTATAGAAAGATTATAATACAATACACTGTAGTATAACAGAGTGTGATATAGTGTAGTATAGTAGAGGATGATAGGGTAGTATAACAGAGTATAATATTGTTTACAGTAGTATAACAGAGTATAATATTGTTTACAGTAGTATAACAGAGTATAATATTGTTTACAGTAGTATAACAGAGTATAATATTGTTTACAGTAGTATAACAGAGTATAATATTGTTTACAGTAGTATAACAGAGTATAATATTGTTTACAGTAGTATAACAGAGTATAATATTGTTTACAGTAGTATAACAGAGTATAATATTGTTTACAGTAGTATAACAGAGTATAATATTGTTTACAGTAGTATAACAGAGTATAATATTGTTTACATAGTATAACAGTATAATATTGTTTACAGTAGTATAACAAAGTATAATATTGTTTACAGTAGTATAACAGAGTATAATATTGTTTACAGTAGTATAACAGAGTATAATATTGTTTACAGTATAACAGAGTATAATATTGTTTACAGTAGTATAACAAAGTATAATATTGTTTACAGTAGTACTACAGAGTATAATATTGTTTACAGTAGTATAACAGAGTATAATATTGTTTACAGTAGTATAACAGAGTATAATATTGTTTACAGTAGTATAACAGAGTATAATATTGTTTACAGTAGTATAACAGACAGGGATGGATTTCAGATCGACTTGGGCTTCTACCATGACCACCTCCGTATGTTCCCTAATATACTGTTATTTATCACTAACTAAATATAATATATCCGTAGTATAACAAGAGAAAGAAGAG
Organism: Homarus americanus; assembly: GCF_018991925.1. Classification (NCBI taxonomy): domain Eukaryota; kingdom Metazoa; phylum Arthropoda; class Malacostraca; order Decapoda; family Nephropidae; genus Homarus; species Homarus americanus. The sequence continues at coordinate 70,117 of NW_024746232.1, forward strand.
ACCTCTAATATTCTTGATATATAATCGAATATTTCTCTTAATAATTGATGTGTATAGAGTTATAGGTGTTGATATAATTACGCCTGTTACAAAGTGTGTGTGTGTAGATTATAATATTATTGATGAAACACCTTTGATTGGTAACATGGACTGGTTAGAATATGTTTCGTGGGTTCTTCAATTCTTTCTAATTAAAACGCTCTACAAATAATAATAATAAGAAGAAACATAACAAGAATATCACAAAACACCACCAACAACTATAATAATAATAATAATAATAATAATAATAATAATAATAATAATAATAATAATAATAATAATAATAATAATAATCCTCTGACTGCTGTCGTCATCACACTGCGTCACTCAACTCGCCTCCCTCCCACACCATCACAGTCTCTCGGTGGATGATGAACCAAACTTGACTAATTTTCCCATCGTGAAGAAACTCTCCAACCTTACCATGCGCTTCTGTTCCGTGTGGAGGACTGGCTGGTATGCGGGCTTCCCATCACACACGCACACACGCACACACACACACACACACGCTTGCATCCTTCAGCACGTCCTCGTATGCGTCCGTCTATGCGTCCGTCTATAGTTATGATACTTCTTCCCTCTTCTTGTCTGAGTTAATGTTTCCCAATAGTCACCAACCATACAATCTATTATGGTTATTAGGTTCAATGGTTCAACTCATCTTTCTTATCGTCGGGGTTATCAGTCCTCCACCCATCTGCCCTGCACGCACACGCACACACACACACTCCACACACACACACACCTGTCCTCCCTCACCTGTACTCAACTCTGATCCCTTGATTCAATTACATGCAGAAGTCAGGTCATACTGACCTTGTAACACTTAATGCTTCAACAGACTCATCAAACTCAGACAGTGCCTCGTCCCGTCACTTGTCTTCTTCAGGATACATTGACCCTTCAGGAGTCTTCACTGCGGTGTCTTGTACTCCATGTAATATTTACGTTCTCTGAGTTCGCTGGGAAGACAAGAGAACAAATGCCAGTATTCTCGCTGACACCAACTGTAGGAGCATCGAGGCTACCATTATTCATGAACAACTACGTTGGTCTGGTCATGTTACCCACATGGACGAGAGTAGACTGCCAAAGCAGCTACTTTATAGTCACCTAACGAATAGTAAACGTAACGCTGGCGGACAACTGAAAAGGTATAAGGATAGTCTTACGACAAACCTGAAAAAGTGACAAATCGACCCTCTTTCCTGGGAGACGATCACTCCACACCGTAACGCTTGGAGGAGCACCACACGAGAAGGTATCGATACTTTCGAGTTAGGCCGACTACGTGCCGAGGCAGACAAGCACCAGTGCCGGAAAGACTCTGGCGCCGCCCCTCCCGCACTAGATGTAGCCCTCCACATGTGCAACATCTGTGAACGACCCTGCCGGTCCCGTATCGGGCTCTTTAGTCACCTCAAAACTCACCAACCTAGGTGACATCCCTAATAACTCATATCATTGTATCATTGAATCATAGCTGGATGATCGTCACACTCGATTCCGAGTGACATCAAAGTAGTAGTAGTAATATTCAAGTCTCTGTTAAATATAATCCAACCGTTGATTTTGTTAAGAATTATAATGAATCACAATCCTTTGGGCTGTTTATTGAAGATTAGAAACCTTAACTTATTTCACCAGATGAGTAAACACCCTGATCCTATATATGCTGATTAGGTTAGGTTAGGTTTGGTTAGTTGGGTTAGGTTAGGTTAGGTAGGTTGGGTTAGGGTTTGGTTAGTTAGGTTAGGTTACGTTAGGTTAGGTTAGGTTAGGTTAGGTTTGGTTAGGTTAGGTTAGGTTTAAGTAGGTTAGGTTTGGTTAGGTTAGGTTAGGTCAGGTTAGGTTAGGCTAGGTTAGCATCAAAATATTTAATCATGAGGTGAGATAAGCGGCTACTCTTAATCATAATAAAATCCAGTATTAATTTTTCTCTGATGTTTGTCGTTGTCATTTCTCTCTTAAACTTTAACTATATACAAAGCTATATACATCCCTCCTCTATATACTGGACCTATATTACCTATACCCTCACCAGTAACCTACTAATATAGACAACCAGTAGACACTAACCTAATGTAGTGACTGTAACGTAATATAAGAAGGAAATATATTACATCACATTATAGGAAATTACTTGAAATTCTGTGGTATTTGTCAGGTTTATGGGAAGACCTTAAGAATTATTGGACACTTTGATAACTTATAAAATTTTAACGACCTAAACATGGGACTCTATCCTTTGATGATGATGATGATGATGATGATGATGATGATGATGATGATGATGATGATGATGATGATGATGATGATGATAATAAGCTAATTCCTAAGAAATTCTACACACATTGTACCTAATTTGGCTGAATCGTTACTTGATATTTACAACGAGAGAGAGAGAGAGAGAGAGAGAGAGAGAGAGAGAGAGAGAGAATGTTTATTAGGGCAGGGACAACCTAAGAGTAAGGCCTATTAAGACTGGGGCCTATTAAAACTGGTGCCTATTAAGACTGGTGCCTATAAGAATTATTAAACTGGTGCCAATTAAGACTGGTGCCTATTAGACTGGAGCCTATTAAGACTGGGGCCTATTTAACAGGGCGGTGACCTAGCACAACAGGTCCCACAAAGGCTGTTTAAACAGGTTTCTGATTGAAGAAATAAAATAATTTTACTTTCACTACTTAGGAGAGAGAAAAAAAAGCCAGACAGACGAACGGACAAACGGACAGAGAGATCCAGACAGACAGACAGACTTACTGACAGACAAATAGACAGACAGAATATAATGGAATAAAATTAAGGAAATGTAATTGCAAGAGAGAAAACAAAATAAATATATACGAGAATGTGTGTATGCTAGTGAAAAAAAGAGAGAGAGAGAGTCACTTCAACTTTTAAAACATCAGATATCTGTGCTTTTTCCTCAGGGGCCCGGTCCCATTCACTTTGGGGCCCATTAGAGCTATAGAGAAGTGAGGCTAAATTTAGGCATGAGGTAGAATGAGAAGTGAGGTAGAATGAGGTAGAATGAGAAGTGAGGCTAAATTTAGGCATGAAGTAGAATGAGAGGTGAGGTAGAATGAGAGATGAGGTAAGGGATAAGGGGTGGATATAGAGGAGGGAGGATAAGGTGAGGGGCGTGAGGAGGAGTCAAGGGCCTGAAAAGGAGGCAACTGACGATGGCTTGAGGTTTAGGTAGGATGAGGAGGAGGAGGACCAGGATGAGGAGGATAAGGAGGCGCAGAAGAGGGAGGGAGGAGGAGGAGGAGGAGGACCAGGATGAGGAGGATAAGGAGGGGCAGAAGAGGGAGGATGAGGAGGAGGAGGAGGACCAAGATGAGGAGGATAAGGAGGCGCCGAAGAGGAGGATGAGGAGGAGGAGGAGGAGGACCAGGATGAGGGGAGGATAAGGAGGCGTAGAAGAGGGAGGATGAGGAGGAGGAGACAGAAGAGGCGGTAACAGAGGTTAAGGAAGGTGACGGAAGTGGAGAGGAGGGGAGAGGGAGAGAGGGAGGGAGGAGGAAGGGATTTTGTGTTGCGAAAGAACGAAGAGGAGGAGGGAGTAGGTGGAGGGGGATAGGTGAAGAAGAGGTGACAGAGGAGAGAGAAGAATGGCGAGGGAAGGGCTCTGTGCGTTGTTGTGGTAGGGGCCAGGTAATGGTGAAATAATACGTCAGTGGTGTAGATCGTGACAATCTTTCCAATACCAGGATCTTGTCTGTCACTTGTTAAGATAAATAATTTGTTTTCTATTTATTTTTTCCCAGGTTAAATTTCTCTCATTGTCTATTGAATATTTTTTTTTATTATTATTATTATTTTGTATTAATTTCAATGATGTTAACTGTTTAGATTTACTGCTTCTATTCCTTGTGTAATTGTGATGACTCCTAAAGTGGTTTGTATACATACATACATACATACATACATACATACATAAATACATACATACATACATACATACATACATACATACATACATATATTCATACATAAACTAAAACCTAACTTACGTAATGTAGTTTAACCTAATTAAACCTATGTTAATTTAACCTAAGAAACTAACCTAATTAACCTTACCTGTCATAACCTCATCTAATTTAAGTTAACTTTAACTTAACCAAACTTATATTAATCTAACTTTACTGAATCTAACTTAATTTAACAGAACTTTACTCAGTCAGTCAGTAAGTAAATGGGACAGTAAACCATTAAGGATAAGGCTAAATCCCATTAGATGTTGAGTTTATAATGGGTTAATTAGGACTGGAACCCATTTTTTTTTACTGGGCACTCCCTCAAACCTTGTGCAGAAGCAAGCGTTACGCGCCAACAACAGGAAGCATGCTAAGTCCATGCTTGCCTTTATGTCTCATGAGTTAAGGGCGAAGCCTGAAGAGTTAAGGGCGTAGAAGCCTAAAGAGTCAAGGGCGTAGAAGCCTGAAGAGTCAATGGTTTATGTCATCAAGTTATTGAAGCTCCAACAACTTGTCCCTGAATACGAATTCGCAACTTTCGACTTACACCAGGTACCTACTGTACTGCAGGGTGAACAGGGACTAATGGGGGCTAGGAAGTAATTCCATACAACTTCCACCGGCCCGGGAATCGAACCTCAGACATCTCGCTTGCGAGGCAAGAACGGTACCGCTTCTGGAACCCATTAGGACTGGAACCCATTAGGACTGGAACCCACTAGGACTGGGACCCATTATAACTAATGCCTATTAAAACTCGGGCCCATTAGGATTGGGATCTATCAGAATGAACTCCATTAAAAAAAGAGTACCCCCCATCACGGAAACAAAAGCCTGATTTAATGATCCTTGACCCATGTGCTAAGGTCATCAAGTACCTTTCAGCCTTGGACCCTTAGCTGAAGTAAGACGCTAAGACAAACAAGCAGGGAGAATACGATGAACAATACAACGAGGCGGAGAATAATCGTCCCAATGAAGCTCTTCGTTGTTGGATAATAAAAAAATAATAAGATTGAAGGACAAAAAAAAACTAATAATGTGAGAATGTGAACTGGAGTTATGATCATGTGGTGATACTATTGTGGTGGAGGAGCCCTCACTGTCTGTCTGTATATCTGTCTCTACATACATACATACATACATACATACATACATACATACATACATACATACATACATACATACATACATACATACATACATACATACATACATACATACATACATACATACATACATACATACATACATATACATATACATACATACATACATACATACATACATACATACATACATACATACATACATACATGGAAACCTCATTTTACCAGGCAACAAAATCATTAAAAACACACACGAATAAATTTGACAGAGTACAAAGGGTTCATAAATTTCCAGCAGGCGGGGAGAGGCGGAGAGAGGGTGGTGACGGAGGGAACGAGAGGGACGTGACGGGAGGAGTATTGGAAAGCCTTGACGGGAAGACTTGTCTTATCTATCCGTCGGGGGAGGGAGGGGGAGATCTTAGTGGCTTTGCATGTTATTCCGTGTGTGGTGGTGGTGGTGGTGTTGGGGCGGTGGTGGTGGTGATGGTGCCTAACGATGATGGTACCAGCTAATGACGGTACCTGCTAATGATGGTACAGTTCCGTTCAGAAGTTCGTGGTACACTGGCAGAAGGGTGCATAGTCTTTTGTACCCTTCCTGGACGACAGATCACTACGCCGACCCTCCCACCAACACACACAGTGGAACTGGCAACGGAGCAGTGTGAGTCGAACGAATACCATCAAAAAGAAGATCGGAAGGATATTAATGTGAATATCGGCCAAAGTCACTGCTGATGGGTAATGAAGATGTGTTAATATCTTGTTTACGAGAGCAGAAATCTATAGTGATAGGAGTATCCAGTCGAATATCAGAATACAATAGGGAAATTAGTTGAGAATGAACAATCACCTCTCGTGTGATTAACGGCAGCTGTAGGGCGAAAACGGAAAATGGCAACAATCACCTGTATCTTCAAATTCCATCGTCCTCTCCTCCCCTGCCTTCCCTTGTGCTGTGAATCTGTCTATCATCTCCATCTATCTATCTATCTATTGGAATCTATCGTCATGTCCATCTACTGTAATTATGTTTCTTCTCTTTTCATCCACTTGGGGAATACCAAGTCTGTCCGTCTGTAGCTGTGTCTGGGGAGCTGGAGCGTACCTCGACCTGACCTTCTGCTGCAAGTAGGGTCATGACTCGGACACAACCAGCTTCATATCCACACACACACACACACACACACACACACACACACACACACACAGGAATTATTTAATGATCACACGGTTGTCGCTCTGGATCTCACGAGGACCTCTGTATCGCAGATGGTGACGCAAGAACTATGATTGAGAGAGAGAGAGAGAGAGAGAGAGATTTGGGGGGAGGGAGGGTAAGTGGATTCGGATTCCTGAAGATGTGATGAAGTTCGTGTAAATCTGACGTGTTTTTATGATTATTATCCTCTGCTGTTGGTAAGTCAGGTCGGAAAATTCTAATGGGATTTTTTTATTATTATTCATGAATTAGGAAAAGGACAAAAAAAAATCATGTTATAGAAAATAGAAATGAAAATCAAGTGACATTTTCATCACATGACGATACTAATCATTCTTACCTTACCAGATAATGCAGACAAGTACAGTATAATGTATTAGAGGTGTATCCTAATCATGACAATGGACAGTAACATCCCAGAAATAAAAGAATTATGAACGAAATACTCCAGGTGTTATGAGACTTCCTCACCAGACCGGCAAAAACTTACAAGAGAAAGTCAATAAGGACAAAGACTTTCAACCCCAAGTCCTTATCAACTGACACGGGTGAACGTGTTACGAAAACTCCGGCGTACCTCAGGAGGGTTGCGTGCACCCGAGCCCCTTCAGTTTATTAACGGAGTAAAACTCTTTGGGTCAACTTGGTCACGTCGTAATCTCGTGGGAAAATCGATGACTTTATCGGCTAAACGAGAGTAGTGGAAGGAGATGAGACGATATATTAGGTAAGAGTTTTTTACTATCGAACAAATACTACAAGAAGATGAAGACACGATGAGTTGAAAAAAAAAATCCTTTGGACGAGACAAGACCACACATGGGCTAGTAGAAGCGATGGGTCTAGTGAGAGATTTATGTAGAGAAAGATGAATCACAAGAAGACTAAATGATAAAGAGGAAATAGTGGTTGACAAAGAGGGTTTCTGTAGAGTAAATGGAACCAAAAGAGAGATTAAGAATTTAATTACGTGGAGGAGGAGATGGTGATGATGGTGGAAGGAAGGAAGGAGTTCACAAGGA
>NW_024746232.1:80000-92500 GCF_018991925.1 Homarus americanus
AGCCCAGAAGTGTCCACGTTACAGCCTGGTTGAGATGTGGACTGTCCTCTCTGCTTAGGTCTGCATTGCTTGGCCTCAGGGAAACGAGATCATTGACCCCAACGTAAACAACGATCGCAGATATTGACTATGAAGCAACAGTTACTGAATGCCACATAGATCTGCGGCTCAACTAACTCAGCTAGGGTAGATACTTTTGTATTAAGATATTAAGGCAATAAAAGTGGTGAAGGTGTGGCTATCAGGGGAGGTTGGAGTGCACGTATATTAAAAAAAAAACAGTAGTAGTAGTAGTAGTAGTAGTCCTTCTATCTGCTTAGGTTAGCATTGCCTTGCCCCAGGGAAATGAGAGCATCGGCTCCAAAGCCGACAGCAGTCGAAGATATTGACTATGAGGCAACAGTCACTGAATGCCACATAGATCTGCGGCTCAACTAACTCAATACAGCTAGGGTAGCTACTTTTGTATTAGGATATTTAATTTTAAGGTATTAAAATGTCGCCTATGACTTCGATCACGCCATGGTGTGCAAGAAAGGGGCTTCATATGCATGAGGCATGACGAAGTAAGGGATCTCACTGCAAATATGTTGAAGGAAATATGTCATGATGTCAGGGTAGAACCGACCCTCCTTCCATTGGACGGTGAGAATTTCCAACATAGGACTTCAAACACATCCAACGAAGCCCGTGTCGATGTCAGTGCTCGAGGATTCTGGACGCGGGGACAGCGAACCTTCTTCGACATCAGGATTTTTGATCCCATGGCCGCATGTCACCGTAACCTAGCTCTCGATGCTGCACACAGGAGGAACAAGAACGACAAGATAAGGGCATATGGGGAGAGAATTCAGAACGTTGATCAAGGCAGCTTCACTCCTCTCGTGTTCACAACCTCTGGTGGGATGGGACCAAGTGCAAGATGCTTCTACGCCAGACTCGAGGAGGTGCTATCCGAACAGAAGCAGCAGCCCAGAAGTTATGTCACAGCCTGGATGAGATGTCGACTGTCCTTCTCTCTCCTTAGGGGAACGAGAGCATCGGCCCCAAAGCCGACAACAGTTGCAAATATTGACTACGAGGCATCAGTCACTGAATGCCGCATAGCTCTGCAGCTCAACTAACTCAACACAGCTAGGATAGCTTCTCATGTATTAGGATATTTAATATTAAGGTGATAAAATGGTGGCGAAGGTGTGGCTATTGGGGGAAGCTGGAGGCCATTATTAATAAAATAAAAAGTAGTAGTAGTAGTAGTAGTTGTAGTTGTTGTACTATCATTATTAATATTATCATTATTTTATTAGTGTAAACTAATAGTGTTAACTAAACTTTTAAACTAAGACAATAATTATAAATAGTAATTAAAAGTTCTCCAATATCCTCATATAAAATAACCCTTCGTTCCTTAATTAATATTTAAGAAACTTTGGCGTTAAATAAAATTACTTTATATTTGTTTACTTTACGCCTATAAACTGCTCAGGAAACTTGGATTAGAAATACACAATATCAGAAATAGGAAATGTGGGAATTGTTTTCATCTGATCCTCACCAACAGTTAACGTGAAATGTTACACAGAATGATGATGATAAAAAAGAAATTGTTAACCTTTATGATGATATAAATGATAAAAATGATGGAAACTTCAGGTGAGTAACTTAACCTTCAGAATCACCTTCACGTGGTCTCCTGAAGTCAGTGATTTCATTTCTAATTTTAATCATGACTGCCATCACCACCAACTCTTCTGAAGTCAATGATGTCACATAAATCAGATAATGACTTCCTTCTCACCCTCCTCCTCACCTTTCCCTCCTACCTGAAGCTACTCAATCTACCCGTTAATTAGCACACGACCTTTATAAACTAAATTATCATATAAACAGGAATTTTATTAATACTAGTTACTTATAAGGTATTAAACGATCTCTTAATGAGGTACTTCCCAGCTCCTGTGTCTATCTGCCTCTCTCACCTGCCTCTCACCTACCACTTGTCTCACTCACCTGTCATCTGCCTCACTCCTCACCATCCTGCCTCTCACTTACCTCACTCCTCACCATCCTGCCTCACTCCTCACCATCCTGCCTCTCACCTACCTCACTCCTCACCTGCCTCTCACCTACCTCACTCCTCACCATCCTCTCACCTGTCTCACTCCTCCTGCCATCCTGCCTCTCACCTACCTCCTCCTCCCACCTGCCTCTCACCCCCTCCTCCTCACCATCCACCCCACTTCACCACCTACCTCCTCCTCACCATCCTGCCTCCTCTCACCTACCTCACTCCTCCTCCTCACCTGTCTCCTCCACCATCCTGCCTCCTCCTCATCATCCCTCCTCCCTCTCCCCACCCCTCTACCTCCTGCCCCTCCTCCTCATCATCCCTACCTCCTCCTCACCATCCTCCTCCTTCTCACCATCCTGCCTCTCCTTACCTCACTCCTCACCTGCCTCTCCTGCCTCCTCCCTCACCATCTGCCTTCCCTACCTCCTTCTCACCATCCTGTCTCTACCTCCTCCTCACCATCCTGCCTCACTCCTCCTCACCATCCTGCCTCTCACCTGCCTCACTCCTCACCATCCTGTCTCTCCTCCTCCTCACCATCCTGCCTCCCCCTCCTCTCCTCCTCCCTGCCTCCTCACCATCATGCCTCTCCCCTTCTCACCTCCTGTCTCTCACCTACCTCCTCCTCCACCATCCTGCCTCTCACCTACCTCACTCCTCCCCTGCCTCTCCCACCTCCTTCTCACCATCCTGTCTCTCCCCTCCCTCACCATCCTGCCTCTCACCTGCCTCCTCACCATCATGCCTCTCACCTCACTTCTCCCATCCTGTCTCTCACCCTACCTCCTCCTCACCTCCTCCTCTCACCTGCCTCACTCCTCCTGCATCCTGCCTCTCCCCTGCCTCCTCCCTCACCATCCTGTCTCTCTCACCTACCTCCTCCTCACCCTACCTCCTTCTCACCATCCTGCCTCTCACCTGCCTCCTCCTCACCATCCTGCCTCTCACCTGCTCCTCCATCCTGCCTCTCCACCCCTCCTCCTCCCCTCCTCTCACCATCCTGTCTCTCCACCTGCCTCCTCCTCACCGTCCTGCCTCCACCTGCCTCCCTCCTCCTGCTCCTCCTCCTCCTCACTCATCCTGTCCTCACTCACCTCCCTCCTCCCTCCCATCCTGTCTCCCCCCCTCCTCCCACCATCCTGCCTCTCACCTACCTCTCCCCATCCTGCCTCTCACCTCCTCCTCCTCACCATCCTGTCCTCCCCCCTCCCTCACTCCCTCACCATCCTGCCTCTCACCTGCCTCATTTCCTGGCCCCTCTCCACCTCCACCTCCTCACCATCCTGTCTCTCCACCTGCCTCCTCACCATCCTGCCTCTCCCCTCCCTCCTCCCATCCTGCCTCTCCCTGCCTCCTCCTCCCACCATCCTGCCTCTCCCCCTCCTCCTCTCTGCCTCTCCTCCTGTCTCCACCTGCCTCCTCCTCCCGTCCTGCCTCTCCTGCCTCCTCCTCACCATCCTGCCTCCTCCTCACCATCCTGCCTCTCACCCTACCTCCCCTCACCATCCCTCTCCCTACTCCTCTCCCCTCACCATCCTGCCTCCTCACCTACCTCACTTCTCACCTCTGCCTGCCTCCTCACCTGCCTCCTCACCTCCCTCCTCCATCCACCTCCCTGCCTCTCACCTGCCTCACCTCACTGCCTCTGCACCATCCTGTCTCTCATCACCATCTGCCTCACCATCCTGCCTCACCTCCTGCCTCCTGCCTCCCCTCACCTGCCCCTGCCTCACTCCTCACCATCCTGTCTCTTATCTGCTCACTCCTCACCATCCTGCCTCTCACCTGCCTCATTCCCCACCATCCTGCCTCTCATCTACCTCATTCCTCACCATCCTGTCTCTCATCTGCCTCACTCCTCACCATCCTGCCTCTCACCTGCCTCATTCCTCACCATCCTGCCTCTCATCTACCTCATTCCTCACCATCCTGTCTCTCACCTGCCTCACTCCTCACCATCCTGCCTCACTCCTCACCATGACACGACCTGACGAGGCTGTTCTTGGTGCATGGTTTAACACAAAGGTTGAATTATGGGAAATATTTATTATAAATTTATGTATATATTTTAGTGATGATGATGATGATGATGATGATGATGATGATGATGATGATGATGATGATGATGATGAGAGATGATAAATTTGATTATAATGACATATGTAGAAATAATAATAATAATAATAATAATAATAATAATAATAATAATAATAATAATAATAATAATAATAATAATAATAATTAAAACAGTTTATCCCTGCTAATATTCCCTAAAGCAGCTGTCTATATAGAACATCTACCTGAGTTTGCACCTGTACTTATATATCTGAATACATCATGTGAACTTCCAGGTACCGGAATGTACATATATATATCTAGAAATATTTCCTCTATAAAGTTAATCAGATAATTTATTTATCTAATTATTTGTCTTCATTAAAAATAACTGTTGGATGATGTTATTTGGTCAGTAAGATCCACCGTTAGGTAATAGAATATCATCTCAGTATAAGGAGTTTAGTAGAGAACAACGCACGTCCATCTAAGGTATTTGTCATGCAGCTGTGATGTGACCTTTGACCCCCCACAACTAGGATGTTGTCCTGGCCACAGGGAAGAGATTGCTGGCCCCTCCCACACCAGGATCCACAGGGCAATCCCCATCCCATCCCTGCCTTGTAGCGTCATCTTCAGTCCAGGAACCAACTGGCCACTCGCTACCCCCGCCCCTTTGCTAGCGATGAGGTCGCCCCCACCTCCCCCACCCAGCCGCCGCCCACAGCCACTCACACGACCCCTGGCATATCCGGTACGACCTTTAGCGACCCATGAAGGAGGGAGAGAGAGGGATGAGATACTGAAATTGGGGGGGGGGGCAGGAGGAGAAGAAGAAGAGAGGGGGAGGGAACAGAAACACCTTCCCTGAAGATCCGAGTCATACCTGACCTCGGCCAGGGTATATAAGCTCCAGGTCTGTTCCCAGAGAGCATCACCTTCTCGATCGCCTTAGCCATCACCACCACTACTACCACCGACATGAAGCTCGTGAGTAGAAGGGCTTGAGTACTGGTGCGTCTGAAGGAGTTCTGAGTGCCTCGACTATAGTACTTTGGAGTTCTGAGTGCCTTGACCTAGTACTGATAGGGAGTTCTGAGTGCCTTGACTAAATACTGTTGAGGAGTTCTGAGTACCTTGACCAATACTGATAAGGAGTTTTGAGTGTCCTTCTCAGTACTGCAGAGGACTCCTAGGACGAAATCTGAGTGTACCTTATGTAACTGTGAACTAAGAGACGAGAAAAGTTAGATTTTTTAGATACAACAACTAGGGAAATGAATATCTAAACCAAGACAGATTTTTGATGGTTTTATGTTACTGAAGAACGAGAATCATAGTTCAGGCGACTAGAATGTAAAAACATGAGTGTAAACAGTGACTTTCCCTGGCTAGGAGTTAAATGGTGGACTACAGTGCTTTACCTCAATAGGAACTAGATTTTGGGGGGGTTGTATTATACACTTCAGGCTACCAGGAACTAGAGGTATAGTTATTGATAGAGTCTTAGCTAATAACAACAAGAAATTACGAACTTGTTATAAAATGTTTCATCTCACCGGGAATTAAGAACTTCGACGTGGATAAACTAAAACATAACAAGGAGTCTGCAATAGGTCGGTTGGCTTGTGCATGGCAGCTCCTGTCGAGAGTTACTATCACTCTCTATCATCCATGAATCAATCTAGCCTCCTTTTAAAACTTTCCAGCGTTCCAGCACTTACTACAAAGTTGCTAAGCTTGCTCCACTCGTCCACCACCCTATTTGTGAACCAGTTCCTTCCTATCTCCCTCCTAAACTTGTAGACATTTTTTTGTTATTTAAGTTTTCTTTTAGCAGATCTCAATTGTCTTAGTTCAAGCCTTCTGTTCCTCTCTTAAGGCCCTTGTCACTCACTATACCGTCTCTTTGCCTGGATGTAGTGCTGTTTTAAGAGTGTTCGACATATGTGCTGTAAAGGGATTCGACACCTGCTTTATTCGTCCATACTAACAGACACTCAATAAGTCAAAGAATTTAATAGTCCATGTTCATCTACTGTCAATCTGTCTACCACATTGTCTAGTTAACTCTCTACAACTTGTTTATTCTGTCTACTACTTTATCTAGTTATTATCAGCCAATACATTCATCTAGTGTTTACTTTGTCTACCTATCTGTATCTACTTTCTACTAGAGAGAGAAACTTAACTGCCCAACCTTTCATCAATAATCTCTGTGTCATGCCATAGGTACTCCTCGCCTGCCTGGCCACCGCCACCCTGGCTGCCCCTCAGACGTACGGAGGTAGTGACAACAGGCCACAGTACCCGCACATCGCCATCCTCAGGGACGAGCGGGTGGATCATGGCGATGGCAACTTCCGCTACGAATTCGAAACTGAGAATGGCATCCACGTGAACGCTGTCGGCACCCCAGGCTCTGAGGGCCAGAGCAACATCCAGGGCTTCTACAGGTGGGTCATATAATCCTCCTACTATTTCTCCTTCTTCAGGAACATTACTTGAGGTAGTCAGTCAATCAGTCTATCCTGGATATAGTTACAATAGTTACTGAGCAGTTTCGTTGTCATTAAGCTTAAATGAAGAGACAACTTGACTTCTCACGTGTACAGTCCAGGAAACTGATTTAAGCCTGAGATTTCGGAAGAATAAGTAAGGAAACAACACGATCTCACTACCTGCAGTTAGGGGGGAGAGCGGGGGGTGTTAGGAGGAGGGGGGAGGGGAGCGGGGGTGTTAGGAGGGGGGGGGAGATTAAACGTGAGAATAATGATGTTGGAAGACTGGAATTTAACCACCAATTTCCTTCATTCACTGGGGATGATCAGGAGTGTCGTCACCGCTTCCCTCTCACCTTGGGTGTAGGCCATCTTACTCACCTGTGAAAGGTCACCCACACACTGACTCCACCTGGCCTGAGTTAATACCTGTGTTACGGGACTCCTCTTACCTATAATTTCATTCACTCTCTGGTATTTACTTCTTACGTTAACTTTAATTTTCTTGTATTTCGGCTTTATTATAAATTTTCTTTGACTCGTAAAATTTAAAAATCTAGAGAAGAGCGACAAGTTATAGAGGACATTACCCAGCAGTGTAGCTCATGTTAGCAGTTTAAACTTCACATCATTCTGTATCTCTCAAATTACTGTTGTATACTTGGGACAGAGAAGATCCTGGTGAGTCAATATAATAATAACGTGTTTCCGTCAAGTTCCCAGCGATTACATCAACAACCCAGCCAGCAGTTAACTCACCCACGCCAACACGTGTCCTTGAGTGATAAATATCGTTCTTGACTCACATACAATAACAAGCGAAATACAGATACTCGTCATTTCCTTAGAGTGTGTTGTCGATAATTGCGAGGCTGTTTGGCTGTTTGTCTAATTTTCCCTTGAATATTTCCATCTGTTGATTTGAAGAATGAAGAGAAATTTACAAAGAATGAGTCACCCACCACGTCTTAGGGTCACGTTCCGTTATCAGGTCAACCAAGGTCATGACTCCAAGTTTCCTCTCGTTCTATACGCCATTACACATTTCAAGAGATCAGGACATTTTATTCTTCATATTTTAAGGAAAATTTCAATTATATATATATATATATTTTCTCCATTTTTCTATTTTATTTTTTATTTTAACCTTTCACCATTATTATCATTATTATCTGTTTTCTTCTTTATACGGGTTTAAAACATGATGTGTACCTGTACTGACCAGGATTACTATAAGACCTAAACATAACCTAATTTGACCTCTTACCATAAAGGAATTGACTATTGATTTATTGACCACAAAAGTATAAATAATAACCTTTCATCGGGAGATAAATCAACAACAAAAACAACCTCAACAACAACAATGATGACAACAACAACACTAAGTTATCTCGCGGAAAAGTCCCTAACTGTGCCAAATAACATTTTCACTTTAAGAAACACTTTTATATCAGGTTTTTCTTTTGTTCGTCCAGACATGAATTTTTGTCTCCTCCATCTTTGTTTCTTTCCTTCTTTCTGTCTGTCTGTCTGTCTGTCTCCGTCTCCCTCTCTCTCTCTCACCCCGTCACCTCCCTTCTCCTCATCCTACCTGCTTTGTACCTTCACTCCTTTTACTTTGTCCGTCCCCACCCCACTCTCTCTCTCTCTCTCTCTCTCTGACTCACTCACAACCATTACATCACGAGCCTCTCTGACGATCGACCAACAGGACATGTAACCAGACCCAGGCGGCGGAAACAGTGACAACGCACGTCTCACTTTGCACGCTTCTTCTCCTTCCTAGAAACTTATCAATAATAGAGTACCTGTGTATACCTGTATTTGTACCTGTGTGTACCTGTCTACACCTGTATTAACCTGTTTGTACCTGTCTGCACCTGTATTTGTACCTGTCTGCACCTGTATTTGTACCTGTCTACACCTGTATTTTCTTGTATGTACCTGTAAATGACTCACGGTGGCGTACGGTCTTGTCTTCCTTAAGGTTCCCCCTGGATGATGGCTCAATCGGTGAGGTCATCTACGTTGCTGACGAGTTCGGTTACCGCCCCGAGTCAGCCCTCATCCCCACCCCTCCCCCTCTCCCCGCTCACGCAATCGAGCAGATCGCCTTCGCCGAAGAACTGCGTCGCCAGGGTGTTGAGTGGGACCAGTATGGCTTCAGAATCAACAGAAAGTGAGCGCCATCGTAGTTTTAACGAGATCCAAGAGGCTGTATAGTACTGGCGAGGGCTTCACTTCACACGACGCACCGAGGATGGCCGAATTTTTCTTTTCTACGCCATCTTGTATTCGTCGTGTAGGATGATGGTATCTACAGTAGTTTAACGCAGAACGCTTATCGCACGAATATCTACAAACCAACACACAGACATACAGACAGACATTTGCCTAACTCAAAACCTAAGAAAAACAATTATAGTTTCTCATAAACATTTAATACTGATAGCTTTAATACCTCAGCTGTTGTGTACACTTGGTTCACGTTCACTGACTACCCATAAGAGAACAAAATAATACCTTTGATTAACATACAGTAGAATTATATTTATACTCAATACCTGTGGTCTCTAGTATACTCCACACAACCACATCATATTATAGATACTGGGAGTGTTAGGGCGTATTACTCTAAGGGGGTTCTGACAGCCAGCATATCGACCATAACAGACTTAAGAGTTCAGAGAAGAATCCCTAAATAATCCCTTTAAAAATAGAACCTCCCCTTTCTCGATATGGAACCCCCTGAGAGAGAGATTGCCCCCTCTCCCACCCCACTTACCCCACCTCCAGACCCCCTAACCACCCACCCTCAACCCCCCCTACCCCTAGCTATTCCATTCTCTGTGGTAGTTAATATCAGTGACGTAGAACCACCTCACCAACACAACCCACACAGCCGAGCGCACACACACACACACACACACACACACACACATATATATACACACACGAAAACCCAGCAGAAGTTATATGTGTCCAGGTAAAAGATTTATTTACGTGCTGTGCATTTAAGTAATAAAAGGTAACCTGACTCATAATGATTGTCTTTTGTTTCTCCTCAATTCCTACGTTTATTATTATGCATTACTTCATCTATACTTTCATTTTATCTATTATTTTATTGTTAATTCTGTGTATTTCTCTTGACAAGGAAACAATTACAGCATTTTATGTGTTTTGTATATATATTATTATTATTATTATTATTATTACATACATACATATACATACATACATTTTGTTTGTCTTTACCTTTCAAATGGCTTGAAGCGCCCCACACACACACACACACACACACACAGTCATGACCCTTTTAAAAGACTTTTCAGTTTCCACTTCAACCTTCACTTTAACAAGAAAGATAATCACTGTCTGTCTTCTGTCTATGTCTGTCTAGGTAGCCAAAGTTGACGCATTTACTCTTGTTTTATCTTTATCTATCTGTCTTTTTTACTGTTTTTATCTGTCTCTTCTATTTCTGTCTCTGTTTCTACCTGTCTGTCTCTGTCTCTTTTCTGTTTCTACCTGTCTATTTTCTGTTTCTATCTGTCTATTTTATGTTTATATTTGTCTCTTTTGTTTCTGTCTGTCTCTTCTATTTATATCTGTCTTTTTTCTGTTTCTACCCGTCTCTTTTTTCTACCTGTCTCTCTGTATACATCTGTCTCTTTTCCTGTTTTTTTCGTTTCTATCTTTATATTCCTTTCACTGTCTTTTTTCTGTCTCTTTTCCCTAATATTTTGTTGTCTCTCCTCGATAATTTTTACTTTATCACTCCCTGTCTCCCCGATTCTGTCCGTTTCTGTATCAGTCCTCCCCTTTCTGTCTGTCTGTCTGTCTGTCTTGTCTCTTGTAGTGTCTTATATTGCCCTCTCTCTCTCTCTCTCTCTCTCTCTCTCTCTCTCTCTCTCTCTCTCTCTCTCTCTCTCTCTCTCTCTCTCAACACACGTCTACCATAAGTCTTGTGTTGTTGTATTGTTCCTTTGTGTTCTTATCGTACTCTCGGTGACACTTCTCATTAGTTATCTACTGTGTGCTCCATTCCTCTCTCTCTCTCACGCACAGACACACGTACATGTACAGTCTCATTCAAGAGTCTTCGAACACTGCTGGAGACAGTTAGCAACTCAAGGCCGTTTGTTTACCATAGTACGAAGTAAAAATTATGAGTAAATGTAAAAGTGATCGGTGATTGGTTACTTAGTTCTCCGTTGCTTAATTTAATGGTTAAGCTTTGTTGTTTCGTATTATATTATACTACGTACTATAGTAAACAAACGGCCTTGAGTTGCCAGCTGTCTCCAGCAGTGTTCGAAGAATCTTGAACGAGACTGTACATTCATGCATACATACACACGCTCACCTACACTCATGTATTGTATACATAAAAACATAAGAAAATAAGGAGTCTGCAATAGGCCGGTTGGCCTGTGCATGGCAGCTCCTGTCGAGAGTTGCAACCACTCTCTATCATCCATGAATCTATCTAGCCTCCTTTTAAAACTTTCCAGCGTTCCAGCACTTACTACAAAGTTGCTAAGCTTGTTCCACTCATCTACCACCCTATTTATGAACCAGTTTCTTCCTATCTCCCTCCTAAACCTTAACTTATCCAACTTAAATCCGTTGCTACGAGTCATACCCTGCTCGGATATTATAAGAACTTTATCTATGTCGCCTTTATTGATTCCTTTCAACCACTTAAATACTTCTATCATATCTCCCCGCACTCTTTGTCTTTCTAGGGAATGCAAGTTTAGTTTCTTTAATCTATCTTGATATGAAAGGTTTCTAAGTTCCGGAATCATTTTTGTCATTCTTCGCTGCACCGACTCTAGTGAATTTATATCCATTCTATAATAGGGGCACCAGAACTGAACAGCATAATCGAGGTGCGGCCTGTCTAGAGCAAGATATAGTTGCAATATGACCTCCGCACTCTTATTACTTACACTTCTATATATAAAACCTAATACTCTGTTTGCCTTATTTCGAACATTAAGGCACTGTTTTCTAGGCCGTAGGTCCGGGCTTACAAGTACCCTTAAGTCTCTTTCACAAGTCGACTTCTCTAGGTTGATGTTGTTAAGGCTGTATACATTGACAGTATTTGCTCTTCCAATATTAAGTACGCGCACTTGCTGGTGTTGAATTTCATTTGCCCCTTTTCTGACCACTCCTGCAGTTTATTTAAATCCTCCTGTAGTGCATTTGCATCCTGCCCTGAATTAATCTGCAGCCCTACTTTGGTGTCTTCCGCAAACTTGCTTATGTCACTGCTGATCCCAGTATCTAGATAGTTTATGTAGATTATGAACAAGAGTGGGCCCAGTACTGACCCCTGGGGAACCCCACTGGTTACGCAGCTCGACTTAGATTTAATACCATCTACGCTGACCCTCTGTGTTCTGTCGGTGAGCCATGATTTTATCCAATTTAAAACTTTCCCCCTCACACATACTCCAGTGCACATACACAAATACACAAGCATTCATGTAAAAAACACACACACACATATAAGCACTCTCATGTACACATACAATTACATACATATCAAGATTTAGAAATGATTGGCACTATGTAAATACAGGGGCGGATCCAGGAATATCAAAAGGGGGTTCCAAGAAGTTGTGGGTGGGGGAACATGTCGAGTATAGCGAACCCACTCAGCTGGGGGGTTTGGGGGCCGCTGTAAGCACCCCCCCCCCCCCACCCCGAATGTTTTTTTAATCTGACCAATATCATGGGTATTCTGAGACCATTTTGAAGCCACGTGCACTTGATATTAGGAGATATTCTGATGTCAATAGTAATTACTTTTTACTGTACAAAAAAAAACGCCTGAAAAGGGGAGGACCGGACCC
>NW_024746232.1:95000-117500 GCF_018991925.1 Homarus americanus
TATGTAGTGAGTCCCGATAAAGGTATTCACAAGATCCTCACAGAAGGTAATCCTACAGAACAACACGATGCCAAGGACTTCACCATAACTTTCACAGACATTATCAGGAGACGAGTAAGTGCAGTAGGATATGATCAGCGTTCCTGCAGGAGTTCTATAGGACAATATTGGCGTCCCGGTGTGAATGTTTACAGATTCCTACAGAACAAGAACCAGAATTAATAAAAAAAAATCCCGAGGCTCAGGACAAAAGGATATGACACGCGTTCCTGCAGGTCTCTTAAGAAATCCGGCAGGGGTCAGTGGGCTGCGGTATCGCCAGAAAGACCTTCACGGGTCACCTGGGCAACGCACGACGCCGCCGGGAGAGGAAGGCCTGACCTCTGGCACGGGATGTCGTGAGGGGCAATGATCACGTCCTTGTTTTAACGGAGAACATTATTATTTATTTTTTCTCAATCCGGAAAATGTGAGGAATGTGTGTGTGTGTGTGTGTGTGTGTGTGTGTGTGTGTGTGTGTGTTGTGCGTGTGTGTGTGTGTGTTGTGCGTGTGTGTGTGTGTGTGTGTTGTGCGTGTGTGTGTGTGTGTGTTGTGCGTGTGTGTGTATGTGTGTTGTGCGTGTGTGTGTGTGTGTGTGTGTGTGTGTGTGTGTGTGTGTGTTGTGTGTGTTGTGTGTGTGTGACTGTCACGGCCTTGAAGTTCCTCTTGAGCCCCGGCAACTTTTTTTTACGGTCACTTACAGTAATGAGGCAACTTCAGCTTACCAGTGAGACATCAGACCGTGCGATAACCTGCCTATGATAACCTAACTACGATGACCTGACTACGATGACCTGACTAAGATAACATGCCTACGATGACCTGACTACGATGACCTTCAGTACGATGACCTGATCAGTTCAATACCTAAGTTAAATCATCGGATTCAGCGAGTTAAGATATTATTAATTATCCTCAGGAGGTTAAAGCAACGTTAACTAAGATTTTAGGTTAGGTTAGATTAGGTTAGTCTAGGTTAGGTTAGGTTAGGTAGTCATATTAAAAGTCTCCTGTTCTTCACCGTCTCTAACAACCCATTAAGCATAGGAGTAGTTGATGTTCTTGGCAACGCTCGCAACCTAACATCTTCATCTGTAGGACGCCCCTCAGAGATCCTTAGTGTTGTTGAGGTAACTGTACGCGAGTCCTTGAAGATCCTGATGTGCGTTAGTGATTGTGTCTCGTCACCTATAGGACGCCCCTCAGAGATCCTTAGTGTTGTTGAGGTAACTGTACGCGAGTCCTTGAAGATCCTGATGTGCGTTAGTGATTGTGTCTCGTCACCTATAGGACGCCCCTCAGAGATCCTTAGTGTTGTTGAGGTAACTGTACGCGAGTCCTTGGAGATCCTGATGTGCGTTAGTGGTTGTGTCTCGTGACCTTACCTGGGGGACACGTGGGGATTTAATCATTGATCTTCGTCAGTCTGTATAAGTCTTAATGGCGGTGGTCGTCTTAATGCATCCTGTTCATCTCTCTCTTCAAAGATGATCTCAAGTCCTTAACTAGTTTAAGGTCATGAGGGCCCTAATCCTAACAGGCCCCAGTACTAACAGGCCCCAGTACTAACAGGCCCCAGTACTAACAGGCCCCAGTACTAACAGGCCCCAGTTCTAATAGGCACCACTCCTAATAAGCACTACTTCTAATAGACCCGTACTAATATACACTACTTCTAATTGGCCCCAAAGAGAGAGAGAGAGAGAGAGAGAGAGAGAGAGAGAGAGAGAGAGAGAGAGAGAGAGAGAGAGACATCTGCGAGACATTTATTCATGCAATTCAATAATATATGTGACGTGACGAGGTGATTCCAGATAGTTTGTGTTTCGTTCAGTTCTCGCCTCAAACATTAACAATACTGACAGTCATTTAACACGTCAGACTTTCACTTAAATCTTCCTAAGTCTTTTTAAAATTCTGAATTGGTTTTTTTTTGTGAGGCTGAGATTCTATGTTATGTTCTATTGTCCGTTTTGAGGGTTCTGGAGTCCCTTTTTTAAGTCCCGAAGTACTTTTTTTTTTTTAGTTTTGATGTCCATTTAAAGTTCCAGCATCCACTTAAAAGTTCTAAGGTTCACTTAAAGTTCCAATATCCACTTAAATCCTCAACGTTCACTTAAATCTCCAACGCCCACTTGAATCTCCACCATCCACTTAAAACTTCAATGTCCACTTAAATCTCCAACGTCCACTTAAATCTTTAACGTCCACTTAAATCTCCAACATCCACTTAAATCTCCAATGTCCACTTAAATCTCCAACATCCACTTAAATCTCCAATGTCCACTTAAAGTTCCAACGTCCACTTAAATCTCCAACGTCCACTTAAATATCCAACAATTACCATTCCCTTATAACAAGAACATAATACCTCCACTGCGACCATAAAAAAATTACTATGAAAAAAACAAGGAAAAAAATATCAACAAAAACAAAACGAAACAATCAAACAAAAACTACAAATATATATAAAAAAGAACGTGAGAGAGACAGCTGCTGCGGCCATAATAAAAACTAGGAAATAAAAATAAATTACCTTTGTCAGTCAAGAAGCAGTTAGTTGTCAGTCAAGGCAGTGGTGTCTGTTGCGAGTTTTAAAATTGTCAGGTAAACGTCTGTCTGTCTGTCTGTCTGTTCATGTTACTTTAGGGGCGTAAACATAAGTTTTACGATTTTGTTTTGAAGATGGGACATGTCAGCTTAAATATTACGTGATTGTTATTATTATTAGTAATAGTCGTAGTAGTAGTAGTAGTAGTAGTAGTAGTAGTAGTAGTAGTAGTAGTAGTAGTAGTAGTAGTAGTAGTAATAAATTCGAAACCTGAAATATGTGGCCTTAATCAACTTGAACAACTTTTACCTCTCCACAGACTAGATCTCGCCTCCCGACACACGACACCTGAAGGTCTAAGAATGTACAGACGCTACAGGTGTTTATACTTTACCTGTTTGGCCTCAGACATTTAATTAACCCTTTTAAATTAAGCTCGTAGTGCTGAGTCATATTTATAAAGAGTTTTTTTTTACTGTTGATGGCACTAATTATCATTTTTTTTAATTTATTCGTAATGTTAAGTTTAAATAATATTTGACATAAAGTATTTTGAATTAAGTTTGGAATGTGGGATTTTTTCACCTATAAGAAATCTATTTAAAGTCTAAGTCATTAATCACGGAATTAATAAAATAAACATATATTATTACGAGATTTAACCGGATTTTTATTCAAACACAAAAAATTAATTCCTGTATATGAACCAAAACACGAAATTTGACCAGGTAATTGTGTTCACTTTAGCACAAAATTCCCACGACAGGTTATCATTATCTAGAGAGAGAGAGAGAGAGAGAGAGAGAGAGAGAGAGAGAGAGAGAGAGATTCTAGGGGGGTCACCTGTTAGTGGGTCATATATATATATATATATATAATGTGTGAATATCTGGTGGACTCAACTGTATTTTTCACCGTGAGTTATATCAGAAATAACAACATGAAAAACAAAAATAAATATCCCATAAGCCAAAGATATATATATTAGAGTATCTACGATGTTAAAACCACAACCACGACTCTCAGGTAGATGAAGCCAGGTAATCAACAACAACAGGTAAACACGATATATAAACACCTATATCATCTACCTCTATGCTCACAGGTATTAAAATTATAGTTAAAACATAAAATATGAAACATCAAATTATATAAAAATTACTGAAATAATTTGATCATGTGTTTGTGACAGTGAATAAAGTATTTTGTTAATTTCTAGACAAATACATTTTTCTGTTTTATCTTGTACAAATAATAATGTTTTCACCGTACACATATATAAAGTAATTTAAGTAATAAGTAGAAGCTGCCACTTTATTAGATGTCTTCTTATTAATTATCTTACGTGTTAAGTATTATAAGTAAGCCTCTTAACAACGTATCGATAGCATCACTTAATTACTTACGTGTTATACTTAAGAAGATAATTGATAGGTTCAGAATCAGATAAGTTATAAAGTATAAACAACTTACACTACAGTCTTAGAGTAAATTCACCGCCATATAGTTCTACCTTAATCTCTAAACTGTTGCATAATACCTACGACCACTGCTAATTCTGGTCTCCAACTTTGCCTCATAACTTAAGTGAATCTGTCAGCTGCAACCTCAAGAAGAAAAACCTTACGAACCTTTTTTAATAATTTTACCTTTATGTCGTAGTATTTTAAGTGTGTTAGTTAAATAAATTCTCATTTAAGGGATTTTGTTTATTTTTAATTATTATCTTATGATCGTTTTAAGAATCCATGCATAATTTTTTTTTATGTCGTAACTTAAGTGAGTCAATTAGATGCGTTCTTTCTCAGAGTAACAGTTAGAACGTCTGAGGGATTAACGTGGTGTGTGGTGTGTGTGTGGGTGGGTGGGTGTGGGTGGGTGGGGTGGGTGGGGTGTGTGGGGTGTGTGTGTGGGGTGGGTGGTGTGTGTGGGTGTGTGTGGGTGGGTGTGTGTGTGTGTGGTGGGTGGGTGGGTGGTGTGGGTGGGTGGGTGGTGTGGGTGGGTGTGTGTGGGTGGGTGGGTGTGTGTGTGTGTGTGTGGTGTGGGTGGGTGGGTGTGGGTGGGTGTGGGTGGGTGGGTGTGGGTGGGTGTGTGTGTGGGTGGGGGGTGTGTGGGGTGAGGGGTGGTGGTGTGTGGGTGTGTGAGTGTGTGTGTGTGTGTGTGTGGGGTGGGTGGGTAGGTGTGTGGGGTGTGTGTGTGTGTGTGTGTGTGTGTGTGTGTGTGTGTGTCCTTGTAACATAGTCCTAACGAACGCCTTAATAAGACTGCGTATGGTCAACTGTGGATGAATTTTACGTCTGAAAGAGAAAAGAAAAATATCTCATTGTTAGGATAAGTTAGGTTAGGATAGGATAGGTTAGGATAGGATAGGTTAGGATAGGATAGGATAGGATAAGATAGGATAGGTTAGGATAGGATAGGTTAGGATAGGATAGGATAGGATTGGTTAGGATAGGATAGGATAGGATAAGATAGGATAGGTTAGGTTAGGATAGGTTAGGTTAGGTTAGGACAGGTTAGCTTAGGTTAGGATAGCTTAGTTTAGGATAGGATAGGTTAGGTTATGTTAGGTTTCTGGTTTTAGTGGCCGGAAATGTTTAAATTAGTGGCTCGTCGTCGGGAAATACCTGTGTGGGTGTACAGAGGCAGAGAGTGGGAGGGTGTAGGAGGCGTGAGGGAGGAAGGTAAGGTAATTGGTGGGAGAGGAGAGGGAGAGAAGGAGGGAGGGAGAGAAGGAGGGAGGAGAGAGGAGGGAGGAAGGTAATGGGTGGGAGAGGAGAGGGAGAAGGGAGGGAGGGAGAGAGAAGGAGGAGGGAGGGAGGGAGAGAAGGAGGGGAGGGAGGTAAGGTAATGGGTGGGGAGAGGAGAGAGAGAAGGAGAGACAGGAGAAGGAGGGAGTGGATGAAGGGGCGTAGGGATGGAGGGGTGGGAGGGGCGTGGGGAGGAGAGAGAGAGAGAGAGAAGGAGGGGTGGGAGAAGGGAAGGGAGGGGTAGGGGAGGGAGGGACATGGAAGGAGGAGGAAGAGAAGGAGGGGCGTAGGAGGGAGAGTATGTGGAAGGACACGCGTGGTGATCCTTAGTGCACGCTTGTTGAGTGTGACTGAAGGATACAAGGTCTTACACACACACACACACACATTGGTCAGTCAATACAATACTGGTCATTGACACTTTAGAGAATAATATGGCTATTCTTACGGCAGACTATTGAGAGAACTAGTTTTTTGCCGTCGGAACAATATATACCATTTAAGGTGAACGTCGGTAAGTCGCTTCATAACCCGGTACGACCTTCTTCACCTCCTGACGACACCTCCAGGAACACCAGAAAACAAAGATCTTGATATTAATCTCTTTTAAATTATTGTAACCTGTGATGACGATACTTAAAGCCTTTTGATGACTATGGTTTAAGTTATCGTCCTTAAAGGGTTATAGTTTAAACCATCGTCCACAAAGGGTTATAGTTTAAACCATCGTCCTTAAAGGGTTATAGTTTAAACCATCGTCCTTAAAGGGTTATAGTTTAAACCATCGTCCACAAAGGGTTATAGTTTCAACCATCGTCCTTAAAGGGTTATAGTTTAAACCATCGTCCTTAAAGGGTTAT
The DNA here is from genome assembly GCF_018991925.1 of Homarus americanus. NCBI lineage: Eukaryota > Metazoa > Arthropoda > Malacostraca > Decapoda > Nephropidae > Homarus > Homarus americanus. Next base: position 101,202 of record NW_024746232.1, read on the forward strand.
AGTTTAAACCATCGTCCTTAAAGGGTTATAGTTTAAACTAACGTCCTCAAAGGGTTAAAGTTTAAACCATTGTCCACAAAGGGTTATAGCTGTAATTTTATTTTGCTCTTTTAAGTCTCTTTCCATTATTGTAGAGCAATTAGACTTAACAGCAAATACAGACAGATACACACATACATTCTGCATTCATTCACTGCCATTCATTCATACTGCAATCAGTAGCAAACATACAACTCTCCCTTCATTCATCATCATTCCTTCATTCATACTTCTATCATCGTGTTCTGTTATGTTGTTTCCCTATCCATAACGGGAAACCCAAATATACCATCTGAGAAAAACATCCTTTCACGGACAGACTTACAGACGGACTCACAGATGTACTCACAGATGGACTCAGACAGACAGACTCACAGACAGACTCACGAACATCACATATTTCATAAACTCTAATCAACCATAATCAGTGGAATGGCTGATCGCACTATTGAGTCCAAAATCAAAAGGCATCATTCACGGTGTATGTAGAAGAAGTGTGTGGAGTTTGGTTACAGTACACTGATTAGAACTTAAGTTATTGCGTGGACAACATTGATTTGACAGCTAACAGACGGACGGATGGACGGACGGAGGGACAGCGTGGTGACTATAGATCCTCTTTCCTTGACAATTTTTTTTGGGGGGAGGAGGTAATGGAGGGGAAGAAAGCAGAAGGAAAACAAGGAGATGAAAAGGGAGAGAGGATATGAAAGAGAGAAGGGGAGGGTAAGACGAAGGAGGGATGAGAAGGAAGTAAGGGGAATAGAGGAAAAGGAAGGGAGAAAAGAGGAGCTATGAAGAAGGGAAGGGAGGAAAAGTAAATGGAAGAGAGAAGAGACAGGGAGAAAGGGGGAAGGAAAGGGGAAGGGAAATGAAGGGAAGGGAAGGAAGGAGTAGGAAATATAAGGGAAAAGGGAGAAGGGAAGGAAGGAGAAAGAAGGGAAAGGAAGGAAAGTAGGGAAAGGAAAGGAAGGGAAGGGAAAGGAAGGGAAGGGAAGGGAAGGGAAGGGAAGGGAAGGGAAGACAGTAAGGCTGAGTCAAAACAATGTGGTCCCCTTCAAGCCATAATGATGTATGAATATATTCAACAACTCACAATGGCTTCCTGAGTCTCGAACCCAAAGCCTCGTGTATATTGAGAGAGGCCGTGACATACTTCCCTAACCTAACGTAACCTAACCTAACCTAACCTAATGTACCCTATCCTAACATGACTTCCCTAACCTAACCTGACTTTCTTAACTCATCCTACGCTACTGTAACCTAACCTAACCTGCCTAACCTTAGCCACTATAAAACCTAACCTAACGTAGTCTAACTTAACCAAACCTAACCAAACCTAACCTAACACCAACCAAGCTACTATGAACACTTTAAGGCAAGAGAGAATTTAGAATTTATACTTGAATACATTAAGGCAAAAAAATAAAGGCGTGACCTGGGGTTCAGTGGCCAAAATCTCCAAAGTGGTCGACCATGGGTGACAATCTCTGAGAAATTTCACTTCCCCCTGTGTGTGTGTGTGTGTGTGTGTGTGTGTGTGTGTGTGTGTGTGTGTTGTGTGTATGTGTGTGTGTGTGTGTGTGTGTGTGTGTGTGTGTGTGTGTGTGTGTGTGTGTGTGTGTGTGTGTGTGTGCGTGTGTGTGTGTGTGTGTGCGTGTGTGTGTGTGTGTGTACGGTTTGTTTTCCATTAGCTGCCAAAAGGAAAGGAAAAAATTTACATTATCCTCAGTTTTTTTCCAATTACTTTTTCTTCTTTTTCTTCGTTTTAATCATAATATCTATATTTTTTTTTACTTTATTATCATATTTTCTCTTCTTCTTCTTCTTCTTCTTCTTTATTACACTTCTTCATTCACCCCTTTTTCAAATTTTCATCAACATTATCTTTTTCTTCTTCATTTCCTACCTCGTCTTTCTTTTTTCTCATTTATCAAATTTTCTTCAAAATCATCATCTTTAATTTATTCTTCCTTTCTTCATCTTTTTCTTCGTTTCCTTGTTTGTTTACATTATTCGTCGTTATCACTGTGACCATCATACCATAATAAAAAGATTGGGAGGAAACACTAAACAATTTATGTCTTAACTCACTCGCTATTTCCTTTCAATATTCGATCAATCATTAAAAAAAAAAATCAATTGTTTTATTCTTTTATATCCAGATACCAGTAAATATTTGGTATTTCTTATTTTTTTTTTCTTAAAGTAAATTCAGATGTCCTTAAGATAAATTCAGATTTCCTTAAAATAAATTCAGATTTCCTTAAAATAAATTCAGATTTTTTTAAAGATAAATTCAGATTTCCCTAAATTAGAATAAGATCTTCCTAAAATAGATTAATATTCCCCAACAATAAATTCAGATTTCCTGATTTCCTTAACATAAACTAAGATTTCCCTGCAATAATTTAAGATTTTTCCCAATAATCTCAGATATCCTTAAATAAATTCAGATTTCCACAAATAAATTTAGATTTCCTTAAAATGACTTTATACATTAAAAAAAATCTGCTTAATACATCATAAATTATACCACATCTCACACAATCCCTAAAATATTCGATAAATTAATTCATTCCAATCTAATTTATCACATTATTTTACCTCAATACTGTGTCTCCTATATGATTCCTTAAATACAGTTCAAATTTATTCTATACATCATAAGGTATAATTTATCCCATATACGATCTTGACGTTCCCTAAAATACATGAATAAATTATATATTCTTTTTGCTTGGTTTATTTTAACGTCTTAATTATGTCCTTCAGGTAAATTACCATCTACCTTAAACGACGATGAATTCAATACTTAATTTTATTCTTACCTAAAATAAATTCACCCAAATCCCTTAAATGCACCAGAGATCAAATACTAGTGTTCTGATAGATTTATTCCCTAAAATATACTTAAAGTCAATTATAAATGATACCTAAAATAGTGTCTGTATATTTGTTAGTCTTGTTCCCTAAAATAAACTTTAAAGTATTTCATATTGTATTAAATTTATTCAAAGTTGTCTGGTTACCTAAAATATACCTCAAATCTATTTTACAATGTATTGAGTTTATTCCCTAAAATACTGTATATCTTAAATTTATTTCATACACCCTTAAAGGAACAAAAATCTTATCACGTTGTGTTTCAAAAATTAGTTGCCAAGATGATCACGACTTTTCCGGCGGATCCTTGGCTCTCTGGCACAGCTGGTCGACCTGGATGACCCCTGGATGACCCCTGGATGACCTGTGGGGAAGTATGACACCGTTGGATGATCTCTTGGATGAGGATGACGAAGTTGGTTGCCCCCTGGGTGACCTTTGGAGGAAGTATGACACCGTTGGATGATCTCTTGGATGAATGACACAGCTGGTTAACTTGGATGACATCAGGATGACCTCTGGATAACTTCTGGGATTCTGGGATGAGTAAGACACCACTAGATGACTTGAGAAAAGTTTAACCATTCTCTCCCCTTCTCTCTCGTCTGAGTTTGTGTCTCCCCTCTATCTCTTCCTCCCCCCCTCTTCCCCCTATCTCTCCCTCCCCCCTTCTTCCTCCTCTCTCTCCCCACTACGCTGGTTGACCTCCATCAGAGCGCTGGACCACATCACTTAGGTGGAAGGGAGCGGCCCGTCCGTTAGCCCGACCAGCCTGCAGGAGGAAGAAGCAGGGTGGTGACTAGGTTGTGTTGGCCACTGGCGATCAAGACCCAGATATGACCTTTGGTATATCATGGCGTCTGTGACCTGTTGGTGGGGAGAGAAATGTCATAGAGATCTAGCCTACTGTATATATATATATTTAGAAGTCCTCTCCTCCCACCCCCTAACAAGAGAGGCTGTAAGGAGGGGGGGAGGAGGGGGAAGGGGTAGGAATATACTGTATAAGATTTGAATCCGTCCGCCGTGGTTCTGATCCCTTAAGTTAGGTTAGGTTTAGGACTGAATCTCATATAACCAGTCTCCATATTGATCAAGTAAATGATCTGTAGACGAAGATAATTACATAATGAAAGAATTTATTGAAGTAATTTATGATGACGAAGATGGTACCATTGTAATTTGGAGAGAATAATGACAAGGCGCTTAACATAGGGTGTAGTACATTGTCCATAACACAGCATAGAGGCCCTTGATATACTGTATATTGAAGGTATTATTACTTATATATTCCCTCGTCACAAATAAAATTAAATTGTTTGGCGCACTGAGGTGAGTTATATTAATCATTTCATATAATTTGTAAGATAATTGATAAAAGGATTACGATGAAATTTATAGAGGTATGAAAGTAAACGCGTCCTTAATCTAACCCAACCAGACCATTAAGATTAGATCCCTATTTAATGGGTTCTGATCCTCGTGGCTTTAATAGGTTACATAAAGACTATTTCAATCTAGGTTCCAATCATAGTATACTCCCACAATCAAACGATTCCTAATCTTCTTGGTTCCAATCCTGAAAGTGAGATTGGGTCCCATAGATATGATTTCTCGTTTAGGACAGTGTAGATACAACCTGCTGTACACTTATCCCCTTCAGGCACTCGGGTAAACAGCGTGACCGGCACTGCACTCGACCGCCGTTACTTCCTCATCTGCCAAATGAGGTATTCATTCACAGCTGGTGGCAGATGGAGTTCTTTTTCATTATGATTCCTAATGGGCGTGAACAATCCCTGTGTGGGCGTGAACAATACGTATGTGGACCTGAACAACACCTGCTCGGACCTGAACAATACCTATCCGGGCTTGAACAACACCTGTGCGAATCTGAACAACACCTGCGCGAATCTGAACAACACCTGTGTGAATCTGAACAACACCTGTGCGAATCTGAACAACACCTGTGCGAATCTGAACAATACCTGTGTGGACCTGAACAACACCTGCACAAACCTGAACATCACCTGTGTGGACATAAACAATACGTATGTGAACTTGAACAATACCCGTGTGCACCTGAACAGCACCTGTGAAGAACTGAACAACACGTTAATGAGAGGAGTTGTCTCGTCTCTTAAGAAATCATACCAGGTGACCTTCCTGTCGGGCAACAAGGCGGAAAAAAGGTCACGGCAGAGGTCACGGCAGAGGTCAACATTAATCTCGACAAAGTTGGGCTTCAACCTCACCTTGACAGGGAAATAGCAGCGACTCTCTATAGTTAAGCTTGGATAATGAAGGACATGTGTGTGTGTGCTGTATGATAATATTAAGCTTGTGTCTGTCTGTCTGTCTGTGTCTGTCTGTCTGTCTGTCTGTCTGTCTGTCATTTAATAAGCTTGTGAGTCTCCGCGTGTGTATATTTGGGTATGTATATGTGCACGTGTATGTATGTCTGCCTGTATATGTGTGTGGGTGTAACCTTTAGAGACAGAGAGATACGTTATGAAAATTAACTGCTTTCCAAATAAGGTCACGACCCGGTCTGGTCATGATGCATAGACAAGATTGAGGTGTAAATCAGGTTGTAAACATGAAGGCGTAAATGATTTAATAGTGTATTGTGAGGTTAGGTTAGGTTAGGTTAGGTTAGGTTAGGTTAGATTAGATTAGGTTAGGTTAGGTTAGGTTAGGTTAGGTTAGGTTAGGTTAGGTTGATATTGATAAGAGAAACAAATTAACTGAATAATCTGCTTTGTAAATTAAGTCACGACTCAACCTTGTAAACCAAAAAGACGCATCGTGATAATGTGTAAATACGCTAATGAGTTATAAATTAAGAGATGCAAATTAATTAGCAAAAATAAAAAATACTTATAAAAATTAAATACTTCCTACAGGTAGAATGTGATTTTGAATTCGCTAATTAGTTGTTTAGACAAAGGTGTAAAATAATCAAATAATTCTCTACGTTGTTGGGAAGGTTTTAGAAATCTCAAGTCTCTGAGGGAATTAAGTCTGGGAAATTAGTTAACTATCTGAATAAGGTCACAAGATAACCCTTGCGTGAGATGCAAACTCGACGAAGTGTAAACTATTTAATTGTAAATGTTGAGGCTAATGTGTTGACTTTCTAAGGAGGGAGAAGGAAGGAAGGATGGAAGGAAGGAAGGAAGGAAGGAAGGGGGATGAGAAGAAAAGGAGGGAGAAGGAAGGAGGGGAGTGGGAGGTAGTATGAAGGATGGTGGGGAGAGTGGGAGGTGGAAGGAAGGAAGGAAGGGGAGGGAAGTACCAACACCTGTCAGGGGGAGGTCAGGGAGAGGTCAGGGGGAGGTCAGGGGGGTATCTAAACTTCAGGTGTACACAGAACCAGGTGTAAGCTGGTTGTAAATTTAGGCTCGCAAAATAATAAGTCTTTGGGTGGAAGATGAAGATGGAGAGGAGGAGGAGGAGGAGGAGGAGGGGAAGAAAAAAGGAACAGAAGGAGGAAAAAAGGAAGGAAAATGAAGGGTTGAAGGAGGAGGAGAAAAAGATAGAAGAAGAGAAGGAGAGGAGGATAATGAATAGAAACTGGTGAGAATAAGGAGTAGGAGGAAGAGGAGGAGGAGGAGAAGGAGGAGGAGGAGGAGGAGGAGGAGGAGGAAGAGGAGAAGGAGGAGGAGGAGTAGCAAGAGGAGGAGGAAAAAAATTATAACCATCAGTCACATCGTCTGAAAATACCACTTTATCCCGTGTTAATCATATTGTCAAGGAGGTGTTGGCTGCTGTCTGCTGGCCTAGTAACCAATCTTTCTTTTTTAAGCAAATTATTAATACTGTGTGTGGGTCAGGGAACTAGTATGACCACTTAAGACTAGGATTCACTTGCCTCTTATAAACTTCCTTTCTCTTCGTGCTCGATCGTCCAGCCAACAAGAGACAAAGTGGCGGGTAGGTGTTGATGCCGTCTCGAAATACACCACCTGGCATGTACCCGGATGTGGAGGTCACCCACTTTGAGTTCTTGCCCAGAGCAGAAGGAAAAGTCAATCCGCCCAAGAACTTGTCCTGCTGCCCTAGGAGTGGCCCCTCAGGACCTTGGGTCACTCCAAAAGAAGAGGGAACAAAAACTGTGACGCGCTCCCGGGATGCCCTGCCCAGTGGGTGTATATATAGCGCGTCTTCGGCAGCTAGACATCATCTTCGTCTGGGTCCTCGTTCTCTCAACATGAAGCTCGTGAGTAAATACAAACAGGTGGTTCTAGTAGAGTATAAGCTATAATAAGGCAAATGTATAACTAAATGCCCAGTTTAATCTTGAAAATTAAACCAAAAATTCAACCTAATGTGAAAACTGTCAAGAATTGGTCCTTTGCTGTTATACATTAATACTGGCTTAATTTACTAAGGTACTATTATCGTTTCTGACATATTGAGGCTACACTGGGTCGTATGAGTTAATGTTTACTCAAGAAAACACAATACTTTATCATAGTTCACCTTACTGATAACCTGATACGCCTTTTAAGACTTGAGCTGATATGTCAACTGTCACAGTACCCTGCCTCTGTACACATACCAGTACATGAAGAGGTGTACACATACCAGTACATGAAGAGGTGTACACATACCAGTACATGAAGAGGTGTACACATACCAGTACATGAAGAGGTGCACACATACCAGTACATGAAGAGGTGCACACATACCAGTACATGAAGAGGTGTACACATACCAGTACATGAAGAGGTGCACACATACCAGTACATGAAGAGGTGTACACATACCAGTACATGTACACATACCAGTACATGAAGAGGTGCACACATACCAGTACATAAAGAGGTGTACACATACCAGTACATGAAGAGGTGTACACATACCAGTACATGAAGAGGTGTACACATACCAGTACATGAAGAGGTGCACACATATCAGTACATGAAGAGGTGTACACATACCAGTACATGAAGAGGTGTACACATACCAGTACATGAAGAGGTGTACACATACCAGTACATGAAGAGGTGTACACATACCATTCCATAAAGAAGTATACCAAAGAGAGAACTCCTGGTATTATACAGTACAGGAGTGACTTAGACTATTATGATCACTGGTATGGCAGGAACTATACACTATTACCATTACCGATGGACAATAAGCTCTTAGTGTGTCTAGTGTTATCAATACCTGCTGACATTGTTCTCCCTCTCTCTTAATCAACCCAGGTAGCTGACGTTGATGTAAACTTGTTACTAGAGATACACTGAGAGATGTTATACTTGTCTTTTTTCAGATGTTTCAAGTGTATTGATGTTGTTATTATTATCTTCTAGTTTGTTAAAGAATTTATTCCTGAAATATTTTGAAGTTGATATTGATTGTATCTGTGTTATGGTTATTATTATTATTAATGTTCGGTTTCTCTGAGTTTGAGATTTGAATACAGTTAATAGAAGAAAAAACACAGACTTTGATAAACTGATGGACAGGTAAGAAATGGTTAGATCTGGAGATAGAGAGATAGATAAGATAGAACGATATAGCTTCAACATTCTTCCTGATATCTATTAACACTCCTACTCTCTCATGCTATCCCAGATCATCATCGCCTGCCTCGCCGCCGTCGCCATCGCCTCGCCACAGTTCGGCAGTGGTAGCTTCAGGAATCGCCCAGCCCCATTACCTAGACAGGATTATCGCCAAATCGCCATCCTCAGTGACAACCGCGTCGACCAGGGTGATGGAAACTTCCGCTACGAGTTCGAGTCTGAGGATGGAACGAGCGTGAGTGCTGTGGGCCGACCCGGAGCAGCTGGCCAGAGCAACATCGAGGGTTCCTACAGGTAAGAATCATACTGGTGGTCCTCGTGTGTTACAAGTATCCTCATATGTTGGATGCTACTTATATTACGTTAAATATCCTTATATCATGATGTTTACTACTTATATCACGTTAAATCCCCCTATATCGTGTTCTATGCTACTTATATCACGTTAAATCCACTTATATCGTTGGGTGTTAATTATATCACGTAAAATCTCCTTATATCATGTTGGACGCTACATATATTACGTTAATTATCCTTATATCATGATGTTTGCTACTTATATCACGTTAAATCCCCTTATATCGCGTTCTATGCTACCTATATCACGTTAAATCCCCTTATATCGTGTTGGATGCTGCTTATATCACATTAATTATCCTTATATCATGTTGTATGCTACTTAAATCACGTTAAATCTCCTTATAGCATAATGATCATCCTGGTGATTCTTAATTATATCGCGTTTTATACTCTAATTATACAACGTGATCTAGTTGCAAAAAGTAGATGGTAGTTATAGAGGTGTTCCTATCGCGTTGTTATGTCATATAGAATATATGACTTATTATTCTTGTTATATCACGTGATTTATGTGTTATATCCTTGTTATAGGCCTATCACCCGCTATATTCTAATTATATAGGATTCTGCCCATGTTTCGCGTTACATCGCTTGATTCTTGTGTTTTATTCTCGTTATATCATATTTGTGCTATAAATCAGTAAATAACATGACCTTAGTGTTATGAATTAAAAGATTAATTCAATTACTTATAATAAGACATGATCTGAGTAATAAGACATGATCTGAGTAATAAGACATGATCTGAGTAATAAGACATGATCTGAGTAATAAGACATGATCTGAGTAATAAGACATGATCTGAGTAATAAGACATGATCTGAGTAATCAAACAGATACGTTCAACTCCCATGACTTCACTCCCGTTATTCTCACCCTGGTGTTGAATGTTCCAGGTTCCGGCTTGATGACGGAAGCATCGCTGAGGTCCGCTACATCGCCGACGAGAACGGCTTCCGCGCTGAGTCCCCTCTGATCCCGACCCCTCACCCCCTCCCTGCCCACGCCATCGAACAGATCCGCTTTGCCCAGGCGAACCCGTCACGTGAGCTTCCAAATGAACGCAGAAGGTTCTAAGATGTCTTCCCTCCCTCAACCCCTCCTTCAGGACCCTCATACACGCACCATAGCCTGTACAAGACGTCCATATGTCTCCCCGACACTTCACAGGAACACCCTGAGGCTCTGACGACAACAAGGATCGTAGCTTGAGGGTGGCCAGCCGGCATCCCAGGGAATCACCACACACCACCTCGCCTGTAACTCACACTTGCAATGACTAATAAACACATTTCGCATTCAAAATACTTTCACTGATTTCCCAAATATGAGTGTGAACGACTCTATGCCCTTCTCCAGGTTAATTAAACTATAAATACCTTACATCCCTCATGAATGTATACCGCAGGACAACCGAGGCTAAATACCGTAAGACTAAATCATAAACTCATTAGTCCTGAGGTACCCAAGTGGTATTACCTTTCTCCTACACTGTTTACCTACACGCTCGGCCGAACACGAATCACCGAAACACACTTTTACTTCCTATCACAATAAACAGGAAGAATATATCCTCTCGAACTGATAGACTGCAACAGTACAGTCAACCAAATTACTCCTGCTCTTAACACACACACACACACACACACACACACACACACACACACACACACACACACACACACACGAGACCTTATATCATACATGTGGGAGTGAATTTGAATGTGTACAGTAGGTGATAAAGGCTCTCTCTGTGTGTGTTTAAGCATCGTTCTTTACCGTCCCAGCTGTATATTGCACCCTGTCTCAACTACTTATCTTTATTATAGGTAAAAATTTATAACATGTCTATTTTTCTGTCTATCATTAATCTATTTATCGATTTTTTTTTATTTATATACTAATTTTCTATATACTTGTCTGTCTCTCGGTTTGCATATCTTTCTAGCTATATGTCTATCATCCTGTCTATATGTTTAGCTATATATTATAGTGAGTATTGTAAGATCAAACCAAGCCAGTAGAAAAAAAATACATACCGGTTACTATGAGGTTCTTGTTTGTAAAATGTGAGGTTGTATTTTCGCCTCAGGGGCCATTCTAGACACTGCACATGATATTACCACGATCACTGTCTATGTGTGTCATCAGTTCACCGGTATGGAAGCATTGGTCTTGACGGGAGGTGTAATGATTGTTTATCAGACCACAGCTTACAGCTCAGAAAAGAACAACACATATAGCAGTAACTAGATGTACACCCACGTAAGTTGCCTCACCCTACTTTAATTAGAGTGAGCTTAAGACCTGTCCCAACAGAGTTCTCGCCGCCATGTGATGAGACAAGACGGCGACATGACCTTGTTAATTCAAGAAACTGTCCTCCAGCCAGTACACCTTACAACTGGTCAGACACACCCTGGGTAATAATTAAGAAGCATTGCCGACCGGCGAACCACAATAAGCGACATGACCGAGCACCTGATCAAACACCGGTCTAGACTCACCCAGATTAGTGTTAGTTGAGAGAGGACATCTGCCGGCCTGACACCTCCAATTGAAGGGGCCTACAGCTCCTTCCATGAGACAGACAGGGAGAGACAGAATTCAGAGGCAGTGAGTCACAGCACAAGCCCAGCACCAAGTCCCCAGCTAACAGTCTCCCACATAGAGACAGAATCCAGCACCTGCCGGGAACATTCTCTTCAGCAGTGAGTCCCAGCCGCTGCCCCCCCCACCCCCTCAGGTCACACGTGAATCATTGTCAGAGCAATCCATAGGGTGTCATTGTCTAGTAACGTCAATATTAATGTGTCCATGCTATTCAGTTAACTAATAAATAGCTATACTTATATATAATATATATCTTTATCTACCTATTTTATCACCCATTCCGTCTTTATACTTAATATAGCTTAAGGTGTTTATCTATAACTTTATCTACGAATATATCTATTTACTATAAATCTATTTACTTATTCATCAAAATATTTATCAACCATTATTCTCTCTCACTCTTTATCTCTATGTATGTCTGTCCATCTGTTATCTGTGTTTGTCCGTCCATTGTCTCTGTCTGTTCATAATCTCTGTCTGTCCATCTGTTATCTGTGTGTGTCCGTCCATTGTCTCTGTCTGTTCATAATCTCTGTCTGTCCATCTGTTATCTGTGTTGTCCGTCCATTGTCTGTCTGTCCATAGTTTCTGTCTGTCCATCTGTTATCTGTGTGTCCGTCCATTGTCTCTGTCTGTTCATAATCTCTCTTCTGTCCATCTGTTATCAGTCCGGTCCATTGTCTCTGCCCAGTTCTATAATCTCTATCTGTCCATCTGGTTATCTGTGTGTGTCCGTCCATTGTCTCTGTCTGTTCATAATCTCTCTGTCCATCTGTTATCTGTGTTGTCCGTCCTCATTAATTTCAAGTCCTCCGGTTCATAATTTCTCTGGGCTCATCTGTTTGTATTCTAAAGTAAACTGTCCATTGTCTCTGTCTTCAATTTGCTAATTCTAATCAGTCCATCAGCAGCACCTTGTGTGTTTGTCCGGGTCCATTGTCCCTGTCTGTTCATTGTCTCTGTCTGTCCATCTGTTATCTGTAAAAGTCTTCATCCAGCTTGTCTCTTGCTCCGCTCATAATCTCTGTCTGTCCATCTGTTATCTGTGTTTCGTCCATTGTTCTTGCCCACTATAATCAGGTTCATTCATCTGTTATCTGTAAGTTTTGTCCGTCCTGCCGTTTCTGTCTGCCCATACCCTATCTGTCCATTCCGAGCCATTCTGTGTGGTGTCTCCGTCCATTGTCTCTATTCCACCATAGTTCTGTCTGTTCATCTGTTATCTTGTGGGCTACAATCCAGTCCATTGTTCTTGTCTTGTTCGGCGCACTTCTGTCTGTCCATCTGTTATCTGTGTTTGTCCGTCCATTGTCTCTGTCTGTTCATAATCTCTGTCTGTCCATCTGTTATCTGTGTGTGTCCGTCCATTGTCTCTGTCTGTTCATAATCTCTGTCTGTCCATCTGTTATCTGTGTGTGTCCGTCCATTGTCTGTCTGTCCATAGTTTCTGTCTGTCCAGCCATAGTCTCTATTTGTCTGCTCATAATCTCTATGTTCGTCCGTAGTTTCTGTATGTCTGTCTGTAGTCATGTATGTCCATCCAAAGTCTCTGTATGTCCGTGTGTGTGTGTGTGTGTGTGTGTGTGTGTGTGTGTGTGTGTGTGCACAGGGTGGTGTAATGCATCTAGTGTGGCGGCAATAAATTAGTGTTAAGGTGCAAGCACTGCTTGCTCCCTCTCGCTCTCAGCTACCACCGCTGTCTAGCCCTCATGGCGAACAGGGAAGCAACTTGCACAAGTCTTACCCTGCCAATAAAAAGCCTCTTCACCATCAAGACTCCTGCAGTGCATCCATGCTGCTTTAACTGACTGGCAGAACAGCCCTCAGTCTCGGACCAAAGATGATACCTTCCGTAAGAAGAAAGCGATGGCCCAGCACAAACTTCGCAGATCAGCAGAAGATCTACATTTTTTGTAATTTTACTAAAAAATTTTATGGGCCAATTACTCATGGCGCAGCCCTGTTCATCCAGAGGTAACTCCCTAATTAAAGATGAAGAAGGCATCCTTGAGCACTGGAAAGAGCACTCCTTTCGCTGCTCAACTGAAACAACGATGTGGATATCCTGATTACCCAGCAGGCCTCTCAGCATCCACAGCTGACTCACCTCGGCTATCCTCCATCACTGGATGAGGTAGCTACTGCCATCAAACAGATGAAGAATAACAAAGCCTCATGGCCCGGTGGAATCCCAGCCGAGGTGTATAAAGTAGGAGGACCTCTGTTTACCAGCCGTCTCCACTCTCTCCTGGAGAATATATGGGAAAAGGAGGAAATCCCCCAAACTCTTAAAGTCGCCTTCATTGTCAATATTTATAAGAACAAGGGAGATCAGTTAGACTGTGGCAACTAGCTCTGGATCTCGCTGCTGTCCATAGCCAGCAAGATTATCGTCCGAGTCCTCCTAAACAGACTTTTTCCTGAGGGAGAAAACTTCCTCCCAGAATCTCAATGTGGCTTTAGACCATCACGTGACACCACTGACATGATCTTTGCTGCCCGACAGATACAGGAAAAGTGCAGAGAACAGTGTCATGACCTGTACATGTCTTTATCAACCGAACCAAGGCCTTAGACTCGGTCAACAAAGAAGCCCTCTGGCGGACTCTCAGCCGTTTTGGCTCCCCACCAAAATTCATCGCCATTGTGAGGCAACTCCACCATGGCATGAACGGCAGTGTCCTGCACAACGACACCCAGTCAGAGTTCTTCCTCATTCAAAGGGGGTAAAATAAGGATGTATACTGACTACAACTCTCTTTTCCATTTTCTTGGCTGCCTTACTTACTTGTGCCGGCGAGGTGAACATCCAGTACCGTATGAAGGGTCTTTTCAACATAAGACGACTCCAGGCAGGAACAAAGGTGTCTACATCTTCCATTACTGAACTTCAGTATGCAGACGACCTCACTTTAGTTGCTCACACTGAACACGACCTACAGGTGATCCTGAACACCTGCGCAGATGCGTATGTACACTTCGGTTTTGAGGTGAATGTACGTAAGACTCAGATTAATTTTCAGCCTGCCCCTGGTTCAGCCACACCTCCACCACCCATCCAGCTTTACGGTACTACCTCACCTAATTTTACCCACTTTCAGTATCTCGGCTCTCATTTGTCCACCACCGCGGAAATCAATGAAGAGATTCAACATCGGATGAGATGTGCATCTCAAGCCTTTGGCAGACTCCGTACCCATGTCTTTATTTGTAGGGAGCTGAAATTATCTACAAAGTTGCACGTATATCGAGCAGTGGTCCTCTCCACCTTGCTATATGGCAGCGAGACATGGGTCACATACAGGAGGCAACTCAAAGCACTTGAAAATTTTCATCAACGTAGTCTACGTTTCCTCCTCCGAGTGCGTCAGTATTCTCGCTGACACCAACTGTAGGTGCATAGAGGCTACCATTACCCATGAACAACCGCGTTGAACTGGCCATATTAACCGTATGGACGACAGTAGACTGCCAAAGCAGCTACTTTACCGTCAACTAACGAATAGTAAACGTAACGCTGCCGGCAAATGAAAAGGTATAAGGATAGTCTTAAGACAAACCTGAAAAAGTGACAAATAGACCTCACCTGGGAGACGATTACTCCACACCGTAACACTTGGAGAAGCACCACACGAGAAGGTGTAAATACTGTCTAGTTAGTCCGACTGCTTACTTAGGCAGACAAGCACCAACGCCGGAAAGAACCAACCGCCACCCCTCCCACACTAGATGTAGCCCTCCACATGTGCAACATCTGTGAACGACCCTGCCGATCTCGTATCGGCCTATCTAGTCACCTGAGAGCTCACCAATGAAGGTGACATCCTTAATAACTCATATCATTTCATCACATCTGAATAATCGTCATACTCGATTCCGAGTGACAGCAAAGAAATATTGTCTGTATGTTGGCCTGTATTCTTTGTATGTCCGTCCATAGTCTGTGTATGTCCGTCCATAGTGTATGTCCGTCCATAGTCTCTGTATGTCCGTCCATAGTCTCTGTATGTCCGTCCATAGTCTCTGTATGTCCGTCCATAGTCACTCTCTGTCTATCAGTTATTCAGTCAGTTAGTTAGTCTGAGACAGTTAGTTGTATAATTAATCAGTCAATTAGTCAGTTAATTATTCAATCAGGTTAATTAGACACTAAACCAATTAATTATACAAGTAGTCAATCACTCAACCAACCAATCAGGTTAGTTCTTCCGAAAAGCAGTCATAGAACCCTCAACGCAACTAAAATTTCCCGAATTTCCCTAAAATTTGCCTTATTTCACCTAAATATCCCATATTTCACTAAAACTTCCCACATTTCACTAAAATTTCCCCAGATTTCCCTAAAATTTCTAATATTTACCTAAAATTTCCCATCTTTCCCTAAAATTTTCCCCCAAAAAACAAAAAATATACAAAAATAAAGTTATAATCACCGTTTTCACCCCAAGGTAAAACCACCATATCCTTGAAGTTGTTTATCTTTAAGAAAATATTGTTGATGGATTTTAAGGTTTTGTGAGTTGGCTGAAACAGTCGTAAATTCCATCTTGGTTTCTTGTAAGTTCGTTAAGGTTAGCCAGGTGTGTTGTGGCCACAGGTGAACACAAGGACTTGGTCTTTCACCTTATACTTACTGTAGATAATTGCTTGCTTGTGTTTAATAATAATAATAATAATAGTAATATTAATGATTTGACGGAACACACACTCTCTCTCTCTCTCTCTCTCTCTCTCTCTCTCTCTCTCTCTCTCTCTCTCTCTCTCTCTCTTCTTGCTGCTATATTTATGATCATTATATATTAACCTCAACTAGTGGATCTTTCAAGCATACATAACGAGTTCTTTATATTGAGTGTCT